>NW_024070201.1:6613740-7034919 GCF_014754425.2 Oryx dammah
TTGGGGGCAGGAGGAGAAGGGGACGACAGAGGATGAGATGGCTGGATGGCATCACTGACTCGATGGACGTGAATCTGAGTGAACTCCGGGAGTTGGTGATGGACAGGGAAGCCTGGCGTGCTGCAATTCATGGGGTCGCAAAGAGTCAAACACGACTGAGCGACTGAATTGAACTGATACCTATATATATACATATGAGCATTTATGTTGCTTCCACATCTTGACTATTTTAAATAATGCTGCAATGAACATAGGAATGCATACTTCTTTTCAAGTTAGTGTTGTTTTGGCTTTCTGCCAATAAATATCCAGAAGTAAAATTAATAAATTGTATGGTAGTTTTATTTTTAATATTTTAGGAATCTCTGTATTGTCTTCTATAGTGGCTGCACAAATTTACATTCCCACCAACAGTGTACCCTTTTCTCCACATCCTGGCCAATCCTTGTTTCTTATATCATTTTTAAAAAATAACAGGCATTCTGATAAGTGTGTTCTTTGTATATGTTGGATATTATCCCTTTGTCAGATATATTGTTTGCAAATGTCTTCTCCTATTAGGTAGGTGGGTTTTTTGGGGGGAGGGGGAGCCATGTTGGTAGTTTCCTTTCCTGTGCAAAACTTTTTAGTTTGATGTAGTCCCATTTGTTTATTTTTACTTTTGTTTCCCTTGCTTGAAGAAGCATATAAAAATGTTACTAAGACCATGTTAAAGAACTTACTGCCTATGTTTCATTCCAGAAGTTTTATGGTTTTAGTTCTTACATTTAAGTCTTCAATTCATTGAGTTGATTTTTGTATATGGTGTGGAAAAGTAGTCTAGTTTGATTTTTTTGTATGTAGCTGTCCCGTTTTCCCAAAACCATTTATTGACGAGGCTGTCCTTTATCATTGTGTATCTTGCCTCTTTTGTCATAGTTAATTATCCATATAAATGTGAATTCATTTCTGGGCTCTCTATTCAGTTACAAGGATCAATGTGTCTGGTTTTTTTTTTGTTGTTGTTTGTTTGTTTGTTTTGATGGCTGACATATTTTCTGCTGAAAAGTCATCTAATAACATCATAGGACTTCCTTTGTATGTAACTAGTTGCTTTTCCCTTGCTGAGGTTAGTATTCTGTTTATCTTTATTTGGCATTTTAATTACTTTGTGTCTTGGTTTAGTCCACTTTGGGTTGATTATGTCTGCAACTCTCTTTGGTACCTGGACCTAGATGTCTGCTTTCTTTCCCAGGTTAGGGAAGTTTTCAGCTAATTTGTTTTCAAATATTCTATCTGCCCCCTTTCTATTCTCCTGGGATCCTTATAATGTGAATGTTAGTTTGCTTGATGCTGTTCTAGATGTCTCAAATTGTCATCATTTTAAAAATTCTTTTCTTTTCTCTTTTAGACCTGAGTGATTTCCACTGTCTGTCTTCCAGTCACTGACCTGTTCTTCTATCATCTACTTTACTAATGATTACTCCTAAAATTTTTAAAATCTCAGTTATCATATTCTTCTATTATGTTTATTTATTTATACATTCTAATTTTTTCTAAAAACTTCTAACTAGTTACTCAGTTCATCCACTTTTCTTTAGGGACCTTTGAGCATATTTATGATAATTACCTTCAAGACTTTAATGGTAGTTTGCTTTTTTTATATTTTTATTTTTTAAATTAATTAATTATTTTAAATGGAGGCTAATTACTTTACAGTATTGTGGTCGTTTTTGTCATTAACTGACATGAATCATCCATGGGTGTACATGTGTTTTCCCATCCTGAACCCCCCAGTAGTTTGCTTTTTTTCACTTCACTCAGGTCTTCTTCTCAGGCTTTATCTTGCATCTTCATGTGGAACATATTTCTTTGCCACTTCACTTTGCCTAATTCATTATTTTTATTTCTATGTATTTGGTAGGTTATATATATATGAGGGTAGGCTTCCCTGGTGGCTCAGACGGTAAAGCATCTACCTGCAATACGGGAGACCTGGATTCAATCCCTGGGTCAAAAGATCCCCTGGAGAAGGACATGGCAAACCACTCCAGTACTCTTGCCTGGAAAATCCCTTGGATGGAGGAGCCTGGAGGACTACAGTCCACAGGGTTGCAAATAGTTGGACACGACTGAGCAACTTCACTTTTACTTTCACTTTCATATATATATATATATATATAGTTGCTTTTCCTTTGCTGAGGTAATATATATATATATAACTATTTATTTTAACTGGAGGATAGTTATTTTACAATGTTGTGGTGGTTTTTGCCATACCTCAACATGAATCAGCCATGGGTGCACGTGGGTCCCCCTGATCCTGAAACCCTCTCCCGCCTCCCTCCTGACTCCATCCCTTGGGGTTGTCCCAGAGCACCAGCTTTGAGTGCCGTGCTTCATGCACTGAACTTCCACTGGTCATCTGTTTTACATATGGTAATATACATACCAGACCACCTGACCTGCCTCTTGAGAAACCTATATGCAGGTCAGGAAGCAACAGTTAGAACTGGACATGGAACAACAGACTGGTTCCAAACAGGGAAAGGAGTGCGACAGGCTGTATATTGTCACCCTGCTTATTTAACTTATATGCAGAGTACATCATGAGAAACGCTGGGCTGGAAGAAGCACTAGCTGGAATCAAGATTGCCAGGAGAAATATCAATAACCTCAGATATGCAGATGACACCACCCTTATGGCAGAAAGTGAAGAGGGACTAAAAGGCCTCTTGATGAAAGTGAAAGTGGAGAGTGAAAAAGTTGGCTTAAAGCTCAACATTCAGAAAACCAAGATCATGCATCTGGTTCCATCACTTCATGGCAAATAGATGGGGAAACAGTGGAAACAATGTTAGACTTTATTTGGGCTCCAAAATCACTGCAGATGGTGATTGCAGCCATGAAATTAAAAGACGCTTACTCCTTAGAAGGAAAGTTATGACCAACCTAGATAGCATATTGAAAACCAGAGACATTACTTTGCCAACAAAGGTCTGTCTAGTCAAGGCTATGGTTTTCCAGTGGTCATGTATGGATTTGAGAGTTGTGAAGAAAGCTGAGCATCAAAGAATTGATGGTTTGGAGCTGTGGTATTTGAGAAGACTCTTGAGAGTCCCTTGGACTGCAAGGAGATCCAACCAGTCCATTCTAAAGGAGATCGGTCCTGGGTGTTCTTTGGAAGGAATGATGCTGAAACTGATACTCCAATACTTTGGCCACTTTATGTGAAGAGTTGACTCATTGGAAAAGACTCTGATGCTGGGAGGGATTGGAGGCAAGAGAAGAAGTGGACGACAGAGGATGAGATGGCTGGATGGCATCACTGACTCGATAGACATGAGTCTGAGTGAACTCCGGGAGTTGGTGATGGACAGAGAGGCCTGGCGTGCTGCGATTCATGGGGCCACAAAGAGTTGTACACGACTGAGTGACTGAACTGAACTGAACTGAACTGAACTGAACTGAATATACATGTTTCAATGCTATTCTATCATATCATCCCACCCTTGCCTTCCTTATATTTTCCAAGCTTGGAGGAGTGGTCCTATTTAGAAAATGTCCTTTGGAGCCCAGTAACATGCCTCTCTCTGGTCACCAGAGCTACATGTTTTAAGAATGCCCTCTATATGGGCTTCGTGGTTACTTCTGCTTTTCAAGCTGACTACTGTGCCTGGCCCTGTGCTGGACCTCCCATTTGTGGAGTCTGTTGGCTTCTCTTGGGAGGAGCTGGTGGCTAAGTTGATCCCATAACTGATGTCAGTTTGCTGGTGGGTGTGGCAAAATCCATTACATGGTTGACTGTGTGGTCTGGGGTGACTCAGCTGACTGTGGGTTTTAGTATCAAGAAACTGGTAGAATTTTCATCCTGAAACTGACACAAGTCTATAGATTAAAAGAATAGTATAAAAGAGGTAGAAACTTATTCCATTAAAAGTGTCTTTCCTCTCCAGGCTTGTACCATTTTCACGTTTGATGCTAATGGGTTTTACAAAATTTCCACATGCATATTTAAATGTATTTTATGGACATAAATATGATCAAGAAAGCCTTATGAAATTTTTTTATTTACTTGTTGGCAATAATACTTTTTTATTAGCTTCTCTTCTTTGAGAATTTCTGAGTTGAAAATGAAACTCAAATATTATCAGAAAAAATTTATGTTTACCAAAAAGAGGAGTTGGTAGATCCAAGGGCCTGTTCTCTCTATAGAGATTTCAAAACATAATGCAAAAGTTGTCAGAAGCAACTTTGTGAGAACTCTGGAAAATAGTCAAAGATTTTTAGAAAAGAAGCAAACATGGTATTTTAAAAGGGAGCAACTTATGAATGAAAAGAAAATTTTGTGGTGTTCACCTCCTCTCACCTCATTCCTCTGCTTGGTCTGATAGACTTGAAGACGGCCCCCTGTGTACACAGTGTAAGCCCTGGTATCTGCTTCTGGAGGGAGCAAAGTAGAATATATTCTCAAAGAATTGTGTTTGTATGTTTTGAACTATCTGGGGGGGGGGGGGCGGTACCAGAAGAACTGATGTAAATTGCTTGCTTTTGTTTCACCTAAATTGAAATTTTCTCAGGGTGAAGAGTGGTCACACAAAGGTCATTCCTTGAAGTCATTTTAAGGCAAATGAAAAACCTGCTGCTGCCTGGGGCAAAAGATTAAAGTTGAGGCAAAACAAAACAAACAACAGCAAAGAACAACAACTCAACCTTCAACAGCCTGGAAGGAAAAGCTGGGGAAAGAGTGTTTTCATTCTTCTTCTTTTTTTTTTTTTTAATTAGAATTTAGGGCATTGAATAGTCTTGCATAATCCAGGGAATCTAGAAAGACTTGTGCATGCCCAGGGCAGGAGCGTGCTCACAAAAACTAGAAAATAACTATAGATTTCTCCTCTGGCCATTCTTCAGGGTCAGTGAAAATGCAAGTTCAGGCTAATTCAGAGTTGTGAACAGCCTGGTTAAGCATCAAGAAAACCAATTTGCAAATGCTGGGAGAGATTTTTGTCTTTTCTTTCTTTCTTTGGATCTAGGCATTCAAAGTGATCTCTGTCAACATTACTTGATTGCAAGAGACTTCGGAGATGACAGTCAACAAAAAAATAAAATCTTTAGAAAAATATTTTAGAAAAGTAACAACAACAGAAAACAAACCACTAAAACCTACAGCAAGCAAGAGCAAGCTAAAATAATGTAAAATAAAATTTAGTAAATGAGGAGGGAAGAATATGATTTCCAGAGTTAATATATTGTAATATTCAAAGTGTTCAGTTTCAAAAACTGTAAAGTATATGAAAAACAAGAATGGATGACTTATTCTCAGAAAAAATGAATGGCAACTGTTCCTCAGGCAACACATATATTGGACTTAAAAGACAAAGACTTTTGAATCACCTATTCCATATAGGATGAAAGAGCTAAAGAAAACCATGAGTAAACTGACAGAGGAAACCAGTAAAATGATGTTTCAACAAGTAAAGAATATCATTTGAGATATAGAAATTATAAAAATAACCCCAAAGAAATTCTGGACTTAGCAGAGCAATAGCAGAAATGAAAAACTCAGTAGTAGATTTTAATAGCATGCCCATTTTAGCAGGCAGAAGAAAGGATCAGCAAACTTGAAAATAGATCAACTGTGGTTATCTAGGTTGAGGACAAGAAAGAAAACAGAAGAAAAAGAGACTTATCAGAACCACCAAGAGTACCAACAACTGCATCAGAGACCCCAAAGGAGAGGAGACATAGAGAAATAGAAAGGGTATTTGAAGTAGTAGTGGTAAGTACCTCCTAGATTCCTAGGTGGTAGTGGTAAAGAATGTGCCTGCCAAAACAGGAGACACAAGAGACATGGGTTTGATCCTGGGTCAGGAAGATTCCCTGGAGGGGGAAATGGCAACCCACTCCAGTATTCTTGCCTGGAAAATTCCATGAACAAAGGAGCTTGGCGGGCTACCATTCATGGGGTTGCAAAGAGTGGATGTGACTGAACATCTGAGGACAGTACACATACAAGAAGCCAAGCAAATTCCAAGGAGGATATATCCAAAGAGTACCATACTAAGACACATTATAAGCAAACTGTTGAAAGTCAAAAACAAGGAATCTTGAAAGCAGCAAGATAAGCAACTCATCATATACAAGTGATCCGCAATAAGAAAATCAATTTATTTTTCAGTGGAAGCCATGGAATCCAGAAGGTTGTGGAATGACATATTTAAAGTACAAAAGAAAAAAATCCGTCAATTAAGAACTATATACCCAGCAAAACTATTCTTCAAAATATAAGGTAAAACTAAGACATTTCCAGATAAACAAAATCTGAGGTAGTTCATCAATAGTAGAGTTGCCCTAGAGGGAGTCTTACAGGTGGAAATGAAGGAACACAATTTGAAACCATGCAAAGAAATATGAAATGTTGGTGAAGTTAGGTACATAGGTGAGTAAAAGAGATAGTATTATTGTTTCAAAATATTTTTGGTTTGTAACTTCCTTTTTTTTCTTACATGACTTAAAAGGAAAATGCATAAAACATGAATTATAAATCTATATTAATTAGTACATAACATTGCTATATAGGAGCATGATTATTGGGGCAGAGGATAATCAGTAGGAAAATAACTAAAAAGATACAGAAAATAAAATATTGAATAAAGGATATAAAAAATTAAACACAAAAGAAGAAAATAATGGGCTTCCCTGGTGGCTCAAATGGTAAAGAGTCTGCCCGCAATGCGGGAGACCTGGGTTTGATCCCTGGGTCGGGAAGATCCCCTGGAGAAGGAAATGGCAACCCACTCCATTTCTCCCAGTACTCTTGCCTTGGATACAGAAAATAAAATATTAAAAGAATAAAGGATTAAAAAAATAAACACAAAAGAAGAAAATAATAAAGGAATAGAGGAACAAACAAAATATAACATACAGAGAACAAATAGTAAAATCTTGTCAATAACTGCTTCAAAAGTAAATAGATTAATTCTCCAATTAAAAGGTAAAGATTGTCAGAAAAGATAAAAAAATTATATTTAGATAATCTATCTTTTAGACAGTATATGCTGTCTAAAAGAGGCTTATTTTGGGTGGAGTATTACTCTGATACCAAAGCCAGATAGTAACATCACAGAGACAGAAAATGATAATCCAAAACCCCTTTATGAATATAGATTAAAAAATCCTCAATAAAATTAAGTAGCATGTTAAAGGGACTATGGAATTTATTCTCAGAATTCAAGTGTGCTTCAATATATAAAAGTCAATGTAATACACAACAGTGATATAATGAAAGGAAAAAACTAATGTATTCACCTCAATTCATGCATAAAAATATTTGATAAAATTCAGCACCATCTCCTGATAAAAACTTAAACTAGGAGGAAGGAAACTTCCTCAATCTAGCAAAGGGCATTTAGGCATTTATGAAAAACCCACAACTAACTTCATATGCAATGGTTAAAGACTGAAATTCTTCCTTATAAGACCAGGAACAGGACAAGGAGGTCCACTTACCCATTTCTGTTCAAAGTTATGCTGAAAGTTTAGCCAGAGCAATGAGACAGGAACAAAAGCATACAAATTAGAAAGAAATAAATAAAACTATTTCTATTCATAGATGACATGATCTTATATATAGAAAATTTTAAAAATCTGCAAAACCCAATTGGAACTTATAAATGAATTCAGCTAAGTTACAGAATACAAGATCAACTCACAAAGTCAGTTTTATATCTATACCCTAGCAATAAATGTTGAAAAATAAAATTAAGAAAACTATTTCATTTATAATAGCATCCAAAAGAATGAAACAACTAGGAATAAATTCAACTATGGAGATGAAAACTTGTACATTGAAAAACTACAGAACATTGTTAGAAGAAGTTACAGAAGATCTAACTAAATGGAAAGCTATCCTATGCTAATGTTTGGACAATTTAAAGGCAATATTACACAAAGTGATCTACATATCCATTGTAATCCCTATTAAAATTCCAGTGGGTTTTTCTTTCTTTCTTTCTTTCTTTTTTTGAGAAGCAGAAAAGCCAGTCCTCAAATTCATGACCTTGCAAAGAGCCAAACAATTTTGAGAAAGAACAACGTTGAAGGACTCCTGCTGCTGCTGCTGCTAGGTCGCTTCATTCTTGTCCGACTTTGTGTGATCCCATAGACGGAAGCCCACCACGCTCCCCTGTCCCTCAGATTTTCCAGGCAAGAACACTGGAGTGGGTTGCCATTTCCTTCTCCAATGCATGAAAGTGAAAAGTGAAAGGGAAGTCGGTCAGTCGAGTGCAACTCTCAGTGACCCCATGGACTGCAGCCCACCAGGCTCCTCCATCCATGGGATTTTCCAGGCAAGAGTACTGGAGTGGGGTGTCATAGCCTTCTCCGTGAAGGACTCCTAGTGCATTTCAAAATGTACTAAAAAGCTACAGTAATCAAAACAGTGTGGTACTGGACAGATATAAAGATCAGTGGACTAGGATAGAGAATCCAGAAATAAACCTTCACATATGTTGTTAATATTCAGGGTTGATTTCCTTTAGGATTGACTGTTTTGATTGCCTTGAAATCCAAGAGACTCTCAGGAGTCTTCTCTAACACCACAGTTTGAAAGCATCAATTCTTTGATGCTCAGCCTTCTTTATGGTCCAGTTCTCACATCCATACATGACTACTGGCAAAACCATACGTTTGACTATACAGTACTGTTTATACAAAAACCCAGAATAGGTACATTCAGAGAGACAGAGACCAGGTTGGTGATTGCCAGGGGCTGGGAGAAGGGAAGAATTGGGAGTGCCTGCTTACTGGGTACGATGTTTTCCTTTAGGCTAATGAAATGTTTTGGAACTTAATATGGATGGTAGTTCACCAATATTATGAAAGTAAATTTTAATATGAAATTTGCACCTCAATAAAAATAAAAGCACTGGACTCTGAGTTCCAGGTAAGTGGAAACAAACAAACAAACAAAAAGATAATTTGATTTGAATTATTTGCTTAGCAATAGATTTAAACTTAAGCTACTCACATAAAAGGTACTTGGGATCTTTCTATCATTCCTGCTTATAATCACATTAAATATATAACTATCCAAAAATAAAAAAATTAGTTAAAAAACTTATCAGAGTTTGTTGAAAAACTGAGAGATGATTTAAAATTTGAGGCATAATCAGTACATACTTAGGATTTTATACATTCGTGTATTTTTTATTTGTTTAATAGACACCTACCACTTAATACGTATCAGTCACAGTAACACAGTCCAAAGTGTTTTGTAAATATTAAAATGGCTCAGTAATTTACTGAGTAACTCAGAAAATGGCTATTTTTAGAAGCCAGTTCCTGGGGCAGCATCCCCAGTGCTTGGCACTAGTAAGCACTTTATAGATAATTGTTTAATGATTAAATAATATTTTCCCATGTTGCTGTCATTGATTCTGCTTCAATATCCAAAATTTCACTATCTAGATTTCACTAGATTTAAGATATTTGATGTCTTTATTTGGGTTCTCTTAAAGGCGGCGGCGGCAGCGGCGTGCTGGCGCACTAAGTGCAGGAGGCGGCGGTGGGCCGATGCATTAAGCACAGGCAGCGGTGGCTGCGGGCTGGCTCACTAAGCGTGGCGGAGAGCTACCCCGCGTCCAAGGCCAGGGGTGACTGCCAAGAGGAGCTACCCCGTGTCTGAGGTCAAAGGCGGCACCCGAGGCCAGGGGCAGCGGCGGGAGGAGCAACCCCAGGCCCGAGGCCAGGGCGGTGACCAGAGGAGGAACCCCACGCCCAAGGAGTGGTGGCTGTGTGGGCGCAGGAGGGCCTAGAGGAGCCATCCCACGTTGAACGTCAGGAAGGGTGGTGGGAGGAGATACCCCTCATCCAAGGTAAGGAGCAGTGGCTGTGCTTTGCTGGAGCAGCCATGAAGAGATACCCCACGCCCAAGGTAAGAGAAACCCAAGTAAGATGGTAGGTGTTGCAAGAGGGCATCAGAGGGCAGACACACTGAAACCATACTCACAGAAAACTAGTCATTCTAATTACACTAGGACCACAGCCTTGTCTAACTCAATGAAACTAAGCCATGCCCGCCAGGCAACCCAAGACAGGCAGGTCATGGAGGACAGGTCTGACAGACTGTGGTCCACTGGAGAAGGGAATGGCAAACCACTTCAGTATTCTTGCCTTGAGAACCCCATGAACAGTATGAAAAGGCAAAATGGTAGGATACTGAAAGAGGAACTCCCTAGGTCAGTAGGTGGCCAATATGCTACTGGAGGTCAGTGGAGAAATAACTCAAGAAAGAATGAAGGGATGGAGCCAAAGCAAAAACAATACCCAGCTGTGGATGTGACTGGTGATAGAAGCAAGGTCTGATGCTGTAAAGAGCAATATTGCATAGGAACCTGGAATGTCAGGTCCATGAATCAAGGCAAATTGGAAGCGGTCAAACAAGAGATGGCAAGAGTGAATGTCACCATTCTAGGAATTAGCAAACTAAAATGGACTGGAATGGGTGAATTTAACTCAGATGACCATTATATCTACTACTGCAGGGAGGAATCCCTCAGAAGAAATGGAGTAGCCATCATGGTCAACAAAAGAGTCCAAAACGCAGTACTTGGATGCAATTTCAAAAATGACAGAATGATCTCTGTTCATTTCCAAAGCAAACCATTCAATATCACAGTTATCCAAGTCTATGCCCCAACCAGTAACACTGAAGAAGCTGAAGTTGAATGGTTCTATGAAGACCTACAAGACCTTTTAGAACTAACACCCGAAAAAGATGTCCTTTTCATTATAGGGGACTGGAATGCAAAAGTAGGAAGTCAAGAAACACCTGGAGTAACAGGCAAATTTGGCCTTGGAATGCGGAATGAAGCAGGGCAAAGACTAACAGAGTTTTGCCGAGAAAATGCACCGGTCATAGCAAACACCCTCTTCCAACAACACAAGAGAAGACTCTACACATGGACATCACCAGATGGTCAACACCGAAACCAGATTGATTATATTCTTTGCAGCCAAAGATGAAGAAGCTCTATACAGTCAACAAAAACAAGACCAGGAGCTGACTGTGGCTTAGATCATGAACTCCTTATTGCCAAATTCAGACTTAAATTGAAGAAAGTAGAGAAAACCGCTAGACCATTCAGGTATGACCTAAATCAAATCCCTTATGATTATACAGTGGAAGTGAGAAATAGATTTAAGGGCCTAGATCTGATAGATAGAGTGCCTGATGAACTATGGAATGTGGTTCGTGACATTGTACAGGAGACAGGGATCAAGACCATCCCAATGGAAAAGAAATGCAGAAAAGCAAAATGGCTGTCTGGGGAGGCCTTACAAATAGCTGTGAAAAGACGAGAAGTGAAAAGCCAAGGAGAAAAGGAAAGATATAAGCATCTGAATGCAGAGTTCCAAAGAATAGCAAGAAGAGATAAGAAAGCCTTCCTCAGTGATCAATGCAAAGAAATAGAGGAAAAGAACAGAATGGGAAAGACTAGAGATCTCCTCAAGAAAATTAGAGACACCAAGGGAACATTTCATGCAAAGATGGGCTCGATAAAGGACAGAAATGGTCTGGACCTAACAGAAGCAGAAGATATTAAGAAGAGATGGCAAGAATACACAGAAGAACTGTACAAAAAAGATCTTCATGACCCGGATAATCACAATGGTGGGATCACTAATCTAGAGCCAGATATCCTGGAATGTGAAATCAAGTGGGCCTTAGAAAGCATCAGTATGAAGAAAGCTAGTGGAGGTGATGGAATTCCAGTAGAGCTATTTCAAATCCTGAAAGATGATGCTGTGAAAGGGCTGCACTCAATATGCCAGCACATTTGGAAAACTTAGCAGTGGCCACAGGACTGGAAAAGGTCAGTTTTCATTCTAATCCCAAAGAAAGGCAATGCCAAAGAATGCTCAAACTACCGTACAATTGTAGTCATCTCACACGCTAGTAAAGTAATGCTCAAACTTCTCCAAGCCAGGCTTTAGCAGTACGTGAACTGTGAACTTCCTGATGTTCAAGCTGGTTTTAGAAAAGGCAGAGGAACTAGAGATCAAATTGCCAACATTCGTTGGATTTTGGAAAAAGCAAGAGAGTTCCAGAAAAACATCTATTTCTGCTTTATTGACTATGCCAAAGCCTTTGACTGTGTGGATCACAATAAACTGTGGAAAATTCTGAAAGAGATGGGAATACCAGACCAACTGACCTGCCTCTTGAGAAATCTGTATGCAGGTCAGGAAGCAACAGTTCGAACTGGACATGGAACAACAGACTGGTTCCAAATAGGAAAAGGAGTACGTCAAGGCTGAATATTGTCACCCTGATTATTGAACTTCTATGCAGAGTACATTATGAGAAACGCTGGGCTGGAAGAAACACAAGCTGGAATCAAGATTGCCGGGAGAAATATCAATAACCTCAGATATGCAGATGACACCACCCTTATGGCAGAAAGTGAAGAGGAACTAAAAAGCCTCTTGAGGAAAGTGAAAGAGGAGAGTGAAAAAGTTGGCTTAAAGCTCAACATTCAGAAAATGAAGATCATGGCATCTTGTCCCATCACTTCATGGGAAATAGATGGGGAAACAGTGGAATCAGTGTCAGACTTTATTTTTTGGGCTCCAAAATCACTGCAGATGGTGATTGCAGCCATGAAATTAAAAGACGCTTACTCCTTGGAAGAAAAGTTATGACCAACCTAGATAGCATATTCAAAAGCAGAGACATTACTTTGCTGACTAAGGTCCGTATGGTCAAGGCTATGGTTTTTCCAACAGTCATGTATGGATGTGAGAGTTGGACTGAAGGCTGAGTGCCAAAGAATTGATGCTTTTGAACTGTGGTGTTGGAGAAGACTCTTGAGAGTCCCTTGGACTGCAAGGAGATTCAACCAGTCCATTCTGAAGGAGATCAACCCTGGGATTTCTTTGGAAGGAATGATGCTGAAGCTGAAACTCCAGTACTTTGGCCATCTCATGCGAAGAGTTGACTCATTCGAAAAGACTTTGATGCTGGGAGGGATTGGGGGCAGGAGAAGAAGGGGACGACAGAGGATGAGATGGCTGGATAGCATCACTGACTTGATGGACAGGACTCTGAGTGAACTCCGGGAGTTGGTGTTGGACAGGGAGGCCTGACGTGCTGCAATTCATGGGGTCGCAAAGAGTTGGACACGACTGAATGACTGAACCGAACTGAAAACAGAGCCTGAGATTTAAAGTTGGGAGGAAGTATTTTGATTGGGATAGAATCCCAGGAAGTTGTAGTGAAGCAGCACAGAGAATGAGTACAGGAAAGAGAAGAAATCAATATCACGATAAGTCATTGAAGCAGAGGCAGGCACAGTTTTGTAAGACTCTCAGAGAAACATATAGATTACTCTTGGGACTGTTCATCTAAAAGAAAGAATAGGGCACTTCTTTGCCAGCTCGCATTCTCCACTGATTGAATGTGCCTCTGGGGCCTTTAATCACCCATACTCCTGAGCTGTGGTTTTGCAGGGCTGAGTAAGCTCCTTGATTTAGATGAAATGCGCATGCTTAAGATGGGATGTTGGCAACTCCAAACTGTAGCTGGAATCTGAGGTGGGCTGTGGGGATGACATAGAGAACTGCAACAGTATTTGTTGCATTTAATGAATATAATTTTTAATTTAGTAAACTATTTTTAAATGATGATTAAAGGAAATACCATAAATGAAGTGCAAAAATATAGCTATTACAAACTGAGTTGTTAAATACCTACAAGTCAGTGTTCATTTTCAGAAGAAAGATCATTGCTTCAATGGCTTGTAGAAATATTTATGATAATAGATACAACATATACAAACTGTGCTTCGGTCGTGAAAACCTGATGCTTGCTATTCTTTCTACCCACTCCCTTATACTCAAGGCTTTCAGTTCATGGCTGACTCTTTCCAAGTATCTGTGTTTACTAAACAGCAATTCAAACATTCCCATAAATGGCCTTTGGTTCTGTAGAAAAATGTTTTTCTTTCACCATCATCAGTGCTTAGAATTGTCATTGCTTAGAATTTAAAGGAAGAGTTATGACAGAATTATACCCTGATATCATCAGTGGGTCTGTGACCCACCTGGAATTTGTAAAACAATATTTTCTCAGAAATTAGTCATGGGATGTGGAGTTATTAAAAGACAATGAACACACATCTTTATCAAAGAGCACATCACTGCAGATGTAAAATTGTGGCTATTTTTAAAGCGTTAGCTGTATTTCATTTATTTTTAACCACATAGTACTGTTCACTGAATATAACAAGTAGACAGTAGTAAACTTTGTAACAGAAAGGCCTTTGAAAGTCTCTTACCTTCTATGCACTCTTCCAATTTTCACAGGAGGGGCATTCTTGAAAATGTGGAGAAAGAAGCCATAGTGTTTTATGTTGGCATAAATGTCTCATGGTTTACTGGGGTGGGTGGAGAGTTGTCTTAATTGGGGAAAAAAGCATGGAGGTAATTTGGGGATCTAGCTGGACTTCCCAGGTAGTGATAGTGGTAAAGAACCCACCTGCCAATGTAGGAGACATAAGAGACTTGGGTTCAATCCCTGGGTCGGGAAGATCCCCTGGAGGAGGGCATGGTAACACATACCTATATTTTTGCCTGGAAAGTTCCATGGACAGAGAAGCCGGATGAGATACATATGGTCCAGGGGATCACAAAGAATTAGACACAACTGAAGTGATAGCACACACACATGCGGGCACAAACTATCTTGAGAAAGCAAAGTAGTTTGGAATGTGACATGCTCAGAGTGGATAGGTTATTCTGCTGGATGGGAAAGGGTATCCAGCATTCAGCTATAGGTCTTGGGAGCCTCTGCAGATTTTGTACCTATCGACTGTACAGTCTGGAAGACTGTCTTGAGGTGGGAGATGTCTTGTTCCCAAGGGTAAGAATAATTTTGATTTGTAGTATTTCAAGGGGGTCAGACCTCCCGTGGGCTGTTGTGAGAGCAGCATGCCAATCAATAGCATCCAAATGGAATTTAGGGCATTTTCTTGATTAGTTGTAGGAAAATTTGGCCTTTTAGGACCAAGTAGTCCCATGTGGACCCAGAAGTATCCTAGTTTATCTTTAAAAAATAATGGAAAAGAGTTGTAATCATTTACCAAAGCTATTTTCTCAAGCTGAGATGGCGAATCAGATTGTGTTTTTTTTTTTTTTCAAAATGTTCTTAACTTTATTGAGATTGATCTCACTTGTATGTGGAATCTGTAATAGTCAAATACATAAAAGCAGAGGGTCCAGTAGTGGCTGCTGGGAATGAGGTTGAGGGGAACAAAATGCTGGTCACAGGGTGTGAAGTGTTGGTTATGCAAGATGAAGGAGTTGTGGAGAGCTAAGGCACAGCCTGGTGATGATAGTTAACAGAACTGCACTGTATACTTGAAACTTGCTAAGAGAACATACCGGGTTTCTCAAACTTGAAATTTTAGTCTCAGCTTGTCTCAGGATGGCTGAGGCCAGTTGGTCTCACTCTTTACTACCTCAGTTTACGCTTGGCCCTTCCTTGTCCCTCTCTTCTGTCTGCTGTTCTTTGCTTAAGTAAGGTTTATGGATTTCACTTGCTACTTGAAGTAGTCTACATTTATTATTATTTTTTAAAAATTTGTATTGGTGTATAATTGATTTACAATGCTGTGTTAGTTTCAGGTACACAGCAAAATGATTCAATTAAACATGTACATATATCCATTAAAAAAAAATGTTCCCACACAGGTCGTTATAGAGTATTGAATAGAGTTCCCTGTGCTATTCAGTGGGTTCTTATCAGCTGTCTATTTTATTCATAGTAGTGTGTATATGCCTATCCCAACCTCTTAATTTATCCCTCCCTCCATTATCCCCTGGTAACCATAAGTTTGTTTTCTACATCTGTGATTCTACCTGTTTTTTAAATAAGTCCATTTGTACCCCTTTTAAAAAATATTTCACATATAAGCAATATCATATGATATTTGTCTTTCTGTGAATGACTTACTTCACACATTTCCACTGTAGTGTTAGAGGTGAGGGACACTGATCTACTGTGTGTGTTTGTGCATGTGTTTAAGAAAACAGTCCCTGGTATCTTGTAGATCGAACATTCTCACCCTAACATACATATTTCACTGTTTCTTTTTATGTAAAGTTTTACATCCAACACTAATATGACATAGATGTGAAAATGCCATTTTCTAGAAGGAAAGAACGGCATTGTTCAGATACTTAAATCTACTTTCCTCCAGCTCAGCCCGGTCCCATGTGTAAATCTCTGTGGGATAGTTTTACTCTCTCAGAGCCCTATCTCTGGTCAGCCCTCCTTCTGACGCTGAAACTTAATAGTGTGTCAATATGGAGAACTGCCGGGCATTTGAGCTTGTCTTACCCTGGGGATATGTCTCTTTGTAAAGAATATTGGTTGTGAGAGACCTAAACCAGGACTATTCCCATAAAGTATTTTAGTACACAGTGAACAGAGATATTCTTCTTTTTGGGAACTTGGTGTGTTCTTCAGTTCACTTATAGTAAAAGTATTGAGGAAAATGTTGTTTAGTTGCTAAATTATGTCTGACTCTTTTGTGACCCCAAGTACTGTAGCCCGTCAGGCTCCTCTGTCCATGGGATTTTTCAGGCAAGAATACTGGAGTGGGTTGCCATTTCTTTCTCTAGGGGATCTTTCTGACCTAGGGATTGAATCTGTGTCTCCTGCATTGGCAGGAGGATTCTTTACCTCTGAGCCACCAGGGAAACCCCCAGGGAAAATGTACTATGTGTTTAAAGTTATCCCCCTCCTGGATCACTGAAATGTACTTCTATATATTTCTTCATTCTCCCTCATCATATTTTTGTTATACAATTATAGTTAATATTTATTGAGTGCTTACTATTTTTCAGGCACTGTGTTGAATCCTTTATATTCATATCTCATTTAATTATCAAACTGCTCCCACAAGTTAGATTATTATTATTCCTATCTTTAACTTAAGGTTTGTTTTCTTTCCTGAAGTCAGTAAGGTGGTTAAGCTTGAATTCAGTTTTGCTTCTAAAACCAAAGTTATTTACATTCTAATTGGAAAGAGATACACAATAACATGGTGTGTGTGTTAAGCTGCTTCAGTTCTGTCCAACTTTTTGCATCCCAAAGGACTGTAACCTCCCAGGCTCCTCTGCCCATGGGATTTTTCAGGCAGGAATACTGTAGTGGGTTGCTATGCCCTCCTCCACAGGATCATTTCTTAACATGGGGATTAGTTCAATTCACAAGAAAAAAGTTTATCAAGTCTCTGTGGTACGTAATTCTCTGTGCTAAAAGATGAAGAATTAAAAGGCAAAGAAAATAGTGTATTGGTCTGTCAGGGCTGCTTTAAAAATGTGCCACAGACTGGGTGGTTTAGACAATAGAAAATTTTTTGCTCATAGTTCCAGAGGCTAGAGATCTGAGTTGCATATTGACAGGGTTCCTTCTGAGAGCTGAGGGAAAGATCTTTTCTAGACCTCTCTCCTTGGCTTCCACATGGCCATCTTCTTTATCTTCAGACAATCTTTCTTCTGTCTGTGTCTAAGTTTCCTCTTCTTTTTTTCTTAAACACACATGCACACACACACCAGCTTTATTGTGATATAATTCACATACAAGAAAATTCACTCCCTCTTTTTTTTGGCTGCATTGTGCAGTGCATGGAATCTCTGTTCCTTGACCAGGGATTGATCTCATGCCCCCTGAGTTGGGAGCATGGTCTTAATCACTGGGCCATCAGGGAAGTCCCAGTTCTTCTTCTTATAAAGACATCAGTCATATTGGCTTACGACTGGGTTAATTTGGTCAAGATGTGACCGGGGCATAGGGAAAGGACAGGCCATGTGAGGTCTTTGTGATCATACTAATGATTTTGGTGTTTATCTTATAACCAAAGGGCAGCCACCAAATGGTTTTCAGTAAGTCTTAAAGTACACAAATATTTGCAAGCACACATGGTTCTGCTCTGGTTATAACAGGAATAGACTTGTATTTTGGAAAGATTGCTCTGAATGCAGTGGTAAGAACTGTTGAAGGAAAGCCAAATTGCCTGTCAGAAGAAATGTGGGTTATTTCAGTAGAATAATAGAGAGGCAATAGAGATGGGTCAGAGATCTATTTAGGCAATGACCTCAGTAGCAATGATCACATTTACTGCAAAAGTTTTGGGATCTGAGCACCATCCCAGTAAAATGGAGTGTTTAGTTGTTGTTCAGTTGCTAAGTCTTGTCTGAATCTTTGTGACCCCATGGACTATAGCATGCCAGATTCTCCTGTCCTCCACTATCTCCTGGGGTTTGCTCAAATTCATGTCCATTGAGTTAGTGATGCTATGGAACCATTTCGCCTTCTGCCTCCCTCTTCTCCTCCTGCCTTCAGTCTTTCCCAGCATCAAGGTCTTTTCCAATGAGTCAGCTCTTTGCATCAGGTGGTCAAAGTATTGGAGCTTCAACTTTAGCAACAGTCCTTCCAATGAACATTCAGAGTTGATTTCCTTTCAGATTTACTGGTTTGATCTCCTTGCAGTCCAAGGGACTCTTAAGAGTCTTCTCCAGCCCCACAGTTCGAAAGCATCAATTCTTCGGTGCTCAGGTTTTTAATGGTCCAACTCTTACATCCATACATGACCACTGGAAAAAAATCATAGCTTTGACTATATGAAGCTTTGTTGGTAAAGTGATGTCTGTGTTTTTTAATATGCTGTTTAAGTTTGTTATAGATTTCCTTTGAAGGAGCAAGGGTCTTTTAATTTCAAGTCTGCAGTCATTGTCCACAGTGATTTTGAAGCCCAAGAAAATAAAATCTGTCACTAGAGTAAAGCCTATTTTCAGGTCTGGAGGAGGAAAAAAGGAAATCCTGAAATATATTGTTGAGTCAGAAAGCAAAGGCATGTTCAAAAATGATGGTGGTAAGTCAAAATGATTTGGAAGCCAGTGAACGAGCTAATAATGATAATGGATGATAGCACACTGAAGTCAGAAATAGAGTCTGTTATTATACAGTGGTAAAATAAAAGTATGTGTGAAGAGAAAACTATTCTTTACCAAAGGACGTCAGCTAACAAATACAAAATGACTGACAGAATTAGATAACCATTATTTTGTAAAATCTGTATAATAATTATTCAAACAAGTTTCATCAGTGGATATTACATTTATCGGGATAATAGAATATTCAATCTACAAAAACCACCCCACAGATTACTTTTTAATTAGAGAGAGAAAGCAGTGTTTTATAGGAGTAACTTTGTAATACTACTTAAACCAAGTGATCAAATTTGGCATCATTACTATCAGAACAAACTGACATTACATACTTCCTTTAATCATGCGCACATCTTTTGAGACACACAAAATCACCTAAGTAGTATTTTTGCCAAAAATGTTTAACTGGCCTTCTGAAAGTGAGGGAGCCATCAGTCAAATATAGATGACGATAACTTTTATATGACAAATCACTTGGAGTCTTCAAAAATGCAAATATTATGAAGGAAAAAAACACATGTTGAGAATTTGTCACTTCTAGATTAAAGAAGACTAATGGGACATGGCAACTGAAAGTAATGTATAAAAA
This sequence comes from Oryx dammah, assembly GCF_014754425.2. Lineage (NCBI taxonomy): Eukaryota > Metazoa > Chordata > Mammalia > Artiodactyla > Bovidae > Oryx > Oryx dammah. The sequence goes on from NW_024070201.1 coordinate 6,633,326, forward strand.
TCAATCCATTGATTGAATGTTGAATAGGGAAAAAATCGCTATAAGAGCCTTTATCTAGTCAAAGATTATACTGGTGCTTGTTACTTTATCAGTTTTTCCATTAGTTTGAAATTTAGAGAAAAGAAAAGTAAAGAAACTAAAACAAAAGTAAGAAAAAGACAATAACAAGAAGGCCTTGGTGGTATAGGTCAGTAGGCATTGTATAGTTCAACTGAAATAAATTTATTATCAATATAAATTCCATACAGGCATGAATTACAGAATAATACTTATATCTTAGGAACCCATATATATATATGAATAAATGTATTGTCAAAATTGTCCTATTTATAGTAAGTATGTTTCATTAAAAGATATAAATTTTCTTAATTTTTTTTCAATATTTATATTGTCTTCATTTTTCGATTTTGCTCCTCTTATTGTGCAATGCTCGGCACTTCTAAATTGTCATCTCTTGAACACAGGTGTTTGCTTTAATTGCTGTCAGGCATTGTGACAGGTGCTGAAGACACAAAGACAAATGAATACAAAATGTTTTTATTTCTCAAAGGGATTTATAGACTATTAAGGAAGAGAACAACAAACAGATAAATTACAATACAATGTCTCAAGAATCTTCACAGAAACTGATTCATTCCTGTGAGCTCCAGTTTAAAATGATGCCTATCAGCATTACTGGCAGCTGATATAGGTTATCTCACATTCTTTCGTAAAATCAAGTCACAGGAAAGGAGAAAAATGGCAACACTACTTAAAACTAAGGGAAAATCTAACGTCACAATCTGGTTGCAAATAGCACTGACTTTTCCCCTCATTTTATTTGTTTATTTTTTAACTGGAATATACTCACTTTATGATGTATTAGTTTCTGCTGCACAATAAAGTGAATGAGCTATATGTATATATATACATATATACATGTGTATGTATATACATATATACATATATATAATACATACATGTATATACATATATACCCTCCCTCTTGGGCCTCCCACCCCATTGACTCTTAAGGGAGATGGCACTGGACTTTCGGTTTATGGAGCATGGGCTACTGAAAGAATCCACATCTGTTTGTGCATCCTGACTCAGAAAACTCCGTCAGAGAGAAACACAGCTGCCTTCTTTAAGGCACTTGGCTACTCTCACCCTCCTTCTTTCTCACACCAGTTTTAGATTGTATAGTTAATTATGAAAATCCTCAAACGTACAGAAAAGTAAAGAGAGTGTGTAACAGAAATTCATGTGCCCATTACTGAGACTTTAGAATATATCAAATCTCTGTTTTTAATTTAATAAAATAGACGTGGAAGCCTTCTCATTCCCACAGGGTTTACTCTCTTTCTTGTTAGAGGTAATTCTGAAATTAATATATGTATTTTCTTTCCATGTTGTTACTTTTTGATATTTTTAATAAGTTGGTTTATGTACATAAGATACATATTGCTGCTTTCTGTGTTTCATAAATATACATGACTTGAATCATATCAAACTTGTACTTTTTAACCTACGTTTATTCATTCAATATTTTCAGTAATTATCCTTGTCAACATTTGTAAACCTTTCTTTTTTTTGTACAGATGCATAAGTGTAAATGCTATTAAAAAGCCATGCTTTTTTATTCCCCTTATTTATTTGGGTCTTGAGTTCAGTTCAGTTCGGTTCAGTTGCTCAGTCGTGTCCGACTATTTGCGACCCCATGAATCGCAGCACCCCAGGCCTCCCTGTCCATCACCAACTCCCGGAGTTCACTCAGACTCACGTCTATTGAGTCAGTGATGCCATCCAGCCATCTCATCCGCTGTCGTCCCCTTCTCCTCCTGCCCCCAATCCCTCCCAGCATCAGGGTCTTTTCCAATGAGTCAACTCTTCACATGAGGTGGCCAGAGTACTGGAGTTTCAGCATTAGCATCATTCCCTCCAAAGAAATCCCAGGGCTGATCTCCTTCAGAATGGACTGGTTGGATCTCCTTGCAGTCCAAGGGACTCTCAAGAGTCTTCTCCAGCACCACAGTTCAAAAACATCAATTCTTCGGTGCTCAGCTTCCTTTAAGCCCTTCTTTATTCTTTTTTTCTAAGTAGGGGGGTTGAATTCTTTAAAATATTTCAGTGGGGAATACTCCCCTTTTGCCTTTTGGTTGAATTCAGCAACTGGGAGACACCATCTGGAGAGCTGGATGAAATCATAATAATGGTTTACTATTTACACACTGTCAGGCCACAGCTTCATTCAGGAGGTCCTCTGCCATTGCAACAACCCTAATGGGTTCTGGGTACCCAGTGCAAGACCTTTCCCTCACCCCCGCAGCCTAGTCAAGGCAATGGCTTCCCCTGTTACCAGCCCCTCGTGCTTCATCATCTCTTATCGTATTTTTAACCTTACTCTACTTCTGTCAGTAGACTTTTTTGAAATTCTTATCAATTATCTGTTCGGATGTGCCATCTGTTTTTCTACCATGAGCCCAACTATTGAAGTTGGAAATAAATAAATATAAATAAACCAATAGGCTTCCAATATACCAGTAATGACAGCAAGTAGTACAGAAAGATGTCTCATGTGCCAGAGCAAATATTTATCATTATGTAGGTGCCTGTATGTTGTGTAAGCTTTATTTATACACATCCACCTGATTTTGTGGGGCTTCCCAGTTGGCAGTAGTGGTAAAGAACCTGACTGTCAATGCGGGAGACCCAAGAGACTTGGGTCCGATCCCTGGGTCAGGAAGATCCCCCAGAGGATGGCATGGCGGCCCACTCCTGTATTCTTGCCTGGAAAGTTCCATAGACAGAGGAACCTGGTGGGCTACAGACTATGGGGCTGCAGAGAGTCAGACACAACTGAGTGATTTAGCATGCACACACACACACACACACACACACATACTTGATTTTGTACATTGGCTTTCTATATTATATTCCTTAATATTTTTTAAGTGAGATGTATTTTTTTTTTAAAGTAGAAGTGACTAAATGATTCTGCATACCAGATTCCTTGGTGGACAGTTTAAATATCATAAAAAAATCACTATCAGAATTAATTATAATTCAATGCTTATAATCGGAGAAGGCAATGGCACCCCACTCCAGTACTCTTGCTTGGAAAATCTCATGGACGGAGGAGCCTGGAAGGCTGCAGTCCATGGGGTCGCTGAGGGTCGGACATGACTGAGCGACTTCACTTTCACTTTTCACTTTCATGCACTGGAGAAGGAAATAGCAACCCACTCCAGTGTTCTTGCCTGGAGAATCCCAGGGACAGGGGAGCCTGGTGGGCTGCCATCTATGGGGTCGCACAGAGTCAGACATGACTGAAGTGACTTAGCAGCAATACTTATAACAATCCCATTGGATTACTTTTAGAACTTGGTAGTGAGTTTAAATTTCTCTTGAAAAATGAACAAATAAAGGTAGCTAATAAAATTTTGAAGTTCATTTGAAGAATAAGGAAATAAAGATAATTAATAAAATTTTGTAAATGTATTTAAATGTGGAAGTATTTGATACATCAGATATTATCAAAACAATGTGATATTAACATGAGGATTTAGAGATGAAAGAGATAATAAAGTCAGCTACAAAGAGTCTCATGTGCATTTTATTAAATAATAAACTGCAAGTAATTAGGAGATAAAAGGAGCCAACCAATGTTTTAAAAAAATGGAATAATAATTTGAAAATATATAATATCTATATATAACAAATGAATAGTAATTTGAAAATACATATCTATAGATTAATATCATATACAATATATACTATCTATATATTAAAATAAATTCCATATATATTGAGGTGTTAAATGAAACAAGAAGCTATTAAATTCAGGAGAGAAACTATGTATATATTTCTGTATAGATGGAAAAGACTTAATTTAGAAGCATTCTAAACAATCAGTTTCAAATGCATAATTTGAAAAATTATTTTAAATGAAATTAGAGTTGACTCCATATTGTATATATTTGGTATGCCATAATATAAATAAATTTGAAAGATGAGTGGAAATTTTTAGAAAACATTTATAATATGTCAGTTGATAGCTTACTATGCAGAGACTTCTCAAATTCACAAACGAACACACACATATAATGTAATGAACAATAGGGCTATAAAACTACTCAAAATCATTAAAGAAAAGTTTAAATGAGATAGTATAGTGCTAGGTATCACATCAAAGACAAAGAAGCTTTAAATTTCAATCCCAAGATACAGATATGGTGACATTAAAAAAAAATCGTTTATGTGGTATAGCTGCAAGACAGACAAGGTTCATCCTCTGCTCTTAAATATCAGGAAACAAAGTTGTTGCAAAGTTGTATTTTAATTGAAATATAGTTGATTTACAATATTGTGTTAGTTTCAAGCATATAGCACAGTGATTCAGATATATATATGGACTTCCTTCTTGGCTCAGTAGTAAAGAATCTACCTGCCAATGTAGGAGAATGGGTTCAATCCCTGGGTTGAGAAGATCCCCTGGGGAAGGAAATGGCAACCCACTCCAGTATTCTGGCCTGGGAAATCCCATGGACAGAGGACCCTGGGAGGTTACAATTCATGGGGTTGTAAAATAGTTGGACACAACTTAGGTGCTAAACAATATATATATATATATATATACACTGAAGTGGGTTCATAAAAGCTATCCCTTCAAATACCATTGGTCGGAGTTGAAATTGGATAATCTTTTCCTAAAGGCATTTTGACAATATTTGAAAAAAAGGTATATGTCCTTTGGCACAAAATTTCCTTGTCAACAAATATAACTTGAAATTACGGGTGTATATAATGTGTATACAGAGAAGGGGACGACAGAGGATGAGATGGTTGGATGGCATCACCGACGTGATGGACATGAGTTTGAGTAAGCTCTGGGAGTTGATGATAGACAGGGGTTGTGTATCACAATGTGTATCACATTGATCGATTTGCAAATATAAAATCTCACACCCCTGAAATAAATCCCACTCAATCAGGATGTGTGATACTTTTAATGTGCTTTTGGATTCAGTTTGCTAGTATTTTGTTGAGAATTTTTGTGTCTATGTTCATTGGCGATATTGGTCTGTAATTTTCTTTTTTTGTGTGTGATGGCTTTGTCTGGTTTTGGTATCAGAATGATGGTGACCTCATTGAATGAGCTTGGATGTATTTCTTTCCTTGTAGTTTTGTGGAAGAGTTTCAGAAGAATATGTGTTAACTGTTCTCTTAATATTTGATAAAGTTTGCCTGTGAAGCCATCTTGTTCTGAACTTTGGGTTGTTGAAAGATTTTTAATTACAGTTTCAGTTTCAGCAATTGGAATTGTCTTTTCATTTCTATTTCTTCTTGGTTCAGTCTTGGAAGGTTGTACCATTCTAAGAAGTTGTTCATTTCTTCTAGATTGTCCATGTTACTGACATATATTAATAGTTGCTTGTAGTAATCACTTATGATCTTTTGTATTCTGTGGTGTCCATTGTAACTTCTCCTTTATCATTTCTAATTTTATTGATTTGAGTCCTCTCCCTTTTTGTCTTGATGAGTCTGGCTAATGATTTGTCAACTTTGTTTATTTTCTAAAAGAACCAACTTTCAGATTCATTGATCTTTGCTATCGTTTTCTTCATCTCTATTTCATTTATTTCTGCTTTGATTTTAATGATTTTCTTTCCTTCTACTAACTTTGGGTTTTATTTGTTCTTCTTTCTCTAATTACTTTAGGTATAAGTTTGGGTTTTTATTTGAGATTTTTCTTGTTTCTTGAGATAAGATTGTATTGCTATAAACCTCCCTCTTAGAACTGCTTTTGCTGCATCCCATAAGTTTTGGGTCATCATATTTTCATTGTCATTTGTTTCTAGGTATTTTTAACTTCCTCTTTGATTTCTTTTGTGATCCATTGCTTGTTAAGTAACATATAGTTTAGTCAAAGTGTATTTGTATTTTTTAGCTTTTGTCCCCTGTAATTGATTTTTAATCTCATAGTGTTGTGGTTGGAAAAGATGCTTGATATCATTTCAATTTTCTTAAATTTCCCTAGGCTTGATTTGTGACCTAAAATTGTGATCTACCCTAGAGAATATTCCATATGCATTTAAGAAGAAAATGTGTTCTGCTGCTTTTGAATGGATTGTCCTATAGATATAAATTATTAATAATTCTATATGGTCTAATGTTTCATTTAAGGCTTGTGTTTCCTTGTTAGTTTTCTGTCTAGATGATGTGCCCATTGGTATAAGCTGGGTGTTAAAATCCCCCGCTATTATTGTGTTATTGTTAATTTCCCCTCTTATGGCTTTTAGCATTTCCCTGATGTATTGAGGTGCTTGTATGTTGCATGCATATATATTTTACAATTGCTGTATCTTCTTGGATTGATCTCATGATCATTATGTAGTTTCTTTTCTTGTCTCTTGTGTTTATTTTAAAGTCTATTTTTTCTGATATGAGTAATTGCAACTACTCCAGGTTTCTCTTGAGTTTAACTTGCATAGAATATCTTTTTCCATCCCCTGACTTTCAGTCTGTATGTGTCCCTAAGTTTGAAGTAGGTCTCTTGTGGATGGCATATGTATGGGTCTTGTTTTTCTATCCACTCAGCCAGTTCATGTCTTTTGGTTGGAGCATTTAATCAATTTATTTTTAAGATAATTATCAATATGTACATTCTTATTAGCATATTAATTGTTTTTGGTTTATTTTTGTAGGTTTTTTCCTTCTCTTCATCATTTTTTCTCTTCTCTTGTGGTTTGGTGACCATCTTTAGTGTTGTGTTTCGATAACTTTTTCTTTTTTTCTTTTGTGTTTATCAATTGTGGTTTTTTGGCTTGCATTTCCCATGGTTTTGATAAAGCATACACACACACTCTCACACACACTGTTCTAAGTTGGTCTCAATTTCAAATGCAATTCCCATTTCTTGCATTGTACTCTCCTCTCCTCACAGTTGCTGGATTTGATATTGTATTTGCTATCTTCTCACTGTATGTTTGCCTTTACTGGTGAGATTCCCATTTGTGATTTTCTTGTTTATTTTTGTAGTCTTTCTTTTTTCCCTGCCTAGATTACTTTCTGTAGCATTTGTTCTGAAGCTTGTTTGGTAGTGATGAATTTTCTGAGCTTTATCTTGCTTGTAAAGCTTTTGATTTCTTCATGAAATCTAAATGAGAGCCTTGCAGTATAGAGTATTCTTGGTTGTGAAAGTATGAAAAAAATTGCTCAGTCGTGTCTGATTCTTTGCAACCCCATGGACTATAGCCCGCCAGACTCCTCTGTCCATGGAGTTCTCTAGGTAAGAATACTAGAGTGGGTAGCCATTCCGTTCTTCAGGGGATCTTCTCAATCCAAGGATCAAATCCAGGTCTCTAGTTTTTCCTTTCTATCACTTTGAATATATCATACCATTCTGTTCTGGCCTGCAGAGTTTCTGCTGAAAATCAATTGATAACTTTATGGGGACTCCTTTGTTTGCTATTTTTTGCTTTTCCTTTGTTGCTTTTAATTTTTCTGTATTTAATTTTTGTTAGGTTATTATATATCTTGGTGTGTTCCTCCTTGGGTTTATCCTGTAAGGAACTCTACATGCTTTCTGAAATAGGGTGAATATTTACTTACCCACATTAGGGAAAATTTTGACTACAATCTCTTTAAATATTTTCTCAGGCCCCTTCTCTTCTTCTTCTGGGACCCCTATAATTTGAATATTGGTGCATTAAATGTTGTCTGAAATATCTCTTTGACTGTCCTCTTTTCTCTTTATTTGTCTTCCTTTATTCTTTTTCACAGCAGCGATTTCTACCATTTTGTCTTTCAGATCACTTTCAGATCACTTATCTGTTCTTCTGCCTCAGTTATTCTGATATTTCTCTTTCTGATTTTTTCATTGTTATTAAATAGAATAGTGAAGGATGTCTATGTACTAATTTTGTATTCTGAATCTTTACCATATTCATTGATTAGCTCTAGTAATTTTTTGTGTGGCATCTTTAGGGTTTTCTATGTAAGAATCATGTCATCTGCAAACAGTGAGTTTTACTTCTTTTCCAGTATGAATTCCTTTTATTTCTTTTTCTTTTCTAATGCTGTGGCTAAGACTTCCAAAATTATATTGAATACTGGTGAGAGTGGGAAACCTTCTCTTGTTACTGATTTTTTTTTTCAGTTTTTCACCATTTGAGGATAATGTTTGCTGTGGATTTGTCATATATGGCCTTTATTGTGTTGAGATATGCCTACTTATGTCCTTCCATGCCTACTTTCTGGAGAGTTTTTATCATAAATGGATGTTGAATTTTGTCAAAGGATTTCTCTGCATCTATTGAAATGATCATATGGTTTTTATCTTTCAATATGTCAATATTGTTTATCACATTGATTGATTTGCATATATTGAAGAATCCTTGCATCCCTGGGATAAAGGCCACTTGGTCATGTTGTATGATCTTTTAAATATGTTGGTGGACCTGTTTGCTAGAATTTTGTTGAGGATTTTTGTATGTATGTCTATCAGTGATATTATCCAGTCATTTTAATTTTTGTGTGATTATTTTTGCCTGGCTTTGGTATCAGGGTGAAGGTGGCCTTGTAGAGTGAGTTTGGGAATTTTCCTTCTGCAATTTCCTGGGAGAGATTGAAAAGGATAGGTATTCACTCTTCTCTAAGTTATTGGTAGAATTCAACTGTGATACCATTTGGTCCTAGGATTTTGTTTGTTGAAAGGGTTTTGATTATGGTTTCAATTTCTGTGTTTCTGATAGGTCTATACATATTTTCTATTCTTTCTGGTTCATTTTGGAAGTTTATACTTTTCTAAGTGTTTGTCCATTTTTTCCAAGTTGTTTATTTTATTGACATATAGTTACTTGTAGTAGTCGCTTATGATCCTTTGTATTTCCTGTGTTGTCTGTTGTAACTTCTTGTTTTCATTTCTAATTTCATTTTTTATTAATTAATTTATTTATTTTAATTGGAGACTAATTATTTTACATTATTGTGGTGGTTTTTGCCATACACTGACATGAATCAGCCATGGTGTACATGTGTCCCCCGGTCCCAAATGCTCCTCCCACTGCCCTCCCCATTCTATCCCTCTGGGTTGTCCCAGTGCACCAGCTTTGAATGCCCTGTTTCATGCGTTGAACTTGGACTGGTCATCTATTTTACATATGGTAATATACATGTTTCAGTGCAATTCTCTCAAATCATGTCATCTGCAAACTGTGAGTTTTAATTCTTGTTTTAGAATCTGAATTCCTTTCATTTCTTTTCCTTCTCTGATTGCTGCAGCTAAAACTTCCAAGACTATGTTGAATAGTAGTGGTGAGACTGACACCCTTATTTTGTTCCTGAGTTTATGGAAAATACTTTCAATTTTTCGCCATTGAGGATAATGTTTGCTGTGGGTTTCTCATATGTGGCTGTTATTATGTTGAGGTATGTTCCTTCTATGCCTGCTTTCTGGAGAGTTTTTATTATAAATAGGTGTTGAATTCTGTCAAAGGCTTTCTCTGTATCTATTGAGATAATCATATGGTTTTTACCTTTCAATTTGTAAATGTAGTGTGTTAATGTGTTGAGTGATTTGTGAATATTGAAGAATTCTTGCATCCCTGGGATAAAGCCCACTTGGTCATGATGTATGATCTTTTTAGTATGTTGTTGGATTCTGTTTGCTAGAATTTTGTTGAGGATATTTGCATCTATGTTCATCAATGATATTGGCCTCTAGTTTTCTTTTTTTGTAGTATCTTTGTCTGGTTTTGATATTAGGGTGATGGTGGCCTTGTAGAATGAGTTTGGGAGTTTACCTTCCTCTGCGACTTTCTGGAAGAGTTTGAGTAGGATAGGTGTTAGCTCTTCTCTAAATTTTTTGTAGAATTTACCTGTGAAGCCATCTGGACCTGCGCTTTTGTTTGTTGGAAGATTTTTTATTACAGTTTTGACTTTTGTGCTTGTGATGGGTCTGTTAAGATTTTCTATTTCTTCCTGGTTCCGTTTTGGAAGAATTTCTATGAATTTGTCCATTTCTTCCAAGTTGTCCATTTTATTGGCATATAGTTGCTGATAGTAGTCTCTTAAGATCCTTTGTATTTCTGTGTTGCCTGTTGTGATTTCTCCATTTTCATTTCTAATTTTGTTGATTTGATTCTTCACTTTTTTTTTTTTCCTTGATGAGTCTGGCTAATGGTTTGTCTATTTTATTTATCTTCTTTAAGAACCAGCTTTTAGTTTTGCTATAGTCTCCTTTGTTTCTTTTTATTTCTGCTCTAATTTTTATGATCTCTTTACTTCCACTAACCCTGGTGTTTTTTCATTTCTTCTTTTTCTAGTTGCTTTAGGCATAAAGTTAGGTTATTTATTTGATTTTTCTGTTTCCTGGGGGAAGCTCGTATTGCTGTGAACTTTCCTCTTAGCACTGCTTTTACTGAATCTCATAGGTTTTATGTTGTTGTGTTTTCATTTTCATTTGTTTCTATGCATATTTTGGTTTCCTCTGTGATTTGTTGGTTATTCAAAGCATGTTGGTTAGCCTCCATATGTTTGTATATTTAATAGATTTTTTCCCCTGTACTTGACATCTAATCTTACATTTTGATCAGAAAAGATGCTTGAAATGATTTCAATTTTTTGGAATTTACCAAGGCTAGATTTATGGGCCACGTTATGATGTATCTGGAGAATGTTCCGTGTGCACTTGAGAAAAAGGTGAAATTCATTGTTTTCAGTGAAATGCCCTATAGATATCAATTAGGTCTAACTGGTCCATTGTATCATTTTAAGTTTGTGTTTTCTTGCTAATTTTCTGTTTGGTTGATCTATCCATAGGCGTGAGTGGGGTATTAAAGTCTCCCACTATTACTGTGTTACTGTTAATTTCCCCTTTCATACTTGTTAACATTTGCCTTATGTGCTGAAGTGCTCCTATGTTGAGTGTGTTTATATTTATAATTGTTATATATTCTTCTTGGATTGATCCTTTGATCATTATGTAGTATCCTTCTTTGTCTCTGTTCAGTTCAGTTCAGTTCAGTCACTCAGTCGTGTCTGACTCTTTGCGACCCCATGAACCGCAGCTTGCCAGGCCTCCTTGCCCATCACCAACTCCCAGAGTCCATCCAAACCCATGTTCATCGAGTTAGTGATGCCATCCAACCATCTCATCCTCTGTTGTCCCCTTCTCCTCCTGCCCTCAACCTTTCCCAGCATCAGGGTCTTTTCAAATGAGTCAGCTCTTTGCATCAGGTGGCCAAAGTACTGGAGTTTCAGCTTTAACATCAGTCCTTCCAATGAACACCGAGGACTAATCTCCTTTAGGATGGACTGGTTGGATCTCCTTGCAGTCCAAGGGACTCTCAAGAGGCTTCTCCAACACCACAGTTCAAAAGCATCAATTCTTTGGCACTCAGCTTTCTTTATGGCCCAACATTCACATCCATGCATGACCACTGAAAAAACCATAGCTTTGACTAGATGGACCTTTGCTGACAAAGAAATGTCTCTGCTTTTCAATATGCTGTCTAGGTTGGTCATAACTTTCCTTCCAAGGAGTAAGCGTCTTTTAATTTCATGGCTGCAATCACCATCTGCAGTGATTTTAGAGCCCCCCAAAATAAAGTCAGCCATTGTTTCCCCATCTATTTACCACGAAGTGATGGGACCAGATACCATGATCTTAGTTTTCTGTAAGATGTTGAGCTTAAGCCAACTTTTTCACTCTTTTCTTTCACTTTCATCAAGAGGCTCTTTAGTTCTTCTTTACTTTTTGCCATAAGGGTGATGTCATCTGCATATCTGAGGTTATTGATATTTCTCCCAGAAATCTTGATTCCAGCTTGTACTTCATCCAGCCCAGGGTTTCTCATGATGTACTCTGCATATAATTTAAATAAGCAGGGTGACAATATATAGCCTCAATGTACTCCTTTTCCTATTTGGAACCAGTCAGTTGTTCCATGTCCAGTTCTAACTGTTGCTTCCTGTCCTGTACACAGGTTTCTCAAGAGGCAGGTCAGGTGGTCTGGTATTCCCATCTCTTTCAGAATTTTCCACAGTTTATTGTGATCCATGCATTCAAAGACTTTGTCTCTTTTCATGGTCTTTATTTCAAAGTTTATTTTATCTGATATGAGTATTATTACTCCTGCTTTTTTTTTGGTCTCCATTTGCATGAAATATCATTTTGAGTCCTTCACTTTTAGTCTGTATGTGTCCCTTGGTTTGAGGTGGGCCTCTTGTAGACAGCATATATAGGGGTCTTGTTTTTGTATCCATTCAGCCAGTCTTTGTCTTTTGGTTGGGGCATTCAACCCATTTACGTTTAAGGTGATTATGATAAGTATGATCCCATTGCTATTTACTTTGTTGTTTTGGCTTTGAGTTTATAAATCTTTTCCATGTTTCCTGTCTAGAGAAGATCCTTTAGCATTTGCTCAAGAGCTGATTTGGTGGTACTGAGTTCTCTCAGCTTTTGCTTGTCTGTAAAACTTTTGACTTCTCCTTCAGATCTGAATGAGATCCTTGCTTGGAATAGTAATCTGGTTTGTAGATTTTTCTCTTTCATCACTTTAAGTATATTCTGCCATTCCCTTCTGGCCTGAAGAGTTTCTATTGAAAGATCAGCTGTTATCCTTATGGGGATCCCCTTGTGTGGTATTTATTGCTTTTCCCCTGATGCTTTTAACATTTTCTTTTTGTATTTGACCTTCATTAGTTTGATTAATATGTGTCTTGTGGTGTTTTGCCTTGGGTTTGTCCTGTTTGGGAGTCTCTGGGTTTCTTGGACTTAGGTGGCTATTTCGTTGCCCATTTTAAGGAAGTTTTTAACTATTATCTCCTCAAGTATTTTCTCATGCCCTTTCTCTTTGTCTTCTTCTGCTGGGCACCTATGATTTGAATGCTGAGGCATTTAACATTGTCCCAGAGGTCTCTGAGATTGTCCTCATTTCTTTTAATTATTTTTTCTTTTTTCCTCTCTACTTCATTTATTTCCACCATTTTATCTTCCAACTCACTTAATTCTCTCTTTTGCCTCAGTTATTCTACTGTTGGCTCCCTCCAGAGTGCTTTTCATGTCAATTATTGCATTATTCATTATTGACTGACTCCTCTTTACTTCCTCTAAGTCTTTTTAAACATTTCTTGCATCTTCTCAATCCTTGTCTCCAGTCTATTTCTCTGTAACTCCATTTTGTTTTCAAGATTTGGGATCATCTGTACTATTATTTTTTTTGAATTCTTTTTCAGGTAGACTCCCTATCTCCTCATTTTTTGTTTGGGTTAGCAGGCATTTATCATGCTTCTTTAGCTGCTGAATATTTCACTACCTTTTCATTTTGTTTAGATTGGTGTGTTTCAAGGTGCCTGTTCTGTAGGCTGGCAGTTCGTTGTTCCTCTTTATTTGGGTCCTAGGTGAGAGACCAGTCTAGCCAGTAATCAGATCTCTAAGTGCTCTCCACAGCCTGAAACACCCAGAGAAATTCACAGTTATGTAGAGAAGAGATTGGGGTGAAGGATACAGAGGTGACCTGAGGGAGAAAAGGGAGAGTCAAAAGGGAGAGAGCAATCAAATCATTAATCAAATCCTTAAGTAAAAATGGGTACTGAATATTCAATTCTTAAAGGTACAAAATTGACAACAAATACCAGAAAGCAAAGGCTGAAAATATAGAATAGAGGTTAGACTCTCAATAATACAATATAAAAAATACAAAACAAAATCAATCAGAAAAATTAAAAAAATATATATATATGAAATTTGCTGTAAAAAATAAGATCTTGTTTTGGAAGGTAGTAGTATGTTATGAAAAAGAAAATTAAAGGAGTAATAAAAAATTAAATTTTTTAAAAAATTAAGAAGTGATAATTGTAAAAATATATCTAGGGATTTCTCTGGAGCTGTTGTGGGGTCAGTTCAGTTTCAGATAGTTCCTTGTTACAGCTTGTAATTGTTCTTAAGGTCTATAGACCTCCTCTAATACACAGTCAATATTAATTGCAGAGTTTTAATCTATTGCACCTGTCACTTCCAGTGGTTCCCTCTTCTTTGTTTATTTTGGTTTCCTCTGTTTGCAATCTCTTCAGCGTCTAATTTCTGCCCTGACACAAGGGGGCAAAGGTGGTCACTTATTTAGGCTTACTTGTTCAGTTGTGTTGTGTGGAGGGAGGGACACTGCAAACAAATATCACTGGCATGTGTGGGGAGTGCTTGCAGTGGATGGACCACACTGGGTTTGCCAAAGCCCAAGGCAGCATGTGCTTCCTGGGTGACACTGCTCAGGCTCCAGGGTGCTCTGCAAGGGCACTATCCCAAGAGGGCACTGTGTTTCGTACACTTCCCAATCTAAGCTGCTCAGGTTCTCAGGTACTCTACAAGGGCACAGACCCGGTTGGGCGGTGCATTTTGTGTCCTTCCCAGGTCTGAGCAGCTCAGGCAACTGGGTGCTTGGTGAGCGCACTGTCCCTTGTGAGCCGTGCATCTTAAACATGCCCTGGTTCTGGCTGCTTAATTTTCTGGGCACGCCAGAGAGCACCATTTTAGGTGTGCTGGCAGTCACCTCTGGGGAGCAGATCTCAGGCTGAGATACACCTAGTGGAGGTCAACTGCCAGGAAGACATGGGAGCCTGCTCTTAGTTTGGAGGAAAGATGCCATCTCTGGGGCCAAGATTGCAGCAGCCCCTTGACTTTTGGTTCTGGATGTCATACGCCTGCCTGTCTGTCTCAGCAGGGGAGAGGCCTACACACAACTGGATAGCTCTCCTTTGGTATACGCTTAATCCTTTTCTGTGAGCACCACCAGGCTGTGAGTTAGAGCCATTCGTGAGAAAGGTTTTTTGTTTTTTTTGGTCTCTCTGGCAATCCCAAGTTTTGGGATACTATCTCATGTTAACCCCTTAGATTGTCCCCAGGGCATCCAGGTCTGGTTTTTACCCTAATGACCGATGATGAAGCCTGTGCTTCCCTGCCCAGCCCCTGCTCGCTGGTGGTGGACGTGAGTGTCTGGGTTACTTCTCCGCTGCCCGTTGTGGTTAGGTGTGTATTCTGTGGGTTATTTATTTATTTATTTTTCCTTTTCTCCTGATTATATTGCCTTCTGAGATTCCAAAACTCCCCACAGACCTGCCTGTGGGACAATTTCTTACTGTGTGGAACTTCTACTTCTAGACTCTCACCTGAGGTCGAGTCTCCATTCCTAAATCTTATCTTTTGTCTTTTTTTTTTTTTTTGTCTTTGTATTTTGACCAATCTCCTTTCGAAGAGAATGCGCTGCATTTCTGGGAGCCTGGAGTCCTCTGCCTGCATTCAGAAGTTGTTTTGTGGAAGTTGCTCAACAGTCAAATGATCTTTTTATAAATTTGTGGGGGAGAAAGTGGTTTCCCTGTCCTATTTCTCTGCCATTTTGGGACCGGCCCCATTTCTAATTTTATTGATTTGAGTCTTCTGCCTATTATCTTCTGTCTGATGAATAGTTTGTCAATTTTGTTTATTTTTTCAAAGAACCAACTTTTAGTTTTATCTTTGCTCTAGTCTCTTTTAGTTTTACCTTTCCTATCAGTTCAGTTCTGTTGCTCAGTCACATCAGACTCTTTGTGACCCCATGGACTGCAGCAAGCCAGTTTTCCCTGTCACCAACTCCCAGAGCTTACTCAAACTTAAGTCTATCGAGCTGGTGATGCCATCCAACCATCTTATCCTCTTTCATCCCCTTCTGCTACTGCCTTTAATCTTTCCCAGAATAAGTGTCCTTTCCAATGAGTCAGTTCTTTGCAGCAGGTGGCCAAAGGATTGGAACTTCAGCGTCAGCCTCAGTCCTTCCAATGGATATTTAGGACTGATTTCCTTAGGATTGACTGGTTTGATCTCCTTGCAGTCCAAGGGACTCTCAAGAGTCTTCTCCATCACCACATTTCAATAACATCAATTCTTTGTTGCTCAGCTTTTTTCATGGACCATCTCTGACATCCATACATGACTACTGGAGAAACCACAATTTGACTAGATGGACTTGTCAGCAAGGTGTGGTTTCTCTTTTTAATATGCTGTCTAGGTAGGTCATAGCTTTGATTCAAAGGAGCAAGCGTATTTTGATTTCATGGCTGGAGTCACCATCTATATTGATTTTGGTGCCCATGATAATTAAGTCACTCACTCTTTCCATTCTTTCCCCATCTATTTGCCATTAAACGATGGGACCACATGCCATGATCTTAGTTTTCTGAATGTTGAGTTTTAAGCCAGCTTTTTCACTTGCTTCTTTCACTTTCAACAAGAGGCTCTTCATTTCCTCTTCAATTTCTGCCATAAATGTGGTGTCATCTGTGTATCTGAAGTTATTGGTATTTCTCCTGGGAAACTTGATTCCAGCTTGTGCTTCAACCAGCCTGGCATTTCACATGATGTACTGTGCATAGAAGTTAAATAAGCAGGATGATAATATACAGCCTTAATATACTCCTTTCCCAGTTGGTACCAGTCCATTGTTCCACGCCTGGTTTTAACTGTTGCTTCTTGACCTGCATACAGATTTCTCAAGAGGCAGGTAAGGTGGTCTGGTATTCACATGTCTTGAAGAATTTTTCAGTTTGCTGTGATCCACATAGTCAAAGACTTTGATATAGTCAATAAAGTAGAAGTAAATGTTTTTCAAGAACTCTCTTGCTTTTTCTATGATCCAATGGATGTTGACAATTGGATCTCTGGTTCCTCTGCCTATTCTAAATCCAGTTTGAACATCTGGAAGTTCTCAGTTCACATGTTGTTGAAAGCTGGGTGGTGAATTTTGGAATATTCTTTCTAGCCAAAATATGGGTAAGCTCCATACAGTCAGCAAAAACAAGACCAGGAGCTGATTGTGGTTCAGATCATGAACTTGTTATTGCCAAATTCAGACTTAAATAGAAGAAAGTAGGGAAAACCACTGGACCATTCAGGTATGACCTAAATCAAATCCCTTACAATTATGTAGTGGAAGTGACAAATAGATTCAAGGGATTATATTTGATAGACAGATGCCTGAAGAACTATGGACAGAGGTTTGTGACATTGTACAGGAGGCAAGAATCAAGACCATCCCCAAGAAAAAGAAATGCAAAAATGCAAAACGGTTGTCTGAGGAGGCCCTACAAAAAGCCTAGAAAAGAAGAGAAGCTAAAGACAAAGGATGTCCTTTTCATTATAGGGGACTGGAATGCAAAAGTAGGAAGTCAAGAAACACCTGGAATAACAGGGAAATTTGGCCTTGGAATATGGAACGAAGCAAGGCAAAGACTAATAGAGTTTTGCCAAGAAAATGCACTGGTCATAGCAAACACCCTCTTCTAACAACACAAGAGAAGACTCTACACATGGACATCATCAGATGGTCAACACTGATATTAGATTGATTATATTATTTGCAGCCAAAGATGGAGAAGCTCTATACAGTGAACAAAAACAAGACCAGGAGCTGACTGTGGCTCAGATCATGAACTCCTTATTGCCAAATTCAGACTGAAATTGAAGAAAGTAGGGAAAGCCACTAGACCATTCAGGTATGACCTAAATAAAATCCCTTATGATTATACAGTGGAAGTGAGAAATAGATTTAAGGGACTAGATCTGATAGATAGAGTGTCTGATGAGCTATGGACTGAGGTTCGTGACATTGTACAGGAGACAGGGATCACGACCATCCCCATGGAAAAGAAATGCAAAAAAGCAAAATGGCTGTCTGGGGAGGCCTTACAAATAGCTGTGAACAGAAGAGAACTGAAAAGCCAAGGAGAAAAGGAAAGATATAAGCATCTAAATGCAGAGTTCCAAAAAATAGCAAGAAGAGATAAGAAAGCCTTCCTCAGTGATCAATGCAAAGAAATAGAGGAAAACAACAGAATGGGAAAAACTAGAGATCTCTTTAAGAAAATTAGAGATACCAAGGGAACATTTCATTCAAAGATGGGCTCGATAAAGGAAAGAAATGTTATGTACCTAACAGAAGCAGAAGATATTAAGAAAAGTTGGCAAGAATACACAGAAGAACTATACAAACATCTTCATGATCCAGATAACCATGATGGTGTTATCACTCAGCAAGAGCCAGACATCCTGGAATGTGAAGTCAAGTGGGCCTTAGGAAACATCACTACTAACAAAGCTAGTGGAGGTGATGGAATTCCAGTTGAGCTATTCCAAATCCTAAAAGATGATACTGTGAAAGTGCTGCACTCAATATGCCAGCAAATTTGGAAAACTCAGCAGTAGCCACAACACTGGAAAAGGTTGGTTTTCATTTCAATCCCCCAAAATCACAATGCCAAAGAATGTTCAAACTACCACACAATTTTACTCACCTCACACACTAGCCAAGTAATGCTCAAAATTCTCCAAGCTAGGCTTCAAGTACATGAACCATGAACTTCCAGATGTTCATGGAACTGGATATAGAAAAGGCAGACGAACCAGAGATCCAATTGCCAACATCCACTGGATCATAGAAAAAGCAAGAGATTTCCTGAAAAGAATCTACTTTTGCTTTATTAACTATGACAAAGCCTTTGACTGTGTGCATCACAACAAACTGTGGAAAATTCTTAAAGAGATTTGAATACCAGACCACCTTATCTGTCTACTGAGAAATCTGTATGCAGGTCAAGAAGCAACAGTTAGAATTGGACATGGAACCATGGACTGGTTTCAAATTGAGAAAGGAAAACGTCAAGGCAGTATATTGTCACCCTGCTTTTTTAACTTCTACACAGACTACATCATGCGAAATCCTGGGATGGAAGAAGCACAAGCTGGAATCAAGATTGCTGGGAGAAATATCAGTAACTTTAGATACACAGATGGCACCACCTTTATGGCAGAAAGTGAAGAGGTACTATGGAGCTTCCTGGTGAAAGTGAAAGAGGAGAGTGAAAAAGCTGGCTTAAAACTCAACATTCAGAAAACCAAGATCATGACATCTGGTCCCATCACTTCATAGCAAATAGATGGGGAAACAATGGAAACAGTGAGAGACTTTATTTTCTTGGGCTCCAAAATCACCGCAGGTCATGACTGCAGTCAAGAAATTAAAAGACACTTGCTCTTTGGAAGAAGAGCTATGGCCAACCTAGACAAGATATTAAGAAGCAGAAACATTACTTTCCCCTCAAATGTCCTTTTAGTCAAAGCTATGCTTTTTCCAGTAGTCATGTACAGATGTGAGAGTTGGCTTATAAATGTGCACGATGAAGAACTGATGCTTTTTTAACTGGTGTTGGAGAAGACTGTTGAGAGTTTCTTGGATTGCAAGGAGATCAAACCAATCAATCCTAAAGGAAATCATTCTGAATATTCATTGGAAGGACTGATACTGAAACTGAAGCTCCAATACTTTGGCCATCTGATGTGAAAAAATGACTGTTTGGAAAAGACACCGATGCTGGTAAAGACTGAAGGCAGGAGGAGAAGTGGATGACAGAGGATGAGATGGTTGTATGACATCAATGATTCGATGGACATGAATTTGAGAAAGCTCCTGGAGTTGGTGATGAACGTGGAAGCCTGACATGCTGCAGTCCACGGGATTGCAAAGAGACACGACTGAGCCACTGAACTGAAAAGTGTGTCTCCCCAGTCCTTTATAAGTTGTGTAATCAAATCTCACTGGGCTTCCCTGTGGCTCAGGTGGTAAGGAAAATGCCTACAATGTGTGTGACCTGGGTTTGATCCTTGGGTGGGAAAATGTCCTGCAGAAGGGAAAGGCTACCCACTCCAGTATTTTGGACTGGAGTATTCCATGGACTGTATAGTCAGACATGAGTGAGCGACCTTAAATCTTCTCTATAGTCTGCTTTATTTTTTTCATTTATTTCTGTTCTTATTTTTATTTTTATTTCCTTCTACTAACTTTTTTTGGTTTGTTTGTTTCTTCCCTAGTTGCTTTAGGTGTAAGTTTGTTTATGATGTCTCTCTTATTTCTTGAAATAGGCTTATATTTGTATGAACTCTCCTCTTCCCTCTGCCATCTTAAGCCTCCCACTCTCAGATTTCACTAACCACATTCAAGGCCATAGACTATAACTGGAGGGTTTGCTAACCTCTGGGATTTATGTGTCTTTCCCACAGATTAAAGAGTCATTCTACACTCTTTGGTCTCCATTTGGATCTTAGTTATTTACCCTATCTTTTAATAACTTTAATAACTGCTTTAGATTTCAGAGACTTAACCTGTAACTTTACCTAGAGGAAAGTGGTCTATTTCATTAATGAATAGGTAAAAGGGATAGAGACCATTATTCTAAAAAATATATGCCAAATATTTGGTTGAGAAATAATAAAATGAAACATCAAAGTCTAAGTTGATAATTTAAAAGGCTTATGCTTAGGATCATCCATCTCTTGAAATCAACTTTGTTCCAGGACCCAAGAAGAATCACATTAAATCTAAAAGTATATTTCAGTCTTATTTGCCTTGGGGTATATTCCATGAAGTTGAATCATTGTATCATTTGTAGTTCTATTTTTAAGATTTTATCCTACTAGTACACTGTTTTCCATAGTGGCTGCACCATCAGAATATGTGTTTATCTGTCACCACGTCATAATTGTTGGATGAGTGGTCTTCTACGTGTTTTAAGAATTCGAGTTTTCCCTGCCAGGTTTCTTCATCATCCCCTAGGAACTGAAAGTCTTTCTGTGTATCCCTCTTTCAAGCCAGGAGGTGAGGAAGAAGGGGCACGTAGAGGATCACTGGGAGGTTTTTGAAGCCAAGCTTGAAGATAACTTGCATTTATTTTGTTCTTATTTCATTCAACTGAATTTGCTTCTTTGTTCCCACCCTCTGGCTTGTAATTTCAAGAAGGCTGGAGAGTATAGACTGGTACACTGCCCAAGGAAGCAGAAACTGTGACTTACTTATCATTGCATCATGGCTCTATAACAGTGATAGGTGCATAGTAGGAACTCAATATTTGTTGAATAATTGCTTTAATGAGTTTATGAGTTTGTGAATGAATGAATGAACCAATCCTTGTTAGCACAGTAGGAAAAATCATGTACAAGTAGGGAGTAGAAAGCACTTAAGTCCATGGGAAATTTAAGTTCAGTGTTGACACATTTAACTAGAGATGAGACCTAATTTCTAGAGCTGAAATTGCTTCTTTGGTCAGGAAATATTTTGAAGACTCTCCTAAACATTTGTTTTTTTGAGGGTAAAGTGTCAGAAAATATAATAAGGTTATACATTCACTATTATAGCATACAGAATTTTTTTTAAAAAAACTTTTTTTATTGGAATGGGCTATTAGAAAAATTTCTAGCTATAAAATTTATTTTTATAGGCATTATTTAAAACATTTTTACTTTAAGTCTTCATTGTTTACAAGATTAAGCTAATTGAAGTAAGTCATCATAGAGTAATATCTGCTAATCACCTTAAATGTGTAGTGTAGTGTGTTGGTCACTCAGTCGCATCCGACTCTTTGCAACCCCAAGGACTACAGCCCATCAGGCTCCTCTGTCCATGGAATTCTCACTATTATAGCATAAATAATTTGCAAAAATAAAACTATATTTTTATTGGAATGGGATATTGGGAAATTTTTAGCTATAAAATTTATTTTTTGTAAACATTTATAATATTTTTATTTTAAAGTTTCATTGTTTATAAGAGCACTCGTAAATTTTGAAGATTTAGAATACAGATGTTTTGAAGCTGATTGGTATTAAAAATATTTCTTTGAATTGATTTGCAAACACTTTTTTATATTCTTTTGCAAACTCATGGACCTACCTAAAATTCATTATGCCACATTCAATGACTGAGTATGAGAGATATAGACTTTTCTCTAAATTGTTACTGTATAGTAAGAGTTAGTGTTTGATTGCTAAAGAAATGGAGGAGAGGAAAGAGCCAGGCTTAAAGACTTGAGCTGAATCTAGACCCTGACACTTCTCAACCAGGTATCCTTGGCTATGTATGTGTCTTCTCCTGGCCTTAAAAAAAAGAAAAAAATCATTAGTAAAATGAGACTAACACTTTGATGCTAGCATTCTTGTAAGAGTTAAATGAGATTAAATAGGCAAAAAATGTAGCAGTGTCTGACACTCTCTGGTTCTTAAAAAAGACAAAAAATGCTGTCTTCAACCTCTTATTTCTCCTCTCCTCTCTATATGCACAGTAGTCTTCAAACAGAATTAGTGTAGAGATATTGCCTAACATTGCATCATTGCCTCAGTGTGGTAAATTAATTTCAGTTTAGTGCTGTAGTGGAAGGTGATGAGAAGATTGCCAGGTTCTTCCATGTCCAGTGGAAAAGGTCCATGAATTTGGCTGATCGGTGTATTCTATTCAATTTCTTGCATAAGTCCTACCCACAATGCAGCATTTGCTGTCACCTATTTCTGTCTTTTTATGTCAGGTAAGCATTTAATGACACTGCAATGAATTCTGAAGGCTAAATATTCCTAGATTTTTCTGATTTTGTTCTCTATCTTTTTAAAGTTGTTTCCCCCACAACCAAATCAGCAGCAATTTTATGCTCAATTTTATTGAGTTTTCCCAAAGCAGTCAATGAGTTTCACATTGATATTTCTTCTGTTTATATACTAGTTAAGCAAATTATTGAGAGAGAAATGGCAACCAACTCCAGTACTATTGTCTGGAGAATTCAATGGACAGGGGAGCTGGACAGGCTACAGTCTGTGGGATAGCAAAGAGGCAGACTTGACTGAGTGATTAACTAGTAACTCATCAAATTATGTTAGTTGCATAACAAATACAAATGGTATAACCCGTTTTGGGAAGAAACACAAAGTATTCTTGTTTTCCATTCAACTTGAGTAAGAGAAGAGCAGACATACAGATCTGCCTGCTACCATAGCTGCCATCAATAATTCTAGAGCAGGAAAGCGAAGTTTGATTAGTCCAATGAACCAGTTAAGTAGAAGCTGAATAAAAGAGCTCATACAAACTGAAGCATAGGCTACTACATGGCTTTCTCTTGCAGCAAATATAAAGTGAACATAAATATGAAATGCGGCTACTTACAGGCAATACTAAACATTCAGAACAAAACTATAAATTAGAGGCTCAGAAGATAGCAAAGGAATAGGATAGGGAGATCACTTTCTCCCCCACAAATTCATTGAAAGAACATTTGAACGCTGAGCAAATTCCACAAAATAACTTCTGAATGCTGGCAGAGGACATCAGGCACCCAGAAAGGCAGCCCATTGTTTTTGAAAGCAGGTAGGACAAAATATGAAAGATAAAAAGAGAGACAAAAGAGGTAGGGATGGAGATCTGTCCCAGGAAGGGAGTCTTAAAAGACTCAATCTGAGGGAACTAACGTGAGATAGCAACTCAAACTGTGGGATAGCCAGGCGGGGCGGTGGCGGGGGCGGGGGGGGGGGGGAGGAGAGAGAGAGAGAGAGAGAGAGAACTATTTCGAGAAAAGCCCTAACCCAAGGCACTGCCTGGCTGCTCACAGAACAAAGGACTGAGTGAATACCAGAGGAGAGCTAGCAGGCTATGGACCGGCCCACCCCCCGCTGGAGACAGGCAGGTGGAGGACAGCCAGAGCTAGAAAGGGGCAAACTCGGCCCCAGAGAGGCATCCTCTACTAAACTGCAAGCAGGCTCCATTGCTAACCAACACTTCTTGGGATTCTGGATGGTCAACATCTGCTGGGAGTGTCGCAGCCAGAGATCAGCTCCCCAGAGGAGACACACAGCACACCTGAGAGGAGCGCGCCCACAGCCACCCAGAAAACCATGTGGTTGGGACGGGGGAGGTGATAAGATGCGCCCCCAACCTGGGGGAGACTGTGCTCATCAAACACCTGGTTGCCTGAGCTGCTCAGACCTGGGAAGGGCGCAAAACGCAGGCCCAACCGAGTCTGCACCTTTGTGGAGTACCCGAGAACCTGAAACTGAGCTGCTTACACCTGGGAAGTGCATGCAACCCAGGGCCCACCTCAGACAGTTTTCTGGCAAGGCAACCTAGAATCTAAGTGTAGACTGGGAAAGCGCACTCGCCGTGAGCAGGGGCAAACCCAGTGTGGCCGAGACACTGCGAGCACTGCCCGCACGTGCCAGTGATATTTGTTTGCAGTGTTCCTCCCTCCCCACAGCAGGACTGAACAACTGAGCCTAAATAAGTGACCACCTTCACCCCCTTGTGTCAGGGTGGAAATTAGATACTGAAGAGACCAGCAAACAGAAGAAGCTAAAATAAACAGAGGGAACCGCCTTGGAAGTGACAGGTGCAACAGATTAAAACCCTGTAGTTATCACTGACTACATTGGAAGTGGCCTATAGATCTTGAGACGTATAAGCTGGATCAAGGAACTATCTGAAACTGTCCACAACAGCTCCAGAGAAATTCCTAGATACATTTTTACTATTATCCTTTAAAAAAATTAAAAAAAATTAATTTTTATTTTTAAGTCCTTTATTACTCCTTTAATTTTCATTTTTATAACCTACTATTACCTTGCCAAAAATGACCCTATTTTAAAAGCAAACTTCATATATATATTTTATAATTGTTGTGACTTTTTTTTTTTTAATATTGTATTTTTGAGAGTCTAACCTCTACTCTAGATTTTTAATCTTTGCTTTTTGGTATTTGTTATCAAATTTTGTACCTTTAAGAACCAATCTTCAGTACCCATTTTTACTTGGGAGTGTGATTACTAGCCTGATTGCTCTCTTCTCCTTTTGACTCTCATTTTTCTCCACCAAGTTGTCTCCCCACCTCTCCCTTTTCTTCTCTACCCAACCCTGTGAATCTCTTTGCGTGTTCTGGGCTGTGGAGAACACTTAGGGAACTGATTACTGGCTGGATCTGTCTCTCTCCTTTTGATTCCCCCTTTTATCCTCATGGTCACCCCAGTCTCCTTCCTCCCTCTTCTCTTCTCTGTGTAACTCTGTGAACATCTCTGAGGGATCCAGACTGTGGAGAGCACATAGGGAAATGATTACTGGCTAGCTTGCTCTCTCCCCTTTTGATTCCTCCTCTTCTCCTCCTAGTCACCTCTATCTCCCTCTTTCCTCTCCTCTTCTCCATGTAACTCTGTGAACTTCTCCAGGTGTCCCTCACTGTGGAGAAACTTTTCATCATTAACTGAGATGTTTTATCATTGGTGCTGTATAGATGGAAAAGTCTTGAGCTACTGTAAGCATAAGATGGAAAACCAGAGCCAGGAGGTTTAAGTCCAAAACCTGAGAACACCAGAGAACTCCTGACTAATGGAACATTAATCTATAAGAGCTCATCCCAAAGCCTCCATACGTACACTGAAACCAAGCACCACCCTACAGCCAACAAGTTACAGAACAAGATATACCATGCAAATTCTCCAGCAACGCAGGAACATAGCCCTGAGCTTCAACATACAGGCTGCCCAAAGTCACATCAAACCCACTGACATCTCAAAATTCATTACTGGACACTTCATTGCACTCCAGAGAGAAGAACTTCAGCTCCACCCACCAGAACACCGACACAAGCTTCCCTAACCAGGAAACCTTGACAAGTCACCCGTACAACCCCACCCACAGTGAGGAACTTCTGAAATAAAGAGGAACCACAAACTGTCAGAAATGGAAAGACCACCCCAAACACAGCAATCTAAACAAGATGAAAAGGCAGAGAAATACTCAGCTGGTAAAGGAAATACCCACCAAATCAAACAAAAGAGGAGGAGATAGGAAGCCTAACTGAAAAATAAGTCAGAATAGTGAAAATGATCCAAATAGAAAATAGAAAATCTTAACAGACCCATCACAAGCATGGAAATTGAAACTGTAATCAGAAATCTTCCAGCAAACAAAAGCCCAGGTCCAGATGGCTTCACAGCTGAATTCTACCAAAAATTTAGAGAAGAGCTAACACCTATCCTACTCAAACTCTTCCAGAAAATTGCAGAGGAAGGTAAACTTCCAAACTCATTCTATGAGGCCACCATCACCTTAATACCAAAAACAGACAAAGATGCCACACACTCATACAAAAAAGTAAAACTACAGGCCAATATCACTAATGAACATAAATGAAAAAATCCTTAACAAAATTCTAGCAATCAGAATCCAACAACACATTAAAAAGATCATACACCATGACCAAGTGGGCTTTATCCCAGGGATAGCAAGGATTCTTCAATATCCACAAATCAATCAATGTAATTCACCACATTAACAAATTGAAAAATAAAAGCCAATGAGTATCTCATTAGATGCAGAGAAAGCCTTTGACAAAATTCAACATCCATTTACGATAAAAACTCTCCAGAAAGCAGGAATAGAAGGAACATACCTCAACATAATAAAAGCTATATATGACAAACCCACAGCAAACATTATCCTCAATGGTGAAAAATAGAAAGCATTTCCCCTAAAGTCAGGAACAAGACAAGGGTGCCCACTTTCACCACTATTATTCAACATAGTTCTGGAAGTTTTGGCTACAGCAATCAGAGCAGAAAAAGAAATAAAAGGAATCCAAATTGGAAAAGAAGAAGTAAAACTCTCACTGTTTGCAGATGACATGATCCTCTACATAGAAAACCCTAAAGATTCCAGCAGAAAATTAGTAGAGCTAATTAATGAATAAAGTAAAGTTGCAGGATATAAAATCAACACACAGAAATCCCTTGTATTCCTAGACACTAACAATGAGAAAACAGAGAAATTAAGGAAACAATTCCATTCAACATTGCAACGAAAATAATAAAATGCTTAGGAATATATCTACCTAAGAAACTAAAGACCTATATATAGAAAACTATAAAACACTGATGAAAGAAATCAGCTCAGTTCAGTTCAGTCACTCAGTCGTGTCTGACTCTTTGTGACCCCATGAATCGCAGCACGCCAGGCCTCCCTGTCCATCACCAACTCCCGGATTTCACTCAGACTCGCGTCCATCGAGTCAGTGATGCCATCCAGCCATCTCATCCTCTGTCGTCCCCTTCTTCTCCCGCCCCCAATCCCTCCCAGCATCAGAATCTTTTCCAATGAGTCAACTCTTCGCATGAGGTGGCCAAAGTACTGGAGCTTCAGCTTTAGCATCATTCCTTCCAAAGAAATCCCAGGGCTGATCTCCTTCAGAATGGACTGGTTGGATCTCCTTGCAGTCCAAGGGACTCTCAAGAGTCTTCTCCAACACCACACTTCAAAAGCATTAATTCTTCAGCGCTCAGCTTTCTTCACAGTCCAACTCTCACATCCATACATGACCACAGGAAAAACCATAGCCTTGACTAGACGGACCTTAGTCGGCAAAGTAATGTCTCTGCTTTTCAATATGCTATCTAGGTTGGTCATAACTTTTCTTTCAAGGAGTAAGCGTCTTTTAATTTCATGGCTGCAGTCACCATCTGCAGTGATTTTGGAGCCCAAAAAATAAAGTCTGACACTGTTTCCACTGTTTTCCCATCTATTTCCCATGAAGTGATGGTACCAGATGCCATGATCTTCGTTTTCTGAATGTTGAGCTTTAAGCCAACTTTTTCACTCTCCTCTTTCACTTTCATCAAGAGGCTTTTTAGTTCCTCTTCACTCTCTGCCCTAAGGGTGGTGTCATCTGCATATCTGAGGTTATTGATATTTCTCCCAGCAATCTTGATTCCAGCTTGTGTTTCTTCCAGTCCAGCATTTCTCATGATGTACTCTGCATAGAATTTAAATAAGCAGGGTGACAATATACAGCCTTGACGTCCTCCTTTTCCTATTTGGAACAAGTCTGTTGTTCCATGTCCAGTTCTAACTGTTGCTTCCTGCCCTGCATACAGATTTCTCAAGAGGCAAGTTAGGTGGTCTGGTATTCCCATCTCTGTCAGAATTTTCCACAGTTTATTGTGATCCACACAGTCAAAGGCTTTGGCATAGTCAATAAAACATAAATAGATGTTTTTCTGGAACTCTCTTGCTTTTTCCATGATCCAGCAGATGTTGGCAATTTGATCTCTGGTTCCTCTGCCTTTTCTAAAACCAGTTTGAACATCAGGGAGTTCATGGTTCACGTATTGCTGAAGCCTGGCTTGGAGAATTTTGAGCAGTACTTTACTAGCATGTGAGATGAGTGCAATTGTGCATTACTTTGAGCATTCTTTGGCACTGTATTCTTTGGGATTGGAATGAAAACTGACCTTTTCTAGTCCTGTGGCCACTGCTGAGTTTTCCAAATTTGCTGGCAT
This sequence comes from Oryx dammah, assembly GCF_014754425.2. Classification (NCBI taxonomy): domain Eukaryota; kingdom Metazoa; phylum Chordata; class Mammalia; order Artiodactyla; family Bovidae; genus Oryx; species Oryx dammah. The sequence continues at coordinate 6,661,467 of NW_024070201.1, forward strand.
ATTGAGTGCAGCACTTTCACAGCATCATCTTTCAGGATTTGAAATAGCTCAGCTGGAATTCCATCTCCTCCACTAGCTTTGTTTGTAGTGATGCTTTCTAAGGCCCACTTGACTTCATATTCCAGGATGTCTGGCTCTAGATGAATTTTGTAATTCTTCTGTGTATTCTTGCCATCTCTTCTTAATATCTTCTGCTTCTGTTAGGTACATAACATTTCTTTCCTTTATCAAGCCCATCTTTGAATGAAATGTTGCCTTTGTATCTCTAATTTTCTTGAAGAGAGCTCTAGTCTTTCCCATTCTGTTGTTTTCCTCTATTTCTTTGCATTGGCCACTGAGGAAGGCTTTCTTATCTCTTCTTGGTATTCTTTGGAACTCTGCATTCAGATGCTTATATCTTTCCTTTTCTCCTTTGCTTTTCACTTCTCTTCTTTTCACAGCTATTTGTAAGGCCTTCCCAGACAGCCTTTTTGCTTTTTTGCATTTCTTTTCCATGGGGATGGTCTTGATCCCTGTCTCCTGTACAATGTCACGAACCTCCGTCCATAGTTCATCAGGCACTCTATCTATCAGATCTAGGCCCTTAAATCTATTTCTCACTTCCACTGTATAATCATAAGGGATTTGATTTAGGTCATACCTGAATGGTCTAGCGGTTTTCCCTGCTTTCTTCAATTTCAGCCTGAATTTGGTAATAAGGAGTTCATGGTCTGAGCCATAGTCAACTCCTGGTCTTTTTTCTGTTGACTATATAGAGCTTCTCCATCTTTTGCTGCAGAGAATATAATCAATCTGATTTCGGTGTTGACCATCTGGTGATGTCCATGTGTAGAGTCTTCTCTTGTGTTGTTGGAAGAAAGAGGACAGAAATAGACGGGAAATATACCATGTTCATGGATCGGAAGAATCAATATAGTGAAAATGAGTATACTACTCAAAGCATCTATAGATTCAATGCAATCCCTATCAAGCTACCAATGGAATTTTTCACAAAACTAGAACAAATAATTTCACAATTTGTATGGAAATAGAAAAAATTTGAATAGCCAAAGCAATCTTGAGGAAGAAGAATGGAACTGGAGGAATCAATGTGCCTGACTTCAGACTATATTACAAAGCTAGTCATCAAGACAGTACAATACTGGCAGAAAGACAGAAATATAGATCATTGGAACAAAATAGAAAGCCCAGAGATAAATCCACTCACCTATGGATACCTTCTGGAGAAGGAAATGGCTACCCACTCCAGTACTCTTGCCTGGAGAATCCCACGGATGGAGGAGCCTGGTAGGCTACAGTCCATGGGGTCACAAAGAGTTGGACACGACTGAGCGACTTCACCTTCACTTTCACTTTACGGACACCTTATGTTTGATAAAGGAGGCAAGAATATACAATGGAGAAAAGACAATCTCTTTAACAAGTGGTGCTGGGAAAATTGGTCAACCACTTGTAAAAGAGTGAAATGAAAACATTTTCTAACACCATACACAAAAATAAACTCAAAATGGATTAAATGTCTAAATATAAGATCAGAAACTATAAAACTCCTAGAGGAAAACATAGGCAAAACACTCTCTGACGTAAATCACTGCAAGATCCTTCATGACCCACTCCCAGAGTAATGGAAATAAAAGCAAAAATAAACAAATGGGACCTAATTAAACTTAGAAACTTTTGCACAATGAAGGAACTATAAGCAAGGTGAAAAGACAGCCCTCAGAATGGAAGAGAATAATAGCAAACAAAGCAACTGACAAACAACTTATCTCAAAAATATACAATCAATGATTGCAGCTCAATTTCAAAAAAATAAAAAATGCAATCAAAAAGTGGGCCAAAGAACTAAACAGACATTTCTCCACAGAAGACATACATATGGCTAACAAACACATGAAAAGATGCTCAACATCACTCATTATCAGAGAAATGCAAATCAAAACCACAATGCGGTACCATCTCATGCTGGTCAGAATGGCTGCTATCCAAAAGTCTACAAAAAATAAATGCCGGAGAGGGTGTGGATAAAATGGAACCCTCTTACACTGTTGGTGGGTATGCAAACTAGTACAGCCACTATGGAGAATAGTGTGGAGATTCCTTTAAAAACTGGAAATAGAACTGCCTTATGACCCAGCAATCCCGCTGCTGGGCATACACATCGAGGAAACCAGAATTTAAAGAGAGACATGTACCCCAATGTTCATCACATCACTATTTATAATAGTCAGGATGAAGCGACCTAGATGTCCATCAGCAGAAGAATGGATAAGAAAGCAGTGGTACATATACACAATGGAGTATTACTCAGCCATTAAAAAGAATACATTTGAATCAGTTCTAACGAGGTGGATGAAACTGGAGCCTATTAAACAGAGTGAAGTAAGTCAGAAAGGAAAACAGCAATACAGTATACTAACGCATATATATGGAATTTTGCAAGATGGTAACGACAACCCTATGTATGAGACAGCAAAAGAGACACAGATGTATAGAACAGTCTTTTGGACTCCATGGGAGAAGGCAAGGGTGGGATGATTTGAGAATAGCATTGAAACATGTTTATTATCATATGTGAAACAGATCGCCTGTCCAGGTTCAATGCATGAGACAGGGTGCTCAGGGCTGGTGCACTGGGATGATCCTGAGGGATGGGATGGGGAGGGAGGTGGAAGGGGTCTCATGATGGGGAACACATGTACACCCAAGGCTGATTCATGTGAATCTGTGGCAAAACCACTACAATATTGTAAAGTAATTAGCCTCCAATTAAAATAATTAATTTTTAAAAAGCAAAAAATAAAAAACTATAAATTAACATCAGTCATCCAGATGTTTTAGTTTGTAAAGACTTAATTATAATGGCTGAATATTTCAGTTTGCACCAAATGAGTCTACATTTTTGAATATCCCATTTTGTTTTGGGTGCTCAATAAATAGTTGTTCAATTTATTAAAAGTTAATTCAGTAAATTCCCTTTCATTGAAAATAAAAAATAAAGTATTAAGTATTATTACAGCTTTCTGATCTTCAGTAGCTGGATAAGTTTGGCTTTTTCTTCTTAAAAAAATTAGGTTGTGTGGTAAACCAAAGAGTGCTCTATGCTGTGCTCCCTCATACAGGCTGGACAAGACTCCCAGGAATAACATGGTTGATAGTATGCAAAGCAAGTGAAAAAAAAGTTTGATGAAAAAAGAAAAATATTATCCAAGATCTTCAACTGATTCAAAGGTATACCCTATAGACATGGAGTTGTTTCAGTAAAAGAAATTCAAGAGACTGGTGATAAAATAGACTATATTTTGAAAGATGAAGAAGACATTACAACGGAGACTGAATTTAGAAGACACAAATGGAATCTTCTGGCCAAGAATGAATATTTTCTAGTTTCATTAAAAAAAAAGATAAAAAGGGCTACAAGCTATGCTGGAGGCAGCGAGAGGCAAAGCCCAGGCAGTGGAGTGAAATGTATATGCAATTTTTTTTTTTTTGGCTAGGGCAAGTAGCAATCGGTAACCACTGATTAGGTCCTTTCTACCTTGTGGGCTCCTGACCACACTTGGAAGTCTTAGGTTTGAGACAGGTATTTAGACCATGGAGCTGATTCTAGAGCTATCATTTCCCCAGGGAAATGCAGATCGCCTTTATGTTTTGTTTTTCTCTCTAGTTTTTGGAGATCTCACTTTATTATTTCAGCAGTACATTCAAAAGCAAAACTGTTGCAATTGATCCAGGACAGGAAACTGTATTGAAGCAGAAGAGTTTGTCAGAGTATCTTGTCCCCCATATGGGAGAAGCTGGCCTGATAATTTCTTAGGAATACAAAGAATGAATATAGAGTATATCTCAGCTCCCACTACTGAAAATAACTGCTCCTGTATTTTGCTTCAGCCTTTTTCTTCAAATGTTCTCTAGCATGTTTCTCCTCAAGGCTCCTTTGTGAACACCACTATCAATATTTTCCTATTGATACCTTATTTGATAAACTTCCCTGATGGCTCAGACAGTAAAGAGTCTGCCTGCAATGCAGGTGAACTGAGTTCAATCCCTGGGTCCAGAAGATCCCACAGAGAAGGGAAAGGCCACCCACTCCAGTATTCTTGCCTGGAGAATTCCATGGACAGAGGAACCTGGTAGGCTACAGTCCATGGGGTCTCAAAGAATCAGACACAACTGAATGACTAACACTTTCACTTTTTCTTCTTCATCTTATTTGACATTGTCAATATTTAGATATTATCAGACAAAATATTTCTAATACTAACTGGATTGAAATTGTTTCTTCTCAATTGGTAAGGACAAAACAAATTGAGTTCAATGCAACTAAGTTTGAGATAACTGAAATTTTCAAAAAGTTCCAAAACCTTGTTGCAGTTTCTGAAGCAGAATATGACTGTGTCTTCTAAATGGTATTTTTTGGCATTTCAGACAATGTGAAATTCAAAATAAGTGACAATTTTTGTTTAAAAAGAAACTAAAACGTTATATTTAAAACATTTAGGCTTTGCATAAGTAATAGTTGTCAGTCATAGTTCTTTGACCCCATAAATTCCTTACAGGTTTCAGATTTTCATATGCATTAATTAATGTTGGTTTAAAACATTAATAGCATAATAGTGTATATTAATTTGATGTGGTGTGGAAGAATTTCTTTGAAATAATAGGAACATGTAAAAAATGTTGTGAACTACATAAAATTAAATACTTCTGTACATTAAAAGCACTATGTTCAAGCAAAATATGAGCCACCAATTATGAAAAGGACAAATTATGACAAAAACTAAGGCAAATGTGTAATGTATTCTTATGCTAAGCTAAGTCGCTTCAGTCGTGTCCGACTCTATTCGACCCCATAGACGGCAGCCCACCAGGCTCCCCCATCCCTGGGATTCTCCAGGCAAGAACACTGGAGTGGGTTGCCATTTCCTTCTCCAATGCATGAAAGTGAAAAGTGAAAGTGAAGTCGCTCAGTCGTGCCTGACTCTTAGCGACCCCATGGACTGCAGCCTACCAGGCTCCTTCGTCCATGGGATTTTCCAGGCAAGAGTACTGGAATGGGTTGCCATTGCCTTCTCCAATGTATTCTTATAGATAAAGAAAAATATCATTGAATACTTTCTTATAAAAGTGTTCAAAATGTAATTCCAACTTATTAATAATTGAATAATATTTAAAATATCATCATGAGAAATGCTGGGCTGGAAGAAGCACAAGTTGGAGTCAAGATTGCCGGGAGAAATATCAATAACCTCAGATATGCAGATGGCACCACCCTTATGGCAGAAAGTGAAGAGGAACTAAAAAGCCTCTTGATGAAAGTGAAAAAGGAGAGTGAAAAAGTTGGCTTAAAGCTCAACATTCAGAAAACGAAGATCATGGCATCTGGTCCCATCACTTCATGGGAAATAGATGGGAAAACAGTGGAAACAGTGTCAGACTATTTTTTTTTTGGCTCCAAAATCACTGCAGATGGTGATTACAGCCATGAAATTAAAAGATGCTTATTTCTTGGAAGGAAAGTTATGACCAACCTAGACAGCATATTAAAGAACAGAAACATTAGTTTGTCAACAAAGATGCATCCAATCAAAGTTATGGTTTCTCCAGTAGTCATGTATGGATGTGAGAGTTGGACCATAAAGAAAGCTGAAAATGAAGAATTGATGCTTTTGAAGTGTGGTGTTGGAGAAGACTCTTGAGAGTCCCTTGGACTGCAAGGAGATCCAACCAGTCCATCCTAAAGGATATTGGTCCTCGGTGTTCATTGGAAGGATTGATGTTGAAGCTGAAACTCCAATACTTTGGTCACCTGATGCAAAGAGGTGACTCACTTGAAAAGACCATGATACTGAGAAAGATTTAGGGCAGGAGGAGAAGGGGACGACAGAGGATGAGATGGTTGGATGGCATCACCGACTCAATGGACATGGGTTTGGGTGGACTCTGGGAGCTGGTAATGGACAGGGAGGCCTTGTGTGCTGTGGTTCATGAGGTTGCAAAGAGTCGGACACGACTGAGCGACTGAACTGAACTTTCTCTAACATAATGCTTCTTGTGCTATTCAGTTCAGTTCAGTTCAGTCACTCAGTCGTGTCCGACTCTTTGTGACCCCATGAATCGCAGCACGCCAGGCCTCCCTGTCCATCACCAACTCTTGGAGTTCACTGAGACTCATGTCCATAGAGTCAGTGATGCCATCCAGCCATCTCATCCTCTGTCGTCCCCTTCTCCTCCTGCCCCCAATCCCTCCCAGCATCAGGGTCTTTTCCAATGAGTCAACTCTTTGCATGAGGTGGCCAAAGTACTGAAGTTTCACCTTTAGCATCATTTCTTCCAAAGAAATCCCAGGGCTGATGTGATACAACATATTAATTTCTACATTTACATGTTTTCATAATATCAATCTACTAATTTAACAATTACATAAAAATGCTTCTCAATTGCACTGAGTGGAATTTTAAGTTTGGTTAAAAAGAAAGAGGGAAGAGAAGGGAAATGCTGCAGGGTAGATAAGAAAGGATATGACAAATTTTTTCTTCGTTTTATACTTTCAGTGCTAGTGGTAAAGAAATCCCCTGCCAATGCAGGAGATATAAGAGATGCAGATTCAATTTCTGGGTCAGGAAGATCCTCTGGAGGAGGAAATGGCAACCTACTCCAGTATTCTTGCCTGGAGAATCCCATGGACAGAGGAGCCTCGTGGTCAGTGGCCCACAGGGTTGCAAAGAGTCAGACAGGACTGAAGTGACTTAACAGCAGCAGTATAGTTTCAAAAACTGCCTTGCCTTGTATCTCAGTGGCAGAAGATGTGAATAAAAAGAAATAATAGAAGAAAAGTAGCTAATTCCATAGATTTGATGAAGCACTTAAATATATTGTTGGGAGCTGTGATGGTTCATTGCATTGTCTATACATGAGTAGAAATAATTTATTCTCTTAACAGAAATAAGAGTACATCTTATTTTTGATGTACATTTACACCAAAATGCAATGGAGACAAAATGCAAATGCTGTTTTATTGAGGGCTTTTAATATTCTTTTATCCTGATACATTTTTCATTCCTATGCCTAAGATTCAAATTTATAGGTTGATAAATTATTGGCATTGATAAATCAGAACTGACAGCTAAGTAAGCTAGCACATAAGAAAGCAACAGTAATTGATTTAAATAAAAGAATTTTTTTTGGATGTGGGAATTCCATTCTTTCTCTATTTAAAGTAAAATTTGTTGCATCAGTTATTATTGGCATTGCAATTCTGTTTCATCTGGTTATTGAGCATGAATTCTTTGAAATCAGTGTGTTTTGAGAGTTGATGCTTTTCTCTAAGTTTATAATGTGAGGCATTTGCTCAGTAGAAATTTTGTTTTCGTGTACAACTGTGGCCAGCAAGGAGGAAGCCAAAAATTCAGAGTTTAGTCTCACTTGAGAGGTCACAGAGATAGCACAGCACAGTATGTTATTATTCCATGTGGTTGAGTTGCATTGTTTTGTCACAAATGTACTCAGAATAAATGTTCTTTTTTCCTGTATGTGAGCAGCTCATGAGCTTTTACTCTCCTTTTCCTGTCTTCACAAGGATCAGATCGCAAATGGATTCATAATTCCCCTATTGAAAATAACTAGTTATTTCCATTTCTGTGTTCTATTTCAGAGACATAGGGTTTTTTAAATTCCAGGCACTTAGTATTATCTGGGCTCCAAGGCCTTCAGCATATCCTTAATGGTGGTGAAGCACTGACTCCCTCAGTGCTGTCTTGTGTTCTTTGCTTTCAGACTTTTGACTTTTTACTGCATCTGGCCCATTGAAATATTTCTAATTCTTATACCTGCCCCAGGTCTTGTTATTTACCTTGCCACCAGATGGTTATAATTCTTGTTTCAAAGGTATCTTGTTTTCACCTGTCCTGTCTTAAGGTATTAATAGTTTTGGTTTTCAATACAAGTAGAAAATTATTATTTGGCAACTTATGTTTTACATCTAAGAGTATGATTTCTTGATCTTTTCATGCTGATGCATGAAAATGCATTTCATCTTTTGGAATTGCTGCAGAGTAGTGTCACAATATGGTATCGTAAAATTTATTTAACTATTTTCCTGTGGGCAGGCTTCAATTTTTTAAATCACAATTGCTGGCTCAAAAGGTATACACTTTTAAAAATTTGATAAATAATTAATTAATTCATTCTGTTGCTAAGTCATTTCTTTTGACTCTTTGCAACCCCATGGACTGTAGCCCACCAGGCTCCTCTGTCTGTGAGATTTCCCAGGCAATAATACTGGAGTGGGTTGCCATTTCCTTCTCCAGGGGATCTTCTCAACCCATGGATCAAACCTAGGTCTCTTGCAATGGCAGGTATGTACTTTATCACTGAGCCACCAGGGAAGCTCTAATAATTAATTACTTTTAATAAAAATTACCAAATTGTCCATTAATATGACTAGCTTACATTCTAGGAATCATATTTGAAAGTCAGTTTCTTCATATCTTTATCAACACTAGTTGTAATCAGTCTCCATGATTTTTACTAGTTGGGTGATGGGAAAAACCTCTTTAAAAATTGTATGTTTTGTTTCACTGTGCTGCGTGACTTATGGGATCTTTGTTCGTGGACCAGGGATCAAACCTGAGCCTACAGGAGTGAAAGCATACAGTTCTAATCACCGGACTGCTGGGAAATTTAAAAACTTGCATATTTTGATCGCTGGTAAGGCTGAGCATATTTTGAACTGCTTATTGACTTTCCATTTCTTTTTTGTGCAGTTCCTATTGTGATTCCCTGTTTATTTTTATGTTTAAAAATTTTGTGTATGAAAGTTCCTTATGTGTTAAGGACTTCATTTGTTCTTTTGATATTTTAACATTTTTTTTGTTTGTTTTACTGTGACCTATAACACATACACAGAGAGAAAAATTCGTATCAAGTTTTATTTATTCTTTTGTCATACTTACATAACCTAGAGATGAACCTTATATGATTTAACTGGTGTTGTCTCAATCATGAACAGCTAATATTTTGTTTTCCTACCTCCCTTCCTTCTGGGAATAGTAAAAACTTTGCCCCCTGACCACAGAGGATAAGGGTGATAGATCTGGGCTATGGGAATATGAAGTCATTCTTTCTATGTGGATGGAAGTGGAGCCAAAAAGCTGAGAGAAGCAAATACAGGAGGGAGGAAGAGAGACTGAGAGAAGCAATAAGATGGTGTCCATTTACCAAGTTTTATGATGAAGTCATGTAGCAATTCTGTATTTAGATTTGATGAAAGCACAATGTTGTTAGGATGATTTTCTTCTATGCTTAAGCTAGCCCAAGATGGATTTTTATGACATGCAGCAGAATGCATCCTCATGAAGGCAGAATTTCTTCCCAATTTTGAGGTAGATGACTTTATTTACTTCCAATAAAGAGTTTGGGTATAAATTTCTAGGGAGTGCATTAACAAGCCACTAAATAAGAAGCTATGTTCAGACAAAAACTTTTTTTCATATGGGTAAGACAGATGGTATTTATTCTTTATTATCATGAGCTTTTCTTATTGTAATATAATTGCTTTACAATGCTGTGTCAGTTTCTGTTATACAACTAAGTGAATCAACTATCAGTTCAGTTCAGTTCAGTTGCTCAGTTGTGTCCAACTCTCTGCGACCCCAAGAACCACAGCACACCAGGCCTTCCTGTCCATCACCAGCTCCCAGAGTCCACCCAAACTCATGTCCATTGAGTCGGTGATGCCATCCAGCCATCTCATTCTCTGTCATCCCCTTCTCCTCCTACCCTAAATCTTTCCCAGCATCAGGGTCTTTTCAAATCAACTATATGCATACATATATCCCTTCCTCTTGAGTATCCTTCTCAACCCTCTCCCATTCCATTCCTCTAGGTCATCACAGAGCACTGAGCTGAGTTCCCTGTGCTATACAGCAGCTTCCCACCAGCTATCAGTTTTACACATGGTAGTGTATATATGGCAACGCTATTCTTTCGAGGGTAGGATGAATTGAGACAAATTTATTGATGAGATACCAATATCTTTGACCTTTTGTTTGTAGATTGCATATTTTAGTAACATTGGGAGAGAGTAGGTGGTAGAAGAATAGGGAGAAGGAAAGGATAAGAATTTGTGAAAGGTTGTCAAAACCACTGATAAAATACAAAACAGGGATATAAACTTCAGTTTTCTGTTCTAGAAGAGTTAATTTGTTCTTTTAAAAAATTGTCTTAGAAGATGGCAGAGGAATAGAACAAGGAGACCACTTTCTCCCCCACAAATTCATCAAAAGGTTATTTGAATGCTGAGCAACTTCCACAAAACAACTTCTGAATGCTGGTGGAGGACACCAGTCAACCAGAAAGGCAGCCCATTCTCTTCAAAAGGAGGTAGGACAAAATATAAAAGACAAAAAGAGAAACAAAAGAGTTAGAGACAGAGACCCATCCTGGTGAGGGAGTTGTGAAGGAGGAGAAGTTTCCAAATAGTAGGAAATCTCACAGGCTGGTCTGTAGGGAGTTTTGGAATCTCAGAGGGCAACATAACTGGGAGACAAAACAACAACAACAACAACAACAACAACTCACAAAATACGTGTCTAACTCCAATTGCCAGTGGAGAAGTAGCCCAGAGGCTTGTATTGTCCACCAGCAAGCAGGGGCTGGACAGGGAGGTGGGGGCTACATAATCAGTGCATAGGGTAAAGATCAGGCCTGAATGCCCTGAGGAAAATCAGAGGGAGCTAACATGAGGTAGCAACCCAAATGGTGGGATTGCCAGAGAGAGAGAAAAAAAAGAGAACTTTCCTGAGAAAGGCTCTAACACGCAGCCTGGCCTGCTCACAGAACAAAGGATTGAGCAAACACCAAAGGAGAGCTAGCTGACTGCGTACAGGCCCCTCTCCCTTGCCAGAGGCAGAGAGGCAGGCATGTGACAGTCAGAGCCCAAAGGCAAGGGGCTGCTGCAATCTTGGCCCCAGAGAATAGCATCTTCCACCAAACTGTGAGCAGGCTCCCAGTTGCTAACCACGTCTTCCTGGGGTCCTGGATGGTTGACATATGCAGGAGGGTCACAGCCTGAGATCAGCTCCCCAGAGGAGACATACACTACAACTGAGGTGGTGCTCTCGCAGCACACCTAGGAAACTGAGTGGCCAGGACTGGGGAAGTGATTAAGGAGCATGGTCGACCTGGGACAGTGCATTCGCCAAGCACCTGGTCGCCTGAGCTGCTGGGACCTAGGAAGGGCACAAAATGCACTCACAGCCGAGTCTGCGCCCTTGTGGAGTACCTGAGAACTGGAGCGGCTTAGACCTGGGAAGTGCATGAAACTCAAGGCCCACTTGGGACAGTGCCCTGCAGAGCATCCTGGGCCTGAGCAGTGTAGATCTGGGAAGAACATGCTGCCTTGGGCTTTGGCAAACCCAGGGTGGTTCATATTCTTCAAACACTTTGATACAAGCCAGCTGTATTTGTTTGCGTGTACCTCCCTCTCCATAGCAAAACTGAATAAGTGAGCCTAAATAAGTGACCACCTTCACCCTCTGTGTCGGGGGGAAGTTAGACACTGAAGAGACTTGCAAACAGAGGAAGTCAAAATAAACAAAGAAGAGGGAACTGTGCTGAAAGTGAGAGGTGCAACAGATTGAAACCCTACAGTTAACATTGACTAAGCATTAGAGGGGGCCTATAGACCTTAAGAACAAGTACAAGCTGGAACAAGGAGCTGGAGCATCTGAAACTGAACTGACCCCACACTGCCCACAACAGTTCCAGAGAAATTCCTAGATATATTTTTACTACTATCACTTTTTAATTTTTAAAGTTCTTTATTATTCCTTTAAATTTCATTTTTATGAGCTACTATTACCTTCCCCCAAAAGATGCCATTTTAAAAGAAAATTTCATATTATATATTTTAATTTTGTGATTGATTTTGTTTTACATTTTTAATATTGCTTAATTGAGAGTCTAACCTCTACTCTAGATTTTTAATCTTTGCTTTCTGGTATTTGTTATCAATGTTGTACCTTTAAGAATCTAATCTTCAGTATCCATTTTCACTTAGGGGTGTGATTACTGGCTTGATCGCTCTTTCCCTTTTTGACTCTTGCCCCCACCCCCCTCAGGTCACCTCTATGTCCTCCCTCCTACTTCTCTTCTCTACTTAACTCTGTGAATCTCTCTGGGTGTTCTGGGATGTAGAGAACACTTAGGGGACTGATTACTGGCTATATTGCTCTCTTCCCTTTTGACTCCCCCTCTTCTCCTCTTGGTTACCTCTATCTCCCTCCTCCCTTTTCTCTTCTGTATGTAACTCTGTGAATATCTCTGGGTGTTCCAGACTGTGGAGAACACTTAAGGAATTGATTACTGGCTAGATTGCTTTCTCCATTTTGACTCCCCCTCTTCTCCTCCTGATCACATCTATCTCTTTCCTCCCTGTTCTCTTCTTCATGTAACTCTGTGAACCTCTCTGGGTGTTCCTCACTGTGCAGAATTGTTTCACCATTAACTTAGATGTTATATTATCTGTGCTGTATGGATGGAGAAGTCTTGAGGCTACTGTAAGAATAAGACTGAAAGCCAGAAACAGGAGGCTTAACTCCAAAACTAGAGAACGTCAGAGAACTCCTGATTCCAGGGACCATTAATAGACAAGAGCTCAACCAAAAGCCTCCATACCTACACTGAAACCAAGCTCCACTCAAGAGCTGACAAGTTCCAGGGCAAGACATACCATGCTAATTCTCCAGCAAAGAAGGAACACAGTCCTAAGCATAAAGAGATAGTCTGCCCAAAGCCATACCAAACCCATAGACACCATAAAACTCATCACTGGACACTTCATTGCACTCCAGAGAGAAGAGATCCAGCTCCAACCCACCAGAACAGAGATGCAAGCTCCCCCAACCAGGAAACCTTGACAAGCCACTAGTCCAACCCCACCCACAGGGAGCAGGCTCTACAATAAACAAGAAATATTCATCAGGAAAAGGAACATGATAAGTGTCCACCAAACCAAGCAAAAGAGGAGGAGATAGGGAGTCTACCTGAAAAAGAATTCAGAATACAGATGATCCAAAATCTTGAAATCAAAATGGAGTCACAGATAAATGGACTAGAGACAAGGATTGAGAAGATGCAAGAAATGTTTAACAAAGACCTAGAGGAAGTAAAAGGAGTCAATAAATAATGAATAAGGCAATAAACGAAATCAAAAGCAGTCTGGAGGGAGCCAACAGTAGAATAACTGAGGTAGAAGGAGGATAAGTGAGGTGTAGAATGGTGGAAATAAATGAAGCAGAGAGGAAAAAACAATTAAAAGAAATGAGGACAACCGCAGAGACTTCTGGGACAATGTTAAACACCCCAACATTTGAATCATAGGTGTCCCAGAGAAGAAAAGAAAAAGAAAGGGCATGAGAAAATACTTGAGGAGATAATAGTTGAAAACTTTCCTAAAATGGGTAGGGAAATAGCCACCCAAGTCCAAGAAACCCAGAGAGTTCCAAACAGGATAAACCCAAGGCAAAACATCATAAGACACATATTAATCAAACTAACAAACGTCAACACGAAGAGAAATTATTAAAAGCAGCAAGGGAGAAAAGGAACAAATACACACAAGGGGATCCCCATAAGGATAACAGCTGATCTTTCAATAGAGGTTCTTCATGCCAGAAGGGATTGGCAGGACATACTTAAAGTGATGAAAGAGAAAAACCTACAACCCAGATTACTGTACCCAGCAAGAATCTCATTCAAATATGAAGGAGAAATCAAAAGCTTTACAGACAAGCAAAAGCTGAGAGAATCCAGCACCACCAAACCAGCTCTTCAACAAATGCCAAAGGGTCTTCTCTAGATAGGAAACACAGAAAAAGTTTATAAACTTGAACCACAAAGAACAAAATAAATGGAAATGGAATCATACTTATCAATAATTACCTTAAATGTAAATGGATTGAATGCCCCAACAAAAAGACAAAAACTGGCTGAATGGATTAAAAAATAAGACCCCTATATATGCTGTCTACAAGAGACCCACCTCAAACCAAGGGACACATACAGACTGAAAGTGAAGGGCTGGAAAGAGATATATCATGCAAATGGAGACCAAAAGAAAGCAGAGGTAGTAATACTCATATCAAGTAAAATAGACTTTGAAAAAAAAACACCATGAAAAGATACAAAGAAGGTCACTACATAATGATCAAAGGATCAATCCAAGAAGAAGATATAACAATTATAAATATACACACACCCAACATAGGATCACCTCAGTACATAAGGCAAATGCTAACAAGTATGAAAGGGGAAATTAACAGTAACACAATTATAGTGGAAGACTTTAATATCCCACTCACACCTATGGATAGATCAACTAAACAGAAAATTAGCAAGGAAATACTGAATGATACAATGGACCAGTTAGACCTAATTGGTATCTATAGGGCCGTTCACCCCTAAATGATGAATTTCACCTTTTTTCTCAAGTGCACATGAAACATTCTCCTGGATAGATCATATCCTGGGCCTTAAACTTAGGCTTGGTAAATTTAAAAAAGTTGAAATCATTTCAAGCATATTCTCTGATCACAATGTGTAAGATTAGATGTCAACTACAGGAAATAAACTATTAAAATACAAACACAAGGAGGCTAAACAACATGCCTCTGAATATCCAACAAATCATGGAAGAAATCAAAAAGAAAATCAAAATATGCATAGAAACAAATGAAAATGAAAACTCCATGACCAAAAAGCCATGGGATTCAGTAAAAGCAGTGCTAAGAGGAAGGTTAAGAGCAATACAAGCTTACCTCAGGAAACAAGAGAAACATTAAATAATTAACTTAACTTTACACCTAAAGCAACTAGAAAAAGAAGAAATGAAGAACCCCAGGGTTAGTGGAAGGAAAGAAATTATAAAAATTAGAGCAGAAATAAATGATAAAGAAACAATGGGGACTATACCAAAAATCAGCAAAACTAAAAGATAGTTCTTTGATAAGATAAATAAAATTGACAAACCATTAGCCAGACTCATCAAGAAAAAAACAGTGAAGAATCAAATCAACAAAATTAGAAATGAAAATGGAGAGATCACAACAGACAACACAGAAATACAAAGGATCATAAAAGACTACTATCAGAAACTATATGCCAATAAAATGGACAACTTGGAAGAAATGGATGAGTTCTTAGAAAAGTATAACCTTCCAAAAGTGAACCAGGGAGAAACAGAATATCTTAACAGATCAATCACAAGCATGGAAGTCGAAACTGTAATCAAAAATCTTCCAACAAACAAAAGTCCAGGACTAGATGGCTTCACAGGTGAATTCTACCAAAATTTTAAAGAACTAGCACCTATCCTGCTCAAACTCTTCCAGAAAATTGCAGAGGAAGGTACACTCCCAAACTCATTCAATGAGGCCGCTATCACCCTAACACCAAAACCAGACGACATGCCACAAAATAAAGAAAACTATAGGCCAATATCACTGATGAACATAGACACAAAAATCCTCAACAAAATTCTAGCAAACAGAATCCAACAACATTAAAAAGATCATACATCATGACCAAGTGGGCTTTATCCCAGGGATGCAAGGATTCTTCTAAATTTGTAAATTAGTTAATTTGATACACAACATTAACAAATTGAAGAATAAAAACCATATGATTTTCTCAATAGATACAGATAAAGCCTTTGACAAAATTCAATCTTCATTTATGGTAAAAACTCTCCAGAAACCTGGCATAGAAGGAACATATCTCACATAATAAAAACCATATAAAACAAACTCACAGAAAACATTATCCTTAATGGTGAAAAATTGGAAGCATTTCTTCTAAAATCAGAAACAAGAAAAGGGTGGCCACTCTCACCGTTACTATTCACCATAGTTTTGGAAGTCTTAGCCACAGCAATCAGAAGAGAAAAAGTAATAAAAGGAATCCAGATTGGAAAAGGAGAAGTAAATCTCTCACAGTTTGCAGATGACATGATCCTTTACATAGAAAACCCCAAAGACACCACCAGAAAATTACTAGACCTAATCAATGAATATTAAAAAGTAGCAGGATATAAAATTAATACACATAAATCTCTTGCATTCCTATACACTAACCATGAGCAAACAGAAAGACAAATTAAGGAAACAATCCCACTCACCACTGTGACAAAAAGAATAAAATACTTAGGAATAAATCTACTGAAAGAAACAGAAGACCAGGACTTCCCTGGTGGTCCAGTGGTTAAGACTCAGCACTTCCAACACAGGGGACATGAGTTCAATCCCTGGTCAGGGAAGATCCCATATGCCTTGTGGCCAAAACAAAAACAAAAACAAAGACACAAAAACAAACATAAAAGAAAGAAACAAAAGACCTATATATAGAAAACTATAAAACACTGATGAAAGAAATCAAAGATTCCACAAATAGATGGTGAAATATACCATGTTCATGAATCGGAAGAATCAATATAGTGAAGATGAGTATACTACCCAAAGCAATCTATAGATTCAGTGCAATCCCTATCAAGCTACCAATGGTATTTATCAGAGAACTAGAACAAATAATTTCACAATTTGTATGGAAACACAAAAATCCTCGAGTAGCCAAAGCAATCTTGAGAAAAAGAATGGAACTGGAGGAATCAACCTGCCTGACTTCAGACTATATTACAAAGCTACAGTCATCAAGACATTATGGTACTGGCACAAAGACAGAAAGATAGATCAATGGAACAAATTAGAAAGCCCAGAGATAAATCCATGCACCTATGGACACCTTATCTTTGACAAAGGAGGCCAAGAATATACAATGGAGAAAAGATAATCTCTTTAACAAGTGGTGCTGGGAAAACTGATCAACCATTTGTAAAAGAATGAATCTAGAACAGTTTCTTGTGGTCCTGTATGGATGTGAGAGTTGAACTATAAAGAAAGCTGAGCACCAAAGAATTGATGCTTTTGAACTGGGGTGTTGGAGATAACTCTTGAGAGTCCCTTGGACTGCAAGAAGATCAAATCAGTAAATCCTAAAGGAAATCAGTCTTGAATATTCATTGGAAGGACTGACGCTGAAGCAGAAATTCCAATACTTTGGCCATCTGAGCCAAAGAGCTGACTCATTCGAGAAGACCCTGATGCTGGGAAAGATTGAAGGCGGAAGAAGGGCACGACAGAGAATGAGATGGTTGGATGGCATTACTGAATCAATGGACATGAGTTTGGGTGGACTCTGGGAGTTGGTGATGGACAGGGAGTCCTGGTGTGCTGTGGTCCATGGGGTTGCAAAGAGTCGAACATGGCTGAATGACTGAACTGAAGTGAACTGAAGAACAGTTTCTAACATCTTACACAAAAATAACCTCAAAATAGATTAAAGATCTAAATGTAAGACCAGAAGTTGTAAAATCCTTAGAGGAAAACATAGGCAAAACATTCCCTGAGATAAATCACAGCATGATCCTCCATGACTTACCTCCCAGAGTAATGGAAATAAAAGTAAAAATAAACAAATAGGACCTAGTTAAACTTAAAAGCTTTTCCACAATGAAGGAAATTATAAGCAAGGTGAAAAGACAACCTTCAAAATGGGAGAAAATAATAGTAAACAAAACAACTGGCAAAGAATTAATCTCAAAAATATACAAGCAGCTCAATTCCAGAAAAATAAATGAGCCAATCAAAAAGTGAGCCAAAGAACTAAACAGACATTTCTCCAAAGAAGACATACAGATAGCTAACAAACACATGAAAAGATGTTCAACATCATTCATTATCAGAGACATGCATATCAAAACTACAGTGAGGTATCATTTCACATGGGTCAGAATGGCTGCTAGCAAAAAGACTACAAATAATAAATGCTGGAGAGGGTTTGGAGAAAAAGAAATCCTCTTACACTGTTGGTGGGAATGCAAACTAGTACAGCCACTATGGAGAACACTATGGTGATTCCTTAAAAAACTGGAAATAGAACTGCCACAAGACCCAGCAATCCCACTACTGGGCACACACACCGAGGAAACCAGAACTGAAAGAGACGTGTGTACCCCAATGTTCATCACAGCACTGTTTACAATAGCTAGGACATGGAAGCAACCTAGATGTCCATCAGCAGATGAATGGATAAGAAAGCTGTGGAACATATACACAATGGAGTATTACTCAGCTATTAAAAAAATGCATTTGAATCAGTTCTAATGATGTAGATGAAACCGGAGCCTATTATACAGAGTGAAGTAAGTCAGAAAGAAAAACATTGATACAGTATATTAATGCATATATGTGGAATTTAGTAAGATGGTTACGACGACACTTTATACAAGAAAGAAAAAGAGACACAAATATAAAGAACAGACTTTTGGACTTAATGGGAGAAGGTGAGGGTGGGATGCTTTTTAGAGAATAGCATTGACACGTGTATATTACCATATATGAAATACATGTCTAGTCCAAGTTCTATGCATGAAACAGGGCACTCGCAGCTGGTGCACTGGGATAACCCAGAGGGATGGGATAGGGAGGGAGGTGTGTGTGGGGGGTTCACGATGGGGGACACATGTACACCTGAGGCTGATTGATGTCAATGTATGTCAAAAATCACTATATTGTAAAGCATTTCAGTTCAGCTCAGTCGTGTCCGACTCTTTGCGACCCCATGAATCACATCAAGCCAGGCCTCCCTGTCCATCACCAACTCCCGGAGTTCACTCAGATTCACGTCCATCGAGTCAGTGACGCCATCCAGCCATCTCATCCTCAGTCATCCCCTTTTCCTCCTGCCCCCAATCCCTCCCAGCATCAGAGTCTTTTCCAATGAGTCAACTCTTCGCGTGAGGTGGCCAAAGTACTGGAGTTTCAGCTTTAGCATCATTCCTTCCAAAGAAACCCCAGGGTTGATCTCCTTCAGAATGGACTGGTTGGATTAGCCTCCAGTTAAAATAAATTAATTTTAAAAATTTTCTTATTACTTTTTATAGTTTCCAATTCCTTTGAAATATTTTCAAGATTAAAAGATTTTAACGTACTCAGCATATTTTTCATGAAAGTGATAGTGAAGTCACTCAGTCGTGTCCGACCCTTTGCGACCCGTGAACTGTAGCCCACCAAGCTCCTCTGTCCATGGGATTCTCCGGGCAAGAATACTGGAGTGGAGTGGGGTGCCATTTCCTTCTCCAGGGGATCTTCCCGACTCAGGGATTGAACCCAGTTCTCTCACATTGCAGGCAGATGCTTTAACCTCTGCATAGTGTGTATGATAATTCCAACAGATAAAATATTTCTGAATGTTTCAATTATCTTGTTCCTCCTGTGTTTTGTCTTTCTTCCTTATATGTTGATTTTTAAAGTGTGGTTTTCCAAGCTCAACAGTTAAACTTCCTTGTTATGGTCGGATTGAAAATCCAGAAAAGTGTTAGCTTACTTCGAGCTTACTCTTCCCCTAAGAGTCCCAATTTAAAGTGTGAGTGGTGTTTTCTCAGGATGCCTCTTTAGAGAGGTGCTGACTTTTGCTTTAGTTGTCATCAGTCTGAAAAGCTACTGAACCCATGTTCTGTTGATAGCTCTCTCTCTATGTGAGAAATGCCCTCAAGGTAAAAGCGGTTTTGCAAATCATTCTTACCTTATTGGGCTCCCATGTCTTCTTAGATTTCTACCTGGTAATTTTCATATAAATTGCCATTCATCTGTTTGTCATACATTATGTACATAATGTTGATTTTTAATTCTGCTAGGTGGAAAGCTCGGAGAAGGCAATGGCACCCGACTCCAGTGCTCTTACCTGGAAAATCCCATGGATGGAGGAGCCTGGTAGGCTGCAGTCCATGGGGTCGCTAAGAGTCCGAGAAGACACAGTGACTTCACTTTGACTTTTCACTTTCATGCATTGGAGAAGGAAATGGCAACCCACTCCAGTGTTCTTGCCTGGAGAATCCCAGGGATGGGGGAGCCTGGTGGGCTGCCGTCTATGGGGTCACACAGAGTTGGACACGGCTGAAGCGACTTAGCAGCAGCAGGAGCAGGAGGTGGAAAGCTGGTCTTAATTACCTGAGGCAACATACTAGAAGTGGAATTATTTTCTCCTAGAGCAAAAAGCAGACCAGGGGTTGTTAGAACCTGGGTGGGCAGGAAGATTGGCTATATGTAGAGGATTTGCTACATATGGGTAGGAGGGAACATTCGAGGATGATGCAAGTGTTCTAAAACTGCATTATGGTAATGGTTGTATAACTGTATAAATTTGCTAAAATGCATTGATCTATAAACCTAAAATGTGTAAATTTTATGGCATATGAAATATCCCACACTAAGGCTGTTTAAAGAAAGACTCTGGAGGTGGTTATTAAAGAATGAGAGAAATCTCAGAGAGATTAAGAAGGGGTTTGCAAGTAGAGAGAGGTTGAACCCTCATTTTCTATTAGGTTCTCAGGTAGCAGACCATTTCACAGGGAGCCCCAAGGCCAACATGGAGAGCCTACACGTAGGAAATGATAATGATAATTGTGCATGTTTGAGTAGAGAGTGCTGGCGATCTCTTCCCTCTCTTAAAAACTGTCTTAGCTGGATAGCATGAAGAGAGATCCAGAATTTCTCACACGTTCTTGTGGGGAACCAATGACATTGTCATGGTGAGGACTGTGTTAGCCACCTAACAGAGGCTGCATTGTGACCAGCCAAGGTAGAGACTAGACAGAGAAAGCAGAAGAGACCCAGAGGACTCAGGAGCTGAGATGGGAGGCTTGAGGTGAAGGGCAAGAACCGCCTCATATGCTGGAGGGACAGAGCACAAGTTACATAAGCTGAACATTCCAGAAGCAGATGTAGTGAGGACAGAAGCTACAGACAGACCTGGCAAGATGAAGTTGCTGGGTATGTTATCTACACCTCCTCTCCATCTGGAACTCAACCAGAGCCGGATGGGTGCTCCCACTTCTCCAACTCCCTGGGTGTTCACGAGACTTAGTCCGTTCCCAGAAACTGTCTCATGAAGGAGGAAGGCAGTCTGTTTGACAGAGGAATGGCAGCCCTGATGTATAGTTTGAACTTTGAATTGGCTGAATATCTTCCGGAATGGAACTTTTGTATTATAAAAGACCATTTTGGACTAGAAAAGAATGATTCACCTCTAATTGTCATTTTAGTGTTCTGCCCCCATCCCACCCCCAGCCATATGCCAGAATGGTGCTTGGCAGGAAGCTTAGTGATTTTGTAGAGAAATTAAAACACTTCATTTTTGTTATACCTCTGAGCTCTAGTGTATAGATTTTGACACATGACTACCATTACTGTGGCATCATCTATGGCCTGTCAATAACCAAAACAATAAATTCCAATGGGGAGAAGTGGCTGTCAAATGATATGTACTTGTATAAGAAAAAGCAAAAGGTGTTTTGTTTCTCTGGCTCTGTCTATACTCTTTGTCAATACCAGGATATATCTCGCTTCTGCTTGAAAGAGCTCATCAGACAACTGGTTAAGATGGCAAAGATTTTCAATAGCATGAGTCCTGCTTCAATTTCCCTCAGTTTCAGCCAAGGTCAGTTAGGTCAGCTCTGTCCTAGAAATGTCACAAGCTGTGAGTGAAAGTCACTCAGTTGTGTCCAGCTCTTTAGGAGCCCATGAGCTGGAGCCTGCCAGGCTTCTCTGTCCATGGAATTCTCTAGGCCAAAATACTGGAGTGGGTACTCATTTCTAAATAAGATCTATTTTTGTTGTTGCCTTTTATCCTCCTTCTCTTCTCCACCTGGTCCAAACACTCTCTTTCCTCCATGCTCAACTTGTACATCCTCCCCCATGGCTCCTCCTCCAAGCACTTTAAATCATACCCTTTTCCTACTCTTCTGGGCTCACATAGCACTTCAATGCAGACCACTTCTCTGGCTCTCAATCACACACTGCCTATGAGGATAATTTAGCTATGTCTCATATGGTAATTTAAAACTTTCCCAAGCTGTGTGAAGTTAGAACCTACAGCTTATCTGTCTTTGTATATAACTATAGAGCATGGTTGGTTCATTGTTTGGTTGTGGCCAAATGTGACTGCTGCTTTACTTACTCAATGACCCTGAGCAAACACCTTAGCTTCTCTTAGCTTAAGTTTTCTCTTGGGGCTGTTGAGAAGATTAGTGATACTAAACATGTAAAGAGTTTAGCTCTGTGTATGTATATTTTGGTATAAGAATATTGAATAAGTGTCAGTTATCTCTTAGAGAAAGACCTTTAAGGGCAAAGATTGCCTCTTTTCCTCTTTCCTGTTAACTCTATCTTCAAAGTATATTCACATTCCACCTCTTCTCCTCCAGCCAGCCTCCACCTGATCCTGGTCCCTGTCATCTCTGGTCTGAGAGGCAGCAGTGCTTCCTGACAGTTCTGCCTGCATCTCTCCTGTCTGCAGATTATCCTCCCCACAGAACCAGGAGAGATTCTATTGAACTGAAGAGTGCTGGGATTCTGAGAAGACTTTGAAATCATTCAGTAGCTTATTTCTCTATGTGTGAAATCCTATGATTTCAAAGACTGCTTCCAACACTCACTTTGTGACTTCTTCTCCACCACTTGTTCCTTCAGTCACTTGACTTTGACTATGCTGACTTCCTCCTGCCTCTGGACTGCAATCAGAATTTAGTCTGAGGACCCTAATACCCACTTTTTCACCTACAAGTCTGCTCCCTTGCATTTTTCAGTTCTCTGTTCAAACATTCTGAGGTCAGTCTTCCTTCATTACCCAAAGCAATACTATTTCTCATCTTCTCTTCCAACACTATCTCCTTTACTTAGCTTTATTTTTCTTTGATTCACTAACTCTCTGATATATTTTTATTTGTTTTCTGTTTCCTGCCACTGAAAGGCAAGCTCTATGTAGGTAGTCTTTTGTTCACTGGTCTATTCCCAATGTTTTTTTTAAAAAGTATCTGGCATAGAGCATAAAAGAATGAATACATTAATGAAAAAACAAGTAATTAATTGCATTTGCTTATTGCTATATGTTGAAAAATATTATCTTCTCTAAGGTGGTGGGAATATGGATATTCTCCATGTTTCTATTTTCTAGCTTTAAAAAATAATGCACATGTATTTCTCTGTTAATTTTGCAAAATAAAATTTTTAAACAGAAAAAAAGAAGTCATCTGACTGTTTGCAATAGAAATGATGGACATTTCAGTATGAAAGCCTATGCTATAACCTTCAAAATTTTAGTATACTTTCTAACTGAATTAATTCTAATAGCCCATAAATTTTGACTATGTCTGGGTAGATACATTCATTGCATGCTATATTTTGTACTGTTTTTCACTCACTGTGTGGTGATCACAGTATTTATATTTTGTGCCCTGTTAGACTGTAATCACTGGAATCCATTACTAGTAGGGTTTCCAGATTGGTACATAAAATACAGGATGCCTAGTTATATTTGAATATCACTGAAATAAATTATATTTTAGTATTAAGTATACCCCAAGTACTTATGGATCATACTTATCTCCTAAAAATTCAATGCTTCAAATTTAACTGGACATCTGTATTTTATCTGGCAACTGCAATTACTAGCATGAATTTACTAAACTGTTCACCTCACAGTTCTGAGAGCTTTCTTTTCCAAATCAGAATCAGGCAACTTAAGCCTGACCACCTTGCCCTGTGCTTTGCTGTTGACGTACTTGACCACTAGAGGGATTATTTCACTTTTGTTTTGGCTCTTTGTAAAAAGTAAAGCCAAAAGATAGGAATGATTAAATAGGAGCCCTTCCTTACCTTAACTCCAGTAAAAGAGAGGGTAGAAGACACATAGTTGGATTAGAATTTTACTTTGTGAAGGAGCCTTGAATAATGATTTGCTCTCTGTAATGGATTTAGTCACTTGTTTCAAGTATTAACTCACCATCATGAAACAGTAGATGGCCTGGTGTGGAATGTGCCTACAGAGCTCTGTTTATGGGGAAAATCTTTGCCAAGGGCTGTGTTTATTTCTCTTTTCTAATTAACCATTTGGTGGAGATATTTTTGGAATTTCCTGTGGTGAAAGTTACTTGGTTGAGGATTTGATTTGAAACCTATGTGGCTTGTGTAGTACAGCCAGCATCTAAGCTCTTGGTTTATTATGGTTTTGTGTATTGTCCATTGAGACATAAATAAAACAATTTTGGACATGAATGAAGGTCCCATAAGTTACTTCAAAAATTTGCCTGTACAATAATAGTGATTACTCTGCTGTACAAAAATGTGTAACTTGGTCTGATACATTTCTTTTTCATCTTAATATTCTTATTTAATGTTATATTTACTTCTGATTTTAATCCCAGACTAAAGCATCATCAGTTGATGTATATATGAGTCACTATATCTGACAAGGCATTTAAATTTATCCAAATGCTTCTTAAGATATGGGCTTTTGATTTTCAAAGCCATTTGACTCATTAACCAGAGTAAAATTCTCATATGCTGTCTTTTAGTTCTCCTATTTGGTCCATAAACTATTCCTATCTTTGACTTTCTAAAGATAAGTACAACTCTGTGAGGAAATTGCATTCTTAGAATTATTAAACTAGAGTGAATGGCAAACATTTATAAAGAGAGTAAATATTAAAAGAACAGTCAGTGTGGTGTAGAGCTTAGATTAAATAGTATTTGGTTTGCTTTGTTCTCTTACCTTTCAAGTTTTGCTTACTCAGAGGCGCCATATGAAACAAAAATGTCCGTTATTGTGTACATATCAAGTTAGTAAGAAAGAAATGACACCTCTTGAATAATATTAAGTGCCCAGTGTCTGTCCTCAACGCTATTTTTCCCAGCTCAAGTAACAACAATAATAGTAATAATAAGAATTACAGTTAATAGTTTCAAGCACTTACGATATACTAGGAACTTTTAATATAATATTTTACTTTTTCTTCCTATTCATGGAGAAGAGTGATTATGTTAAAATTCTTCCATCAGATTGTAAGTTCTTCAAGGATACTGACCATTTTTTAATCTCTGAATTCCTAGTAACTAACACAGTTGTTCTATTTCTTCAGTAAGAGGAGAGTAAATAAATGAATAAGTGAAAGAGAAGACTACTTTACTTAAAATGTTAGAGAATAATATTTACTGGATCATTTACAGGATTTAGTCAAATCTGACAATATATAAAAATAATATTTATTTTCCTTTCACTCCATGGGAAATAGATGGAGAAACAATGGGAACAGTGTCAGAGTTTATTTTTCTGGGCTCCAAAATCACTCAGATGGTGACTGCAGCCATGGAATTAAAAGACGCTTACTCCTTGGAAGAAAAGTTATGACCAACCTAGATAGCATATTCAAAAGCAGAGACATTACTTTGTCCACAAAGGTCCGTCTAGTCAAGGCTATGGTTTTTCCAGTAGTCATGTATGGATGTGAGAGTTGGACTGTGAAGAAAGCTGAGTGCCGAAGAATTGATGCTTTTGAACTGTGGTGTTGGAGAAGACTCTTGAGAGTCCCTTGGACTGCAAGGAGATCCAACCAGTCCATTCTGAAGGAGATCGGCCTTGGGTGTTCTTTGGAAGGAATATGCTGAAACTGAAACTCCAGTACTTTGGCCACCTCATGCGAAGAGTTGTCTCATTGGAAAAGACCCTGATGCTGGGAGGGATTGGAGGCAGGAGGAGAAGGGGATGACAGAGGATGAGATGGCTGGATGGCATCACTGACTTGATGGACATGAGTCTGAGTGAACTCTGGGAGTTGGTGATGGACAGGGAGGCCTGGCATGCTGCGATTCATGGGGTCTCAAAGAGTTGGACACGACTGAGCGACTGAACTGAATTGAATTTATATTTTGGAATATATACACAAAATAAAGCATGATATACTGACTAATCACAACCAACAATCCAAATTAGATCTTAGTTTACTGCTAATAACTCTCACTCACTTTTATTTTCTTCCCCTCATTTAGTTCTTGTTCCCCCCCCACATAATGATTCCTATGAAATTCTGATTTATCATTCCATCATTTTTATCCTTTATATTTTTATTACATACATACATGTGTCTAAAGAATGTACTATTAAGCTTTACTTGCTTTTGAGATTTATAAAGTATGGTATCACACTAAATGAATTCTGCAGAAATATGCTTTTTTTAATTCAACATTAAATTCCTAAGATTCATCCATATTTTTGCATACAACTGTAGGTCATTCATTTTTACTACTGTATAATATTCCACTGTGCATATAAACCATAGTTTATTTCTTCTCCTGTCAATGGATTTTTGTAGCTTTTTGTTTTGCTGGTAAAAAAATAGTGATGCTATCAATATTCTTGGACATGCCTTCCTGCTCACGTGCTAGGAGTTCCTTCCGATATATGCCTATAATTAGAATTCCTGGGACAAAGTGTATGTGATGTTAATGTCAAATGATCTAAGGTGGCCATCACCTTATCTTCTTGGGTGAGTAAGAATTGAGAATCCAAAGTTACACAAATTCAAATTACTTACCTTGTTTTTCTTTTTAGTGTTATGACCCAGAGACTATATATCTTGTTAAAGAGCAAATTCTAGTAAGGACAACATCTTAAGGCATAAAATTAAGTGTTCCTGGTGATAGTTTATGATATACAAAGGATATTTATTGCATAACATCTGTGAGTGATGTTTCTGTAAACCAAAAGCCTAAACTCTGTGGTGGTGGCAAAAATACAGAATGCTAGCATTGCCCTGAAGACTTTGTAATTCCAAGAGCTTCCCTTCATCTAAATCCCCCTGAACACAGAAGCACTATTCTGAGGAAATAAAATGACAAAAGTATTTCTGCTCCATTTTGTTAGGGTGGAGAACAGTTCAATATAGGATAAACTGAGCTAGCCAATTATTTCCAGGATATTTTTCCTTTTTCATAATTTATCCTTCTCAAGATTGTGGGCTGGTCTATCATTATAGTGTAAGAAATGTAAAAAAAAATCTGTTTAATGCAACTGGTTTCTAAAAGAGTGTTTATCCACATATGTTCTAAGAAAATGTTAATGTAGATAATTATATACATACAGTCATATCTTTATAAGGCATCTTGGTATGTCTGCTACAGATTGGAAATTTTAACTGAGGAGAATCCACATATTTTAAGGAAGATTTCATCTGACCTAAAATTCTGATCTATTTGGCAGATTACTTCCCTATAGATTCCAATTATAATCCAGGTTCTTGAATTGACTATATTGTTCAGATTCAGACAAAAAGTGATATGGTGTAACGATGGTACCACAAAATAGACCTACTATGTAAGAAACTACTGGTGTTCTGCGTATATGCAGGAGTCACTCAAGTGTTGCATCTGTGTTTTTGAATTGATCAAATCATTGGTCTTTTGTTTGAAATTTGTCTTTAAATTTCATATTCTCAACATTTGGAATAGGTAAGAGGGCTGAATAAATGAAAATTGATCTATTCTTTAAAGTACTGTTATTGAGCACACACCAATGTGCCATGTTCTGTACCAGATGCTATGGCAGTAATAATTAAATTTAATAATAAATGTTTAACAAGTAATTAATTATTAAAATAATTAATTTAATTTAAATAATTGAATTTAATTAATAGTTGAATTTAATAATTAATAATATTCAGATTTTAAATTATTACAAATTTTTTTGATAAAGTTTGGTTCACACCTTATCCGTATTGTTTATAAAAGTGTTTGCTACTGCTGCTGCTAAGTCACTTCAGTCATGTCCGACTCTGTGTGACCCCCTAGGTGGCAGCCCACCAGGCTGCCCTGTCCCTGGGATTCTCCAGGCAAGAACACTGGAGTGGGTTGCCATTTCCTTCTCCAATGCACAAAAGTGAAAAATCAAAGTGAAGTCGCTCAGTTGTGTCCGACCCTCAGCGACCCCATGGACTGCAGCCTACCAGGCTTCTCCATCCATGGGATTTTCCAGGCAAGAGTACTGGAGTGGGGTGCCATTGTTTAGCACATAGTAACTGCTCAATTAATATTAATTCCATGGACTATCACCATTTAAAGTAATAAATATAAAACTGAATATAAAATATATTAAGCCAACTTAATGATATTCAATACATAGTGACCAGAAATAAATGAGAGAAACTCAACCAGTGTCTGAAAATATTGCTTATGGAATAACAGAAGAGTTAAAAAGGTAGAGTTCTATTCACCATAGCTGTGCTCAAGATATTTTATTGTCAAAATGGCCCCTAAAATAATATTGGAGATGAAGATTTAGTGACTGCAGATTATGAGACACAAGGTTATTTGAGTACCTGTAAGGTTCTTAAAACAATTTGCTCTAAGTCAACTTGGAGCAAGGTTATGATTAAACTTTAACCCAGATTTGAAATGCATTGTTATATACATTCATGCCTAATTTATAATGAATTTCTTTAAAGAGCAAGATAGAAGATGGTAAACTAAAAAATAAGTCTATCTATCTATCTTTTTCTTACAAATATTTGCTCATATTTTTCCAGGGAAAGCATTAAGCCAAAAAGGAAATAGTCAATCATTCACAGCATATAAATACCAGTAATCAGTGGTGGTCATAATGCACTGTGAATAATGAAAATTCTATTAATTACTTGTGAAAGTGTTCATGATTTGTAAAATGGTCTTCATACATGTTTTTTCACTCATCTTTCCCTATATGACTTTATATAGCATAGCATCATACACACCAAACACATAAGGAAACTGAGGCCCATTTCAGTTGTGATTTCCCTAGTCTTTTATGATTAATAACTTGCCATTTTTCTTTCACTGTTGGCCTTATCAATATCATTTCTTCTATTATTGTTGTATGTGCTACATTTTAACTTAGTTTAATCATAATATACATAAAAACTACATAAAAGTTTATATTTGGCTTGCTTGCTACAATATATATTTGTGTTATTACTTAAGTTTTTCAATTATTATCCTAATTATCTGTGTCATATTTTATTAAAAGGATGTGAGTCACTTACTCCATTCATTGAAAAGCATTTACTAAGCTCTTATAATGTTCAAGGCTGTAGGCAGTGAGGATATAGCATTGAACTAGGCAGTTTGTTACTGTCAGGAACTAAAAAGTTTTTAGAAAGTATTTTCTAATATGTGATGCATATGGAAAAACAACACTGCTGGCAGTGTTCATAAAAATTGGCCTGCTCCCTATGATATTAGGTAAAAGAGATATTTTAAAAATGACCCTTGACATATGAACTGCTTTTCAAATAGATTGAAAAATGTAAATAGTCATTGAGTGTGTAATAATATTTAATTACTCAAATTCTTATCAGCATTTAACTGTATACTTTTTAAATAAATGTAGTTTTTCTCTCATGTGAAACATCTATTCATGGCTCAGTCCATTTGGATTTTGATATATAAAGGTCAAGATAGAGAAATCCAACAATATTTATGAAGAATCTATTTTTACTTTCCTAATTTTATGAGCTTTTCCACATATCTAACTCACATATATTTAGACATGCTTCTGTCTTAGTTATATTTAAATAGCTAAATATACTAAATTCTAAATGTGGCTTAGTAATATCTGTTTAAATCACATTGTATTTAAATACATTTAAACATCTGATAAGGCACTTTGCCCCTATTCATCATTCTATTCAAAAGTGTACTAACTTTTCTTGATCATTTATTTACTTTGTTTTAGTGAAATATTATCATTTTCTTTATAGAAGTTCTATATGTAAGATTTGTTTTACTCATTACATACACATGCACAGGTTATGCATTTTTGTTTTTGCTATTATTAATGGACATAGTTTCTTTACAATTTCTAAATAGCTTTTTGACAATATGTCAGAAACTTCAAGGTTTGCTTATATATTTTCTAATTGGCCAATTTACTGAACATTTAAGTTTCTTGACTTATTTGCTTTGACTAAAAATTCAAATACAAAATTATGGTTTTGAATAGTATGCAACAACTTGTGATATTCCAATCTTTGTGATGAAGACAATTGGGCAATAATTAAATTTAAAAATTAAACCACTAGATTGCTGTTGAAGCAATGAGAGCTGGAATGGAAAAAATTCAGCTTCAGGGAGAACTACAGTGAGCTGAATCGTTCTGGAGAGGCTTTAACCTAGGGATTTGACCTGATTTGTGGTAGAGGGCGAGAGACCAAGAGTCTGGGCTTCATCTGGGAAATGACTGACACGAGGTGCATAGAAATTAATAAATATTTTAGTAGTTTTATGGAGATGAAGACAAAAAATTGAAGACCTCTAAAGCATTGTTGCTTTTTTGCCTAAAAACTTAGCTGCATTTTGAAATTGTATGTAGCAGCAGGAAATATGATATATTTTCCTCCTGAGAATCATGCTGCAGGTTAACAAATTAAATGCTTTGAGAAGTCCTCAGAAACAAAAGACATTTAACTTTGCTATCCTGTAATTTTCCAAGCTTGTTTAAAGGGTTCTTCATTCACAACAAAAAAACATTCTATTGAGAGTGTAGCAGGCAGGAAGGCCAGGGGCCTCCAGATGGAGGAAATAGGCTGCAAATGTCAGACATTTTTTATCTCTCTCTTAAGCAGCAGGAGAAAACAAACAAGTGTTAAATTTTTTCCCCTTTTCTACACAAATTTAAAAAGAGGTTTCTCTTAAAATTCTGTGTTGCCATAATGACACCTGGTTCCACCTGAACTTAACTTTTCTCAAACATTGAGCTAACCAATGGGTTTTTCTTACGGAAATGTTCCTCTTAACCTATGTTAATGAACTATGTATTTACCCTAGACTCTGTCTTTCTTCAAGTCTGTTCCACCTAAGACTCAGAACCAACTTGACAAACACGTATGTTTTACTCATACATTGTTCTCCTAACTATGTTAATGAAACTACATATTAACTTGGAAACCTGCCTTTCTTCAAGATTCATGCCAATCATTTTGTGACCCGGGGTGGCTCACGTGTTGCCAATGTTGTCTCAAAACACATGTTGTGGGTGAGGGGCCTGGTGCCACTCTGAATTTTGAGACATCTCCTTTCTATAAAACAGCTTGCTAGTAGCTATATAACATCCAGATAAGACTTGCAGGGAGGAATGCTTTCTGCTCCCTTCTTGATGCTTATGTTAGAAGCTTTCTCTGTCTCTTTTATATTTTAATAAAACTTTATTACATAAAAGCTCTGAGCAATCAAACCTTGTCACTGGCCCCGGATTGAATTCTTCTCCTTCAGAGGCCAAGAAGCCCAGCATCTTTCATGGCTCAGCAATAACCTTTCACTATCAAATAGTTTGGGAAATGCTAAGCGACATCATGCCAAATGTACACAAGTGTTGACTGACTATGACATGTCTGAATATATACTCTAGTTGAATCTATTAAGTTGCACATCAATTTATCTTAAGCATTAAAGGAAAAACAGTCTCAAAACAAACGCATACTTTATTAAATGAAAATTCGTGTTTTGACAATATAACATAATTTTTCATTTTGCACTGATACTAAAGGACAGAAATAACATTTTATGCCTTTTTTAACAAAATTTCTATTTGCATAAATTGAAAATTTTAGAAATGAATATCTTGGAGAACATCCAAAAATCTGTTAAGAATTACACAGTTCAGTTCATTTCAGTCGCTCAGTCCTGTCCAGCTCTTTGCAACCCCATGGACTGCAGCACGTCAGGCTTCCCTGTCCATCACCAACTCCTGGAGCCTATTCAAACTCATGTCCATTGCGTTGGTGATGCCATCCAACCATCTCATCCTCTGTCGTCTCCTTCTGCTCCTGCCTTCAATCTTTCCTAGAATCAAGGTCTTTTCCAAGAAGTCAGTTCTTCACATCAGATGGCCAAAATATTGGAGTTTCAGCTGCAGCATCAGTCCTTCCAATGAATATTCAGGACTGATTTCCTTTAGAATTGACTGGTTGGATCTCTTTGCAGTCCAACGGATTCCCAAGAGTCTTCTCCAACACCACAGTTCAAAAGCATCAATTCTTCAGTGCTCAGCTTTCTTTATGGTCCAACTCTCACATCCATACATGACTGCTGGAAAAACCATAGCTTTGAGTAGATGGACCTTTGTCAGTAAAGTAATGTCTCTGGTTTTTAATATGCTATGTTGCTCATAGCTTTTCTTCCAAGGAGCAAGCATCTTTTAATTTCATGGCTGCAGTTATTATCTGCAGTAATTTCGGAGCCCAATAAAAGAAAGTCTTTCACGGTTTCCATTATTTCCATATCTGTTTGCCATGAAGTGATGGGACCTGATGCCATAATCTTTGTTTTTTGAATGTTGAGTTTTAAGCCAGCTTTTTCATACTCTCCTCTTTCACTTTCATCAAGAGGCTCTTTAGTTCTTCTTTGCTTTCTGCCATAATGGTGGTGTCATCTGCATATCTGAGGCTATCGATATTTCTCCTGGCAATCTTGATTCCAGCTTGTGCTTCATTCAGCCTGACATTTTGCATGATGTCCTCTGCATATAAGTTAAATAAGCAGGGTGACAATATACAGCCTTGACATACTCCTTTCCCAGTTTTGAACCCATTTGTTGTTCCATATCTGGTTCTAACTGTTGCTTTTTGATCTGCATACAGATTTCACAGGAGGCAGGTAAGGTGGTCTGGTGTTTCCATCTCTTGAAGAATTTTCCACAGTTTGTTGTGATCCACACAGTCAAAGGCTTTGGCATATTCAACAAAGCAGAAGTAGATGTTTTTCTGGAACTCTCTTGGTTTTTCTTTGATCCAGCAGATGTTAGCAATTTGATCTCTGGTTCCTCTGCCTTTTCCACACATTTTTGTCTAAAATTGCAATATAATATAGTATAATTGTATGGAATTATATTAATTTAGTTAATTCTAATAGAAAGAAGTATAGGTGTATGACAAAAGTATGAAGCAGAAACTAGTGGCAACAAAATGCATAGGAAACTAATGGGATAAACCTGAGTTTAATTTGAATAGACTCAAGCAAAGCATAAAAGAGACACAAATAAATTACATTTCTATATACTAGTAATGAACAAAATGAAAATAAAATTTTGACTTAAGAATTCCATACACAATAGCATCAAAAAGAATAATTTATTCGGCAATGAATTTAACAAAAGAATTGAAAGACTTGTATATTGGAAACCAAAAAATATGGCTGAGAGAAATTAAGGCATATTTTAAAAAATAAGATTTGGGGAAAAGAATTGATAATTGATTCAAAAAGTGACGTGAAAATTTAAAGAGACTAAATAAGCCAAAGCAGTAGAGAAAAATTAAAAGTCAGACAATTTGCACATACTATGCAACTACAGTAATCAAGACTTGTGTTGTCTGTCAAGAAAGACATTTATGTCAATGGAATGGGATAGAAATTCCAGAAATAAACATTTACATTTATGTTCAATTGCTTTTCAGTAAAGCTGTCAAGAAAACTCAATGGTGAGTGGATAGTCTTTTCAATAATTATTGCTCAAAGTATTGGGTATCCATATGTCAATAAAAGAAAAATATAGCTTTGACCCTTATGTCACATCACATATAAAAATTAACTCAAAATTGATCATACACCCAAATGTAAAAGTGAAAGCAATAAAACTTCTAGAAGAAAGCATAGGAGAAGCTCTTTATGACTTTGAGATAAGCAGAGATTTCTTAAGTATGACACCAAAAACCTGATCTATAAAAGCAAATGATTGATAACTAGGATCTCATCAAATGAAAGCATTTTGCTCTTTGTTGTTCAGTCCCCAAGTCTTGTCTGACTCTTCACAACCGTATGACCTGCAGCAGGCCAGGCCTCCCTGTCTTCCACTATCTCCCAGAGTTTGCCCAAGTTCACGTCCACTGCATCAGTGATGCCATTCAATCATCTCACACTCTGTTACTCTCTTATCCTCTGCCTTCAATCTTTCCCAGCGTCAGGGTCTTTTTCAATGAGTCAGCTGTTTGTATTAGGTGGTCAAAGTATTACCCTTAAAGTATTTTGTTCCTTAAGAAACACCATTAAGGAAAAGACAAGCTAAAAATTGGGTGAATATGCTTGCAAATGTGTAGTTGATAAAGGAGTTGTATCCATAAGATGTAAAGAACTATTGCAACTCAATAGTAAACAATCCAATTAGATCAATCATTTTTTTTTAATTGGCAAGAGATTTGAACAGACATTTTACAGTGAAGATATATAAATGACTAAAAATGCTCACAATTAGCTGTCCAACATCATTAGTCACTGGAAAATGCAAATTATGATCACAATGAGAAACAACTTTATATTCACTAGAATGACTGCAATCGAAATTGAAAAAACTGTCAACTGGAGCTGTTGTACAATTCTAGAAGAGCTAAATGGTACATTTACTTTTGGAAGCAACTTGGTAGTTTTTTTTTTTTTAAGTTAATATGTACAATTTATAAATTCCTCTTCTTGCTAAGCAAAAAGGACTTTTGATTTGGGTGGGGAGGGGTGATAAAATGTTCTAAAACTGCACTATGTTGGATTGCACAATACTAAGAATTTACTAAAAAATTATTGAGCTGTACATTTGCAAATATTTAAAGTGTATGTCAGTAAAGATGTTATGCTACTACCATAACAAAATAGACTTTGAAAGACAAATATTTTGAAAACAAAAAAACTGAAAATGTAAAGCAAGCATCACATGAATTCATTATTCGTTATTCATATAACTTTGCGCTGTTTCATTTGTTGGGAGCTAGAGATAATCCAGTTAAAAACTTATTCTACATTTTCATTCGTTTCTATGCATATTTTGATTTCTTTTTTTATTTCTTCTGTGATTTGTTGGTTATTCAGCAGCGTGTTGTTCAGCCTCCATATGTTGCAATTTTTAATAGTTTTTCTCCTGTAATTGAGATCTAATCTTACTGCATTGTGGTCAGAAAGGATGCTTGGAATGATTTCAATTTTTTTGAATTTACCAACGCTAGATTTATGGCCCAGGATGTGATCTATCCTGGAGAAGGTTCCGTGTGTGCTTTAGAAAAAGGTGAAATTCATTGTTTTGGGGTGAAATGTCCTATAGATATCAATTAGGTCTAACTGGTCTATTGTAACATTTAAAGTTTGTGCTTCCTTGTTAATTTTCTGTTTAGTTGATCTATCCATAGGTGTGAGTGGGCTATTAAAGTCTCCCATTATTATTGTGTTATTGTTAATTTCCCCTTTCATACTTGTTAGCCAGGACATGGAAGCAACCTAGATGTCCATCAGCAGATGAATGGATAAGAAACTGTGGTACATATACACAATGGAGTATTACTTGGCCATTAAAAAGAATACATTTTAATCAGTTCTAATGAGGTGGATGAAACTGGAGCTGATTACATAGAGTGAAGTAAGCCAGAAAGAAAAACACCAATACAGTATGGTGTATGGATGTGAGAATGTGTATGGAAGGCTGAGCACTGAAGAATTGATGCTTTTGAATTATGGTGGTGGAGAAGACTCTTGCATGCATATATATGGATATTAGAAAGATGGTAATGATATTCCTGTATGTGATAATCCTTTTGCTAAAGAGACATAGATGTATAGAACAGTTTTTTTGACTCGGTGGGAGAGGGAGAGGGTGGGATGATTTGGGGGAATGGCATGGAAATATGAATAATATCATATAAGAAACTGATCACCAGTCCAGGTTCGATACATGATGCTTGGGGCTGGTGCACTGGGATGACCCAGAGGGATGGTACAGGGAGGGAGGTGGGAGGGGGATTCAGGATGGGGAACACGTGTACGTCCATGGCGGATTCATGTTGATGTGTGACAGAACCAATACAATATTGTAAAGTAATTAGCCTTCAATTAAAATAAATAAATTTAAATTTAAAAAGAAACATTCTACAGTGAAGAAATTGGATTTTATTTTACATAGATCTGACGAAAGCTTTCTATTCCACATTAGTAGTCAATTTCTGTCTTGTAATTATCATTACTACAAAATGAGTCCTGTACATTTTGAGTAAGTTCCAGAAGAGTGCATACAACAGGTATACTTTCAAAAATTAAAATAACTTAAAAATATACTCCTAAGAAATGTATGGATGTGAGAGCTGGACTGTGAAGAAGGCTTAGCGCTGAAGAATTGATGCTTTTGAATTATGGTGTTGGAGAAGATTCTTGAGGGTCCCTTGGACTGCAAAGAGATCCAACCAGTCCATTCTGAAGGAGATCAGCCCTGGGATTTCTTTGGAAGGAATGATGCTAAAGCTGAAACTCCAGTACTT
The DNA here is from genome assembly GCF_014754425.2 of Oryx dammah. Lineage (NCBI taxonomy): Eukaryota > Metazoa > Chordata > Mammalia > Artiodactyla > Bovidae > Oryx > Oryx dammah. Next base: position 6,697,666 of record NW_024070201.1, read on the forward strand.
AGGCCACCTCATGCGAAGAGTTGACTCATTGGAAAAGACTCTGATGCTGGGAGGGATTGGGGGCAGGAGGAGAAGGGGACGACAGAGGACGAGATGGCTGGATGGCATCACTGACTTGATGGACGTGAATCTGAGTGAACTGCGGGAGTTGGTGATGGACAGAGAGGCCTGGCGTGCTGTGATTCATGGGGTCATAAAGAGTTGGACATGACTGAGCGACTGAACTGAACTGAAGAAATGTATACATGAAAAATTATATGAAAAATAAAAATAATAAGAATATCACCAGTTTCAGGAAAGTGTTAAGCTTGAGTAGGGACAGGTAGAGAAATGGGATGGGGAGGAGGCAGATGGAGAAATTGGTTATACTCCATGAGTCCCATTGGGTGGTGAATTCATAGTATTTGTTATATTAATAATAAATATAGGAGAGAGATTTGTTCAAGATGGCAGAGTAGAAGGACATGTACTCCTCTCCTCCTGTGAGAGCACCAAAATTGCAAATACCTGTTGAACAAACATCAACAGGAGAATGCTGGGACCCACCAAAAAAAGATACCTCACATTCAAAGACAAAGGAGAAGCCTCAATGAGGTGGTAGAAGGGCACAATCACAATAAATCACCAGGTGGGCAACCCACAAACTGGAGAACAATACTACCAAAGAAATTTTCCCACTGTTGTTCTGAACCCCATGCCAGGCTTGTCATCCTGGTGATCTGGCAAAAAGACTAGGAATCCCCAGGGAATCTTGATAGCTTACAGTGAATAACGTTGAATTCATGATCTCAGAAGAAGATTTCGCTTCAGGATCAGGGACCAGGCTTGATCACTCAGGGCTTTCGTGTGGCAGAAGTTTTATTACAGTGAAAAAGGACAGAAAAGCATCTGTCATAGACGTCAGAATGGAGATGGAGCGTGCCCCCCTCATCAGTCTTATCAAGGCCTTATATACTTTTACCAAACCCACTCTGCAACATACATCTTAAATTAGCAAGATTAGAACTACAAAGGAAGGTTTTACCAGACCTATTCCCACAAGCTACCTCTTAAGAGCACATGATTAGTCAGAAGTTCAGTTCAGTTGCTCAGTCATGTCTGACTCTTTGTGACCCCATGAACTGCAACACTCCAGGATTCGCTGTCCATCACCAAACCCAGATCTTGCTCAAACTCATGAGCATTGAGTAAGTGATGCCATCCATCTCATCCTCCATCATCCCCTTCTCCTACTGCCTTCAATCTTTCCCAGCATCAGGGTCTTCTCAAATGAGTCAGTTCTTCCCATCAGGTAGCCGAAGTATTGGAGTTTCAGCTTCAGGATCAGTCTTTCCAATGAATATTCAGGACTGATTTCCTTTAGGATTGACTGTTTTGATCTCCTTGCAGTCCAAGGGACTCTCAAGAGTCTTCTCCAACACCATCGTTCAAAAGCATCAATTCTTCGGTGCTCAGCTTTCTTTATAGTCCAACTCTCACATCCATACATGACTACTGGAGAAACCATAGCTTTGACTAGACAGATCTTTGCCAGCAAAGAAATGTCTCTGCTTTTAAATATGCTGTCTATGTTGCTCATAGCTTTTTTTTTTTTTCCCAAGGAGCAAGCGTCTTTTAATTTCTTGGCTGCAGTCACCATCAGTAGTGATTTTAGAGCCCCTCAAAATAGTCTGTTGCTGCTTCCATTTTTTCCTCATCTATTTGCCATGAAATGATGACTGGATACCATGATCTTCATCTTTTGAATGCTGAGTTTTAAGCCAGCTTTTTCGTTCTCCCCTTTCACATTCATCAAGAGGCTCTTTAGTTCTTCGTTGCTTTCTGCCATAAGGGTGATGTCATCTCCATATATGAGGTTATTGATATTTCTCCTATCAATCTTGATTGCAGCTTGTGCTTCATCCAGCCTGGCATGTCACATAATGTAGTCTGCATATAAGTTAAATAAGTGGAGTGACAATATACAGCCTTGGCATATCCTTTCCCGATTTGGAACCAGTTGTTCCATGTCCAGTTCTAACTGTTGCTTCTTGACCTGCATACAGATTTCTTAGGAGACAGGTAAGGTGGTCTGGTATTCCCATCTCTTTCAGAATTTTTCACAGTTTGTTGTAATATACACAGTCAAAGGCTTTGGTCTAATCAATAAAGCAGAAGTAGATGTTTTTCTTGTACTCTCTTGCTTTCTCTATGATCCAACAGATGTTGGCAATTTGATCTCTGGTTCCCCTGCCTTTTCTACATCCAGCTTGAATAACTGGAAGTTCATGGTTCACGTACTGTTGCAACCTGGCTTGGAGGACTATGAGCATTACCTTTCTAACATGTGAGATGAGTGCAATTGTGTTGTGGTTTGAACATTCTCTGGCATTGTCTTTCTTTGGAATTGGAATGGAAACTGACCTTTTCCAGTCCTGTGGCCACTGCTGAGTTTTCTAAACTTGCTGGCACATTGAGTGCAGCACTTTCACAGCATCATCATATATGACTTGAAATCGCTCAACTGGAAATCTATCACCTCCACTAGCTTTGTTCGTACTGATGCTTCCTAAGGCCCACCTGACTTTGCATTCCAGAATGTCTGGTTCTGGGTGAGTGATCACACCACCATTGTTATTTGGGTCATGAAGATCTTTTTTGTATAGTTCTTCTGTGTATTCTTGCAACCCCTTCTTAATCTTTTCTTCTTCTGTTAGGTCCATACCATTTCTTTCCTTTATTGTGCCCATCTTTGTAGGAAATATTCCCTTGGTATCTCTAATTTTCTTGAAGAGATCTCTTGTCTTTCCCATTTGATTGTTTTCCTCTATTTCTTTGCATTGATCTCTGAGGAAGGCTTTCTTATGTCTTCTTGCTATTTTTTGGAACTCTGCATTCAAATCAGTATATCTTTCCTTTTCTCCTTTGCCTTTCACTTCTCTTCTTTTCACAGCTATTTGTAAGGCCTCCTCAGACAACCATTTTGCCTTTTTGCATTTCTTTTTTTTGGGGATGGTCTTGATCCCTGCCTCTGGTACAATATCGTGAATCTCTGTCCATAGTTCTTCCGACATTCTGTCTATCAGATCTAATCCCTTGAATCTATTTGTCATTTTCACTGTATAATCATCTGTACAATTGTCAGAAGGTTCTTGTTAAAAATGAGAAACATGTCCTCAAGTAACCTACATTGTTGTTATATAATCATTAGTACAGAGCTTAAGGAAAAACATACCCTTCAGCAAGATGAGTTGTTTTGTTATGTATTCATTAGCTCAGGGCTTAAAGAAAATAACGTCTTATGTGACTAAGGCTAAGGAAAGTAGAAAAAAAAAAAGTTTTTCCTTTTCTTCTCCTTGAGAGCCCCAGACATCTTTCACCTCCTTGGGAACCCCAGATTTTTTATGAACCTACCTAAAAATTATCTCTCTCAATATGACTTTGAAGACAAGCAAGATTTGATTACAGGATTTCTGCAGGACTGGGGGAAACAGAGATTCCACTATTAGAGAGCACAAACAAAATCTTGCATGCATCAGGATCCAGGGGAAAGGAGAAGTGACCCCAAAGAAGACTGGATAAAACTTATCTGCTAGTGTTGGAGGGTCTCCTGTGGAGGCATGGGTCTGCAGTAGCTTGCCACAGGGACAGGGGCACTGGCAACAGCAGCCCTGGAATACGCCCCTTGGTGAAAGCCCTCTTGGAGTTAACTCTACCACAGAGCCTGTAGATTTGAGCACTGAGTCACCTCAAGCCAAACAGTTAATGGAGAGGGGACACAATCTCACTCATCTGCAAAAAAAGAGGCTTAAAGTTTTACTGAGCATAGCCATGTCCACCAGAGCAAGACCCAGTTTTTCCCACTTTCAATCCCTCCCCTAATCTTGTCTGAGGAGTCCTGACAAATAGCTGGGAAAAGAAGAGAAGTGAAAGGCAAAGAAGAAAGGGAAAGATATACCCAACTGAACGCAGAGTACCAAAGGATAGCAAGGAGATATAAGAGAGCCTTTTAAATTGAACAATGCAAAGAAATCGAAGAAAACAGTAGAATGGGAAAGACTAGATATGTCTTTAAGAAAATTAGAGATACCAAGGAAATATTTCCTGCAAATATGAGCACAATATAGGACAGGAATGACAAGGACCTATCAGAAGCAGGAGCAATTAAGAAGTGGCAAGAATACATGGAACTTAATGGCCCAGATAACTATGGTGGTGTGGTCACACACCTAGAGCCAGATATCTTGGAATATGAAGTCAAGTGGGCCTTATGAAAGAAGCTAGTAGAGGTAATGAAATTCCAGCTGAGTTATTTCAAATCCTAAAGGATGATGCTGTAAAAGTGCTGTGCTTAATATGCCATCAAATTTTGAAAACTCAGCAGTGGCCACAGGACTGGAAGAAGTTAGTTTTCTTTCTAATTCCAAAGAAGGGCAATGCCAAAGAATATTCATACTACCTCACAATTGCAGTCATTTCTCATGCATCAAGGTAATTCTCAACATCCTTGAAGCGAGGCCCAACAGTACATGAACCAAGAACTTCCAGATGTTCAAGCTAGATTTATAAAAGGCAGAGGAACCAGATATCAAATTGCCAATATCTATTGGATCATAGAGAAAGCAAAGAAATTCCAGAAAAACATCTATTTCTTCTTCATTGACTATGCCAAAGTCTTTGTGGATCACAGCAAACTGTGGAAAATTCTTAAAGAGATGGGAATACCAGACCACATTACCTGCCTCCTAAGAAGGCATGTATGCTGGTCAAGAAGCAACAGTTAGAACCAGACAGAGAACAATGGACTGGCTCCAAATTGGGAAAGGTGTATGTCAAGGCTGTGTATTGTCACCTTGCTTATTTAACTTCCATGCAGAGTATATCACGTGAATGCCAGCTGGGTGAAGCACGAAAATGAATCAAAATCGCCAGGAGAAATATCAATAATCTCAGATATGCAGATGATAACACTCTAATCTCCTGGCGTACTGCAGCTCATGAGTTCACCAAGAGTCGAACTTAGAGACTGAACAACAGTAGCAACAATAATCCCTCCAATCAGGAAGGTTACACAAGTCTCTTAGCCTGATTCACCAGAAAGCATAGAGATGAAACAAGAACTACAATCTCCCGACCTCCTGAACAAAATCCACATCACAGAAAATGAATCAAAATGAAAAAGCAAAGGGTTTTGTCCCAGATTAAGGGACAAGATAAAATCTCCCCCCCACCAAACCACTAAATGAAGTGGAGATAGGCAACATTCCAGGAAAATAATTCAGAATAATGATAGTGAAGATATTCCAAGATTTTGGAAAAAGAATGGAGAAAATGTAAGAAATACTTACCAAAGTACTAGAACTAAAGAACAAACCATCAGAGATGAGCAATACACTAGAAGGAATCAATAGCAGAATAACTGAGGTGGAAGAGCAGACAAATGACTGCCACATAACAGAATACAGAAAAAAGAATGAAAAAAAAAATGAAGACAGCCTAAGAGACCCCTGGGGCAACATTAAAGGTACCAACATTCATATTATATGGGTACCAGAAGTAGAAGAGAGAGGAGCTGAGAAAATATTTGAAGAGATAATAGCTGAAAAGTTCCATAACATTGGAAAGGAAATAATCAACCAAGTCCAGGAAGCACAGAGTAAAAGGCAGGATAAACTCAAGGAGGAACACACAGAGAGGCATAGTAATCAAACTGACAAAGATTGAGACTAGAGAGAACAAGAGGGCGGAGGAGTAGGTGGACATGGAGTACCTTTTTCTCCATGGATACATGAGAAATAATACACCTTCAGACACAGAAGTGCATGTGGAACACCAGCTGAGAGTGGACAGGAGTACCTGACCAGCGGAAAAGAGTATATAGAACCACGCAAAACTCAGGAGGATGAAGGAACTGGTGGAAAAGTGGGAGTGTTAGTAGGAATGGACCTACCCTCAGCGGGTGGGGGAACTGAAGCAGGGGTCTGATCCCCACATCGGGGCAATTGTCTGAATCAGAGGAGAAACATTTAAGGCTGAGAGTGAAACAGCTCATCTGTGACAGCCTAAATGGAATGAGAATCAGACAGTCCTTGCCTCAGCCATACATACCCTGGACAGGGACACAGGTTCCCTGGAAGGCGCAGCAGCTGGGAGCTGGAGTTCAGGAATTGTGGAGCAATCCCTGGGCGAGGGCTGCTGTTGACTGTGGAGAAATGTATTGAGGGGATGTGAGGGAGGAGACTGTGATGGGAAATGCCTGTGGAAGAAAGCAAGGTAGCCATGGAAGCAAGGAGATACTGCTGCGTCATACATAGAGGGTGGAGCCATCACCATAGCCTCTCTCCCTACAGGCCAGCAGCCTCAGCTGAACAACAGAGAAACTGGCCCATCAATCGCCTGAGGCACTGAACTACAGAGTAGGACCCCAAACAGGGTGCCCCTCTAAGTGCTTGATGAGCTGAACTACAGAGTAGGACTCCAGCCGGGGGGCACTTCTATGTGCCTGATGCTCCGAACAACAGAGAAGGACCCCAGGCAAGGGAGCCCGCTAAGTGCCTGAATGGGCAGAGCGACAGAGAAGACTTACTTAAGAGGCTTTCTGATCACCAGCTACAAGAGGCTTGAAAAAGACTCTGATAGGACCATAACTCCTGCAGCAGAGGCAGGCTGTGTCCCTGCCCACTTGGCGACACCAGGGTCCCTGCAAGCCAAGCAGCTGTGCCACCTTCATGCTCAAATCTCACTGAGGCAGAGTTGCCACAGGCAAAAAAACCTTGAATCTATGTGCACAGGGTCATTTTGGTCCTGTCTGACTCTTTGCGACCCTGTAGAATGTGGCCTGCCAGGCTTCTCTGTCATTGGCCAACCCTGGTTACCATACCCTTCTAGACCACTATATTTACTGCTGCCCTAGCTGCCAACTCCCCTCATTACCTGGCGTTGCCATAATCCCTGCAACCCAAGCAGCTGCAGCACCTCCACCCCTGGCCCTCACAGGGTCAAACCCGAGTCCTCCAGGGCAGCCTCAGGAGCTAACCCCAATGGCTGACCCACATGCAGAGGTGGAAATAAAACCACAATTGAAACCCAGGAGCAGTGGGACTAAGGAAAAAGACCCAAAACCTTACCACCAACTGTACAAGCTGCAGATTAAACCCACACAATCAACTAGGCAGACTCTGTGTCTATGGAATTTAACGAAAGGTCATTGAGAGTGCCCCACAAGAGAAAACGCACTCATTCTGATAGATGTGGACATTAGAGGCAAAAACACAGAATACTAGGACCAGATTAGAATCTGAGCTGCCCCCACAATAGGTCCAGAGATCAGCAGTATTGGAGGGCATCCTAGGGAGGTGAGGTGGACTGACTCCCAGCAATGGAAAGGACTCTGACAGCAGCGATTCAGGAAAAACATTCATTATTCTTATGTTTTGACTTGTTCTGTAGATTCTTTTGGATTTTTTCTTTTTCTTTTTTTCTCCTCCCCTCCCCTCCCCTCCCCCAACCCCCCCGGTCTGTTGTAGCTGTCAACTTTATTGGCACTATGAAATCTAATTGAGCTTTTTCTTTTTCTTTTCCTTTTTTTCCCTCTCAATCACATTTTTTATTGTTGTTATAAACGTCTGCCTCTACATTGGGCTTTTGCAATTCTGGGGAGTTTTCCTTTTTTGTTGTTGTTGTTTCTTTTCTCTTTTTTAATTTTTTAAACCTATTAAAATTTTCTCTATGTTTATTCCTTTGTTTGCTTTTCCTATTGTACTTTTCCCCTTGCAGTTAATCTTTAATGTATATAAATCTTCTTTATCTACCTCTATTTAACTTTGCATATCTATTTTTCTTTCTATTCTTTCTTTCCTTTCCTCTCAATATAGTGGCTTTTTTTTCACCCATTGCTTTATTTCCTAATTGGCATCTTGCTTTAGTCTTGTTTTCCACTTTGTGCTTTAGTTAGTTTTGTTCTGATAGACATAATTTTTGGTTTCTTTTGTTCACTGGGTCAATCTATTGTACTTTATTTTTGTTGGGTTGTTTTGATTTTGCTTATGGGTGTATATGTATATATGTATGTTCAGTCACACTTTTTATTGTTGTTATAAACCTCTGTGTCTATGTTAGGCTTTTGCAGTACTCTAGAGTTTTAATTTTTCCCTCTTTTTTCTTCCTTCTTCCATTTTTGTTTTCTCTTTTGTTATAATTTTAACTTCTAATTTTTAAAATCTATTATATTTTTTCTACATTTATTCTTTTGTTTGACTTTCCTACTGTTCTTTTCCCTTTGCAGTTAATCTTTAATGTATATAAATCTTCTTCATCTACCTATATTTAACTTTGCATATCTATTCTTTATTTCATTTCTTTCTTTCCTTTCCTATCAACAGATTTGTTAGTTTTGTTTTTATTGCTTTATGCCCTACTTGGCACCTTGCTTTAGTTTTGCTTTCCATTTTGTGCTTTGGTTAGTTTTGTTCTTAACTGATAAATATAATTTTTTATTTCCTTTGTTTTCCTGGTCAATCTGTTGTACTTTATTTTTGTTGGACCATGTTGACCTTGCTCATGGGTGTATATGTAGATGTGTATATTCCATTAATTTAAATATTATTTGCATGATTTTATAACTGCCATTTGTTTGGGGTTCATCTTTGGTTTCTCGCTTTTGGATATTTTTTTTAATCTCACTTAATACCATGACACCATGAGTGGAATCTTTGTTCCTGAACGGATATCAAGCCCCAAGCTTTTGGAGTGGGAGCACTGATGCCAAGAACCTAGACTACCAGAGAACTAACCCTAGGGAATATCAAATTGTGATAACTCACACAAAGGAAACCACTTGACTACAAGACCCAGAATCATCCAACCACCAGTAGCACCCTGTGCAGGATGCCTCATCCAAACAGCAACCAAAACAAAAATACAAATCCAATCATCAGCAGACAGGATTGCCACCTCACTCAACCTTTTCCATCAGAGGAAAAACAAACAACAAACAAATGAAAATTCAGCATAAATCTCACCCTATACAAAGCTTACACAAACCACTAGACCAACCTGAGGAGGGCAGAAACCAAAAGGAAGAAAGAATTCAACCTTGAAGCCTGGGAAAAGGAGACCTCAAACACAGTAAGTTTAAAAAAATAGTGAGAAGGCAGAGAAATACTACAGAAATGAAGGAACAAACTAGAAACACAGAAGCCCAAATAAATGAAGAGGAAGTAGGCAAACTACCTGAAGAAGCATTCAGAATAATGATAGCAAAGATGATAACCTTGAAAACAAAATGGAGAAAATGCAAGAATCAATTAACAAAAACCTAAAAGAATTAAAAAATAAATATGCAGAGATAGACAGAACAATTACTGATATTAAAAATACAGAGACAAACAACACAATTACTGAAACTAAAAATACTCTAGAAGGAATCAATAGCAGAATATCTGAAGCAGAAGAACAAATCAGTGAGCTGGAAGATAAAATGATGGAAATAAATTCTGAAGAGCAGAATAAAGTAAAAAGAATGAAAAGAACTGAGGATGGTCTCAGAGACCTCTGGGACAATATCAAACCACCAACATTAGAATTATAGGGGTCTCAGAAGAAGAGGAAAAGAAAGAGTATGAGAAAATTTTTGAAGAGTTTATAGTTGAAAATTTCCCCAACATGGAAAAGGAAATAGTCAATCAAGTTCAAGAGGTATAATGAGTCCCATGCAGGATAAACCCAAGTAGAAACATGTCAAAACACATACTAATCAAATTAATAAAGACCTAATACACTCCAGTATTCTTGCCTGGAGAATCCCAGGGACGGGAGAGCCAGGTGGGCTGCTGTCTATGGGGTTGCACAGAGTCAGACATGACTGAAGTGACTTAGCAGCGGCAATACAAAGAAAGAATATTAAAAGCACCAAAGGAAAAGCAAGTAACATACAAGGGAAACCCCATACTCTCAACAGCTTATCTTTCAGCAGAAATTCTGCAGGCCAGAAGGGAATGGCAGAATATATCTAAAGTACTGAAAGGGAAAAATCTACAACCCAAGATTACTGTACTCAACAAGGATCTCATTCAAAATCGATGGAGAAATAAAAAGCTTTTCAGACAAGCAAAAGTTAAGAGGAATCAGTACCACCAAACCAGCTTTACAACAAATGTTAAAGGGACTTATATAGTCAAGAAATAAAGAGAAGGAAAAGGATTTACAAAATCAAACCCAAGCAATTAAGAAAATGACAGTAGGAAGATATATATCAATAATTACTTTCAATGTAAATGGATTAAGTGGTCCAACAAAAAGATGCATACTGGTAGAATGGATACAAAAACAAGACCCATATACATGCTGTCTGCAATAAACCCACTTCAGACCTAAAGACACATATAGACTGAAAGTGAGAGGATGGAAAAATATATTCCATGCACATGGGAAGCAAAAGAAAGCTGGAGTAGCAATCCTCATATCAGACAAAATAAACCTTAAAGAATATTAGAAGAGGTGAGGAAGGACACTACAGAACGATCAAGGGATCAATCCAAGAGGAAGACATAACAATTGTAAATATCTATCCACCCTACACAGGAACACTTCAGTACACAAGACAAACACTAACAGACATAAAAGAAGAAACTGACATAACACAATAATAGTAGGAGACTTTAACACTCCACTCACACCAATGGATAGATCATCAAAACAGAAAATTAATAAGAAATGTAAATCTTACATCATACATTAGATTAGATGTATCTCATTGATATCTTCAGTACATTCCATACAAATACAGAAGAATACACCTTCTTCTCAAGGGCACATGAAACATTCTCCAGGATAGACCACAGCCTGGGTCACAAATCAAACCTCAGTAAATTTAAGAAAATTGAAATCATATCAAGCCTCTTCTTTGACCACAATGCTATGAGACTAGATATCAATTACATGAAAAAAAAAAAAAACTGCAAGAAGCACAAACACATGAAGATTAAACAACACTTTTCTAAATAACCAACAGGTTACTGAAGAAATCAAAAGGGAAATAAGAAAATTTCTAAAAACAAATGATAATGAAAACAACAATTCAAAACCTATGGGATGCAGCGAAAGCAGTTTTAAGAGGGAAGTTTATAGCACTATGATCCTACCTTAACAAAAAAGAAAAACACCAAATAGACAACCTAACTTTACATCTAAAACAACTGGAAAAAGAGAACAAAACCCCCACAAAATTAGCAGAAGGAGAGAAATCATAAAGATCAGAACAGAAATAAATTAAAAAGAAATAAAAGAAACAATAGTAAAAATTATTAAAACTAAAAGCTGGTTCTTTGAGTAGATAAAATTGACAAACCTTTAGCCAGACTCATCAAGAAAAAAAGAGAGAAGAATCAAATCAACAAAATTAGAAATGAAGAAGGAGAGGTTACAAAGAGACAATGCAGAAATACAATGGATTATAAGAGACTATTATGAATAATTATATGGGAATAAAATGGATAATCTAGAAGAAATGGACAGATTCTTGGAAAAGGTCAATATTCCATGACTGAAGCAGGAAGAAATAGAAATTATGAACAACCCAATTATAAGCACTGAAATTGTAGCTGTGATCAAATATTTCCCAAAAAACAAAAGCCCAGGACCAGATGGTTTCACAGGAGAACTCTATCAAACATTTGGAGAACAGCTAATGCCTATTCTTTTAAAACTTTTTCAAAAAATTGCAGAGGAAGTAACACTTCCAAACTTATTCTACAAGGCCACCATCACCTTGACACCAAAGCCAGACAAAGACAACACAAAAAAGAAAACTATAGGCCAATATCACTGATGAACATGGATGCAGAAGTCCTCAACAAAATTTTAGCAAACAGAATTCAGCAACACATCAAAAAGCTCATACACCATGATCAAGTTTGGTTTATTCCAGAAATGCCAGGATTCTTCAATATACACAAATCAATCAATGTGATACACCATATTAGCAAATTGAAAGATAAAAACCATATGATGATCTCAGTAGATGCAGAAAAAGACTTTGACAAAATTCAGCACTCATTTATGATTAAATATCTTCAACAAATGGGCATAGAAGGAACCTACCTCAACATAATAATATGATAAGCCTACAGCAAACATTATTCTCAGTTGTGAAAAACTGAAAGCAGTCCCTCTAAGATCAGGAACAAGATAAGGGTGTGTACTTTCACCACTAATATTCAACACAGTTCTGGAAGTCCTAGCTACAGCAAAATGGGAAAAAAAACAGAAATAAAAAGAACCCAGATCTGAAAAGAAGTAAAGCTCTCACTGTTTGCAGATGACATGATATTGTATATAGAAAACCCTAAAGATACTATCAGAAAATTACTAGAGCTAATCAGTGAACTTAGCAAAGTTGCAGGATACAAAATCAGTACACAGAAATCACTTGCATTTCTATATACTCACAATGAAAAATAAGAAAGAGAAATTAAGGAATCAATCCCATTCACCTGTTCAATAAAAAGAATTAAATATCTAGGAATAAACTTACCTAAGGAGACAAAAGAACAGTATACAGAAAATTGAAAGACATTGATGAAAGAAATCAAAGATGACATAAGCAGATGGAGAGATGGAACCCATGGTCCTGGGTAGGAAGAATCAATATTGTGAAAATGACTATACTACCAAATGCAATCTACAGATTCAATGTGATCCCTATCAAATCACTAGTGGCATTTTTCACAGAACTAGAACAAAAAAATTCACATTTGTGTTTCATTTGAAACCACAAAAGACCCTGAATAGCCAAAGCAGTCTTGAGAAAGAAGAATGAAACCAGAAGAATCAACCTTCCTGACTTCAGATTATACTACAAAGCTATAGTCATCAAGACAGTATGGTACTAGCACAAAAACAGAAATATAGACCAATGGAACAAGATAGAAAGTCCAGAAGTAAACCCATGCACCCATAGGCACCTTATTTTTGACAAAGGAGGCAAGAATATACAATGGGGCAAAGACAGCCTCTTCAATGAATGGTGCTGGGAAAACTGGACAGCCACATGTAAAAGAATGAAATTAGAACACTTCCTAACACTATAAACAAAGATAATCTCAAAATGGATTAAAGACCTAAATGCCATAAAAAGGAATAAAAAACCATAAAAAGAAATACATTTGAGTCAGTTCTAATGAGGTGGATGAACCTAGAACTATTATACAGTGAAATGAGTCAGAAAGAGAAAGATAAATATCATATTCTAATGCACATATATGAAATCTAGAAAAATGGTACTGAAGAATTTATTTACAGGGTAGCAATGGAGAAACAGACATAGAGAATAGACTTATGGACATGGGGAGAGGGGAGGAGAGCATGAGATGTAAGGAAAGAGTAACATGGAAACTTATGTTACCAAATGTAAAATAGATAGCCAACAGGAATTTGCTGTATGGTTCAGGAAACTCAAACAAGGCTGTGTATCTACCTGGAGGGGTGAGGTGGGGGAGGGGGAGATTGGAGGGAGGTTCAAAAGGGAGGGGATATATGTATACTTACAACTGATTCATGTTGAGGTTTGACAGAAAACAAAATTCTGTAAAGCAATTATCCTTCAATTAAAAAAAATAAATGAAAAAGAAAAAAACTGACAATGATTAATAACAAAGGTATAATATTAAAAGCAATAAGAGAAAAATGACAAATAACATAAAAGGAACTTCCCAAAAGGTTTTCAGCTGATTTCTCAACAGAAACTCTAGAAGGCAAAAGAGAATGGCATGATATATTTAAAGTGGTGAAAGGGTATAACCTATAGCCAAGTATACTCTACCCAGCAAGAGTCTCATTCAGATTTGAGGAAGAAATCAAAAGCTTTCCAGAAAAGCAAAAGTTAAAAGAATTCACCACCACCAAACTAGCTTAACAGTAAACACTAAAGGAACTTCTCTGAACAGGAAACACAAGAGAAGGAAAAGATTTACAAAAAATAAACCCAAAACAATTAAGAAAATGATAATAGGATTATACATATCAATAATTACCTTAAATATAAATGTATTAAATGAACCAACCAAAAGATATACTGGCTATGCAGGATGAAAACATGCACGTGTATGCACTTCCACTTACCACATCACTCTACTTAACCCTTCTAATTGTATGCAATTATTTTATATTGTTAAGTTAATCATGTTTCCATTATAGCTTGCAATTGTAATTATCATTTTATTTTTTGTCTGATTATTGACAATGGAAACTGATAAACATCTTTTAATATTATGATTAAGGAAACATTATTCATTTTAATACTATTGTGTCTTGGTTGGTCAACAGAAAATAATAGAATTCTGTATCACTGAAACAGTCATTTAATAAAAATCTATAGCAGATTCAATGCAATCCATATCAAGCTACCAGCAGTATTTTTCACAGAACTAGAACAAATAATTTCATAATTTGTATGGAAATACAAAAAACCTTGAATAGCCAAAGCAATCTTGACAAAGAAGAATGGAACTGGAGGAATCAACCTACTTGAATTCAGACTATACTGCAAAGCTACAGTCATCAAGACAGTATGGTACTAGCAGAAAGGCAGAAAAATAGATCAATGGAACAAAATAGAAAACCCAGAGATAAATTCATGCACCTGTGGACACCTTATCTTTGACAAAGGAGGCAAGAACATACAATGGAGAAAAGATAATCTCTTTAATGAATGGTAATGGGAAAACTCGACAACCACTGTAAAAGAAAGAAACTAGAACACTTTCTAACACCATACACAAAAATAAACTCAAAATGGATTAAAGATCTAAATGTAAGATCAGAAACTATAACACTCCTAGAGGCAAACATAGGCAAAACACTTTCTGACATAAATCACAGCAGGATCCTCTATGACCCACCTCCCAAAGTAATGGAAACAAAAGCAAAAATAAACAAATGGGACCTAAGTAAACTTAAAAGCTTTTGCACAAATAAGGAAACTATGAGCAAGGTGAAAAGACAGCCTTCAGAATGGGAGAAAATAATAGTAAACGAAGCAACTGACAAAGAGTTAATCTCAAAAATATACAAGCAGCTCATGCAGTTCAATTCCAGAAAAATAAGCCACCAAATCAAAAAATGGGCCAAAGAACTAAACAGACATTTCTCCACAGAAGACATACAGATGGCTAACAAACACATGAAAAGATGCTCAACATCACTCATGATCAGAGAAATGCAGATCAAAACCACAATGAGGTACCATCTCACGCTGGTCAGAATGACTGCTATCCAAATGTCTACAAGCAATAAATGCTGGAGAGGGTGCGGAGGAAAGGGAACCCTCTTACCTTGTTGGTGGGAATGCAAACTAATACAGCCACTATGGAGAACAGTGTGGAGATTCCTTAAAAAACTGGAAATAGAACTGCCATATGACCCAGCAACCCACTGCTAGGCATACACATCAAGGAAACCAGAATTGAGAGAGACATGTGTACCTCAATGTTCATTGCAGCACTGTTTATAATAGCCAGGACGTGGAAGCAACCTAGATGTCCATCAACAGATGAATGGATAAGAAAGCTGTGGTATATATACACAATGGAATATTACTCAGTTATTAAAAGAATGCATCTGAATCAGTTCTAATGAGGTGGATGAAACTGGAGCCTATTATACAGAATGAAGTAAGTCAGAAAGAAAAACACCAATGCAGTATATTAATGCATATATATGGAATTTAGAAAGATGATAATGATAACCCTGTATGTGAGACAGCAAAAGAGACACAGATGTGAAGAACAGATTTTTGGACTCTGTGGGAGAAGGCAAGAATAGCATTGAAACATGTATATTATCATATGTGAAATAGATCACCAGTTCAGGTTCGATGTATGAGACAGGGCACTCAGGGCTGGTGCACTGGGATGACTGAGGGATGGGATGGGGAGGGAGGTGGGAGGGGGGTTCAGGATGGGGGACACATGTACACCCATGGCTAATTCATGTCAATGTATGGTAAAAAGCCTCATGCAAAAGTTTGACTCATTGGAAAAGACCCTGATACTGGGAGAGATTGGGGGCAGGAGGAGAAGGGGATGACAGAGGATGAGTTGGCTGGATGGCATCACTGACTTGATGGCCACGAGTTTGGGTAAACTCCAGGAGTTGGTGATGGACAGGGAGGCCTGGGGTGCTGCGATTCATGGGGTCACAAAGAGTCGGACACGACTGAGCGACTGAGCTGAACTGATGGCAAAAACCATTACAATATTGTAAAGTAATTAGCCTCCAATTAAAATAAATTAATTAATTTGAAAAAACCTATAGTAACTTGTTTTTAGTTGGAGGATAATTGCTTTACAATATTGTGTTGGCCTCTGCCATGCATCAGTATGAATCAGCCACAGGTACACTTATGGTCCCTCTCTCCTGAGCTTCCTTCCCATCTTCCACCCAATCCCACCCCTTTAGGTTGTCACGGATCACTGGGTTGAGCTTGCTGTGTCACACAGCATATTCCTACTTTCTATCTATTTTGCATATGGTAATATATATGTAAAATCCAGATGCATCTAGCAATCCAGCATCTAGCATTACTGCTAAAATCTAGAAACTTTACTATCTTAGTGATTTTCTTTAAAAAAATGGGTGAGGCTTGAAACTTCTAATCCAATTCTGAGAATATAAATACTATGTTGTAAAAACACAGGAAATTAACATGCCTGACAGGCTACAGTCCATGGGATCACAAAGAGCAACTGAGCTACTTCAGTTCACTTCACCTCACGTCACGGTACCATTAACTAAAGTATAAATTCTGTTCAAATTTCACACACACAAAAAAATAACATAAATAAATAAGCAAATAAGCAAATGAATACACATAAAGAAACTATTTTTCTCTGAAAAATAGTAATATATGTAAGATGTTTTGAAGGTTACAATCTTTTAAAGGAAAAGGCAATCTATATTATACAAAGCTGAACACTTATTAATGTTTAAGTACAAAAAACTATGGATAGAATTTAAAGTTTGCAAAGCAGTTTTCTATTATCTCATATTATTTCTCTAATTATGCTATGACGCAGGCAAACTAAATCTTATAATACTAATTTTCTTGATAGGGAATTGGAATTCTGCTTACCCAAAGTAGCACAACTGAAAAATAAGGAAGAGTTAAATCTTCACTTTGGGTTCTCAAACTCTTTCATTAAGTCTGCAATCTCTGAAGATACAGAGTAGAAAGATGATTAAAGAGATGTACATGAGAAATAAAAGGTGAAATGTTAAAATGAAATGTGTAATTTTTGTGCCGCCTTGCAGGCAGCACTTTCATTGGGTTCTACTTTAAGAATTGGGATACACTGAATTTACCGAAACTGCTTGGAAGTGGTTTCACTTGCAATGTGTTTTCCTGCGGCTCTTCAGTTTCAAGTCTAAACTTAGCTCTTGGTAGAGTTATTAATCAGTTGGTTGGCTGACTTTCTTTTGATTTTTTTTACATGAAAAGTGACTTGGTGATTGGAATATTTGGGGCATTTCTTTCCCCAGGACATTTGAACTAATTGAAAATGGATGTTTTTTATACTCTATTGTTGTGAATATGCAATTCAGCAGGATGTAGAGACCTTTAAAACGAATTAGGAATTTTAATTACAGTCCTCTGGGCCACTTGTGGTCAGTGGGCTTGTGAACAAGAGGTCACTACAGGCTTTATGACTTCCTTGCCAGTTTATAATGATTCATTTTTAATTTATGGAACATGTTCCTGCAAACTCTTTAATTATTCACACACTGTAGGACAGGGTTGGATGGGGGTGGGGTAAATGAAAAAATAAATTTTTTTTGACAAGTTATAACTGAACTTTTCTAGAGTACCAAAGAAATTTAGTAACAAATCTGGATTCAGAGTTCAGTTATGTTAAATTCCTTAACAAAAAATAGCTTTACACCAAGTTTAACTTGGAGAAAATACAGTTCCCCAAATCTTAACAATAATTATACTGGATATATGACTTTATTGCATTTATAAAAGCTTATAAGTGTGATTTTTTTGCTTCTCCTTTTTGCAAAGTTATGATATGGCTAAATTTATACCTTTTTCCTATCTTTTCCTAAAAAGGATAGTTTTAATTGGATATCATATACCATGAATTATGGAAATATACTGTTTTTCTGTTGTAAGTTTAGTGGCTACTTTGTAAATATTTATTTAAAATAAAAGTATTGTTATGAAAAGTGCAGATGACTTTGATTTCATTTTCTAGCCAAACCTTTTCATTTACGAATAAGGAAATTAAGGTCAAGGGGTTAAGGGACTTATGTTCAAAAGCTTATAGCTAGTAGGCAGCAGAATTAGGATTATAACTGAGATCACAAGACCCCATCCTGTGTACTTTCCACTCTACCATTTTTTTTGTTCAGTCGCTCAGCAGTGTCCAACTCTTTGCAACTCCGGGGACTGTAGGACTCCAAGCTTTCCTGTTCTTCACCATCTCTTGGAGTTTGCTCAAGATCATGTCCATTGAGTCAGTAATGCCATCCAAACATCTCATCCTGTCGTCCCCTTCTTTCACCTTCAATCTTGCCCAACATCAGGGTCTTTTCCAGTGAGTCGGCTCTTCGCATCAGGTGGCCAAAGCATTGGAGCTTCAGCTTCAGGATCACCCCCTTCTATGAGTATTCAGGGTTGATTTCCTTTAGGATGGACTGGTTGGATCTCCTTGCAGTCCAAGGGACTCTCAAGAGTCTTCTCCAACACCACAGTTCAAAAGCATCAATTCTTCAGCACTCAGCCTTCTTTATGGTCCAACTCTCACATCCATACATGACTATTGGAAAAACCATAGCTTTGACTATATGGACATTTGTTGACAAAGTAATGTCTCTGCTTTTTAATACACTGTCTAGTTTTGTCATAGCTTCTCTTCCAAGGAGCAAGAATCTTTTAATTTCATGGCTGCTGTCACCATCTGCAGTGATTTGCCAGACCAAGAAAATAATGTCTGCCACTTTTTCCTTTGTTTCCCCATCTATTTTGCCATGAAGTGATGGGACTGGATGCCATGATCTTTATTTTTTGAATATTGAGTTTTAAGCCAGCTTTTTCACTCTCCTCTTTTAGCTTCATCAAGAGGCTCTTTAGTTCTTTTTTGCTTTCTGCCATAAGGGTGGTGTCATCTGCATATCTGAGGTTATTGATATTGCCCCCGGGAATCTTGATTTCAGCTTGTGCTTCGTCCAGTCCAGCGTTTCTCGTGATGTACTCTGCATATAAGTTAAATAAGTGGGGTGACAATATACAGCCTTGACATACTCTTTTTCCAATTTGGAACCAGTCCATTGTTCCATGTCCAGTTCTAAACTTTGCTTCTTGACTTGCATACAGGTTTCACAGGAGGCAGTAAGATGATCTGGTATTTCCACCTCTTTAAGAATTTTCCACGGTTTGTTGTGATCCATACAGTCAAAGGCTTTAGGGTAGTCAATGAAGCAGTAGTAGATGTTCTTCTGGAACTCTGTTGCTTTTTCCATGATCCAATGAATATTAGCAATTTGATCTCTGATTCTTCTTTCTTTTCTAAATCCGTCTTGAACATCTGGAATTTCTCAGTTCACAGACTGTTGAAGCCTAGTTTGGAGAATTTTGAACACTCTTCTATAATGCAGATTAAATTAAAAAATTCCACAGTATAACATGGTTGCAGTTCTATTACTCTATAGGTATTAGTGAAACATATGGGTGGGGCTTAGATTTTAGTCAATTTAACAATTAAAACTCTAAATGTGCACTTTTCACCAGTCTTTTGATAAAGAATCCAGAGCCCACTTATTGGGCAACTCAAGGTTTTTCTTATATGTCACAGCAATGGTATAGCATTTATTCTTTCCCTTGTCAATTTTTTCAGTTTAAACAACTTACATTTACAAAGTAATCTGAATCCAGATTTTATTGGTCTCCTTCCCCATTCAAGTTAGCCCCACATATTAGGCAAGTTCTCTCTCTCTCTCTCCTTGTTTCTGTCAATTTACTGGACTTTATAAAATCCTTTCAAAACTGTCAACTTGGTTCTTAGAAACAGCAGCTCTCTGTTTCCTTGCTCCTATTTCATCTGTTTACATACTAGTCAATTAAATTACAAAGTAACAATAATAAGTGCAACCAACATGCACAGGCTTGGGCAACTGTAATAGATCCTTGTGAACATTACCTAATTGTTGGCAGCATTAATACTGAAGTGTTCTGGAGAGTGTCTTGCTGACTGTGATTGCTCAGTGTGTGCAAGGATCAGGATGTTGAGAGAGCAAGGGAATGGAGAGTCCATCAGTTTTACTAAGCATGATAGTTATAGTGTTAGGTGCTCAGGTGTGTTTGACTCTTTGCCACCCCATGGACTGAAGGCTGCCAGACTCCTCTGTCCATGGAATTCTCCAGTGCCTAAGTAATGATTAAAATTGCTTCTTTTGGGATTGCCCTGATGGGCCAGTGGTTAAGAATCCACCTTCCAATGCAGGGGACACAGGTCTGATCACTAGTAGGGAAGCAGATCTCATGTGCTGTGAGGCAACTAAGCCTGTGCACAACAGCTAGAGAAGGCCACAGGCTGCAGTGAAGAACCAGCACGGCCAAAAGAATTGCATCTTTCATTGATTTATACTATGGATATTTCCCACATTAAGTGTTTTTTCAAAGTGTATATTTTAAATAATTTTTCAGGATTTCATACTATGAATTCCCTAAAATTTCTTGTGTGCCTGTGAGCATGCTCAGTTGTGTCCAACTCTTTGAGACCCCATGGACCTGCTAGGGTCCTCTGTCCATGAGATTTCCCAGGCAAAAATACTGGAGTGGTTTGCCATTTCCTTCTCCAGGGGATATTCCTAACACAAGGATTGAACCCCTGTCTCTGAGGCTTCCCAGAGAAGCCTACCTAATTGCTTACCTAATTGAATATTATTGTATGTTTAATTATCCTTAAGCATTTTCTTCACTTCTAAGGAGAATATACTAAAATAAATAAAAACATGAACTTTATAGTCAGTATTTGCTAATCATAGAATATGACACAAAGAATAAGTGCCTAAAAGTATTAGTATCATATATCTGGCAGTACAAATCCTCGTTCTCATGTTTTAAAACAATTTTTGTGGCTGTGTATGTGTATGCATGTGTGTCCCTTTGAGTAGTGGTTGGATTTGTATTATTCTTATAAACAAATTTGACAGGAAATAATATTGAGTCTTGTCATCAAGGAACATATGTTATCTTTCCATCTATTTACATTTTGTTTTAGGTCTCTTTATTGAGTTCTGTAGTTTCTTTGATATGGTGATGTATATTTCTTTTCAAGTTTATTCTGGGTATTAGTATTTTGTGATTATTGTAAAGAAACATGTTCTTTCTTGTTACATTCTAATTTGCTAAATTGTAAGCTGCTGAACTCTATTCTTAGTTTTTAAGAGCTTCTTATTTTGTTGAGTTTTTTTAAAAGACCTGTTTAATGCAGCTGATCATTTTAATTGAACATGAACTAATGAAACGGTTTAAAAGCAGAAGAAAGAAATGTCCAAATCAGGTAAGTTTAATAAAGACACTCCTTCCTATACTGAGTCTGTTTTCCCAGTTGATTAAAACTTATGTACATTTTCATAACCTCATAATCTCTTAGCCACTTTGTAACTGATAGACTAAAGAAAATCTGGTGGGATCTGATGGAGTTATGTTCACAGCTGCTGTCTTATGCCAACAAGCTGAGATAGCACATGAGCAACACACATCTGAGCTGCAGTGTTCTGGTCCTAGAACAACTTTCAGAGCATAGAATAACTTCTGATTCATATCTACCTTTCAAATCTCTTTGTAAATGTCTCTTGAAGCCCATTCTGACCTCCAATAGTATAAAGAAAAGAATTCTGGGAACCATAGTTCCAACTTAGCTAACTTGGCACACTACAGAGTCACAACACCTTCCATTCCTGAGTCAAAATGTCTTATTAAAGGGAATTCTAAATTTTCATAACATATAGGTTGAAAACAATATCTAGCACCATGGTCAGTATAATTGTATTAATATCTTGCCCTCAGGGCTGCTGTTTCCCCTACCATTCTTTTATCTATTTAAAATTTTTTATCTTTTCCCTTTTTTCTTTTAATCAGAAATTTTATTGTTGATTTCATCAGAGGTAACTAGAATAGCACAGGTTAAAAATTTCTTTATCTTCATTAACAGATGACACACTACCTCTGTGGTTTCCATTACCCAATGAAATATAAAATTAATGTTTGATAAAACATGCTTATTGGTTGCCTTTTGCCTTTAAAAACACAGAGAATCACATTTGGTCAGATGACTTTCTAAAGTCAGGTTTCAGTGTCTCGCATTCCTAATAGGTCTACCATGAAAATGGCTTGTTGTCATTAGCCAACCCTATAAAACAAAACACCCTAGACTGTATTAATAGAAGAAGATAATTGGTAAATTGATATTCATTTGTTTGTGTAATTCTACATTTAAATAGTGGTTATCTTCATTTTCTCCAGGGAAACTATTTTAGTACTTTTGTACATACAGTTCTTTGGGAGGCATTTTCATTATTTCTAATAAATAAAATGCAATGAATTATAAAATGCTGCAAATGGCATTTCTTTTTTATGCATAAAAGGAGAAAACAAGGAATATGATTAATGGCAAGAACTATGAGATTGGAATTTCTTAGTAGTTTTTTCTCTACTCTCAGCCTCTCTCTTTCCATATTCCTCTCTGATAAATACAAATATTGTGTTAATAACTTAAATGGTGGTGGTTTAGTCACTAAGTCGACTCTTGCCATAAATTGTAGCCCACCAGCCTCTGTCTATGGGACTTCCAAGGCAGGAATACTGGAGTGGGTCACTATTTTTTTCTCCAGGGAATAACTTAAATAGCTTATATACTTAGAATCTTCATTGAGTTATTAGATACAGTAAAAACTGTTGATAGGTAATTATGTTTTAGATATTAAACAAATTTTTAGTACATTAAATTTAAATCCCTAAGCCAAAGAATTGAGAGTGATTATAGGAGTATTTGGGCTTCCCTAGTGACTTGGACTGAGCAACATCACTTTCACTTTCACTTTCATGCATTGGAGAAGGAAATGGCAACCCACACCAGTGTTCTTGCCTGCAGAATCCCAGGGAAGGGGAGCCTGGTGGGCTGCCATCTATGGGGTCGCACAGAGTCGGACAAGACTGAAGCGACTTAGCAGCAGCAGCAGCAGTGACTTGGAGAGTAAAGAATCCACCTGCATTGTGGGATACCTGGGTTCAGTTCCTGGGTTGGGAAGATCCCCTGGAGGAAGGCACGGCAACCCACTCCAGCATTCTTGCCTGGAGGATCCCCATGGACAGAGAAGTGTGGTGGACTATAGTCCATGGGGTCGCAAAGAGTCAGACACAACTGAGGAACCAAGCACAGCACAGCACAGCACTGCATATGGGAATAATTCAGTCAGTTCAGTCACTCAGTTGTGTCCAGCTCTTCACGACACCATGGACTGCAGCATGCCAGGCTTCCCTGTCCATCGCCAACTCCTGGAGTTTACTTAAACTCATGTCCATAGAGTCAGTGTCTCATCCTCTGTCGTCCCCTTCTCCTCCCACCTTCAATCTTTCCCAGTATCAGGGTCTTTTCCAAGGAGTCGGTTCTTCTCAGCATGTGGCCAAAGTGTTGGGGTTTCAGCATCAGTCCTTCCAATGAATATTCAGGACTGGGAGTAATTAGTTTTCAAATTTTTCATTTAAATGAAAAAAAAAAATCTGCCCAGAAGAAATTCTTAAGAGATGAATTTAATTAAATTCCTCTTGCCAGGCAATTCCTTTCTACTTCCTTTTAAATGACTTCAGCTTTACGGACCATCTGTTCTTTGAGTCTGTTCAGGGCCTAACTTCAGCTTATTAAACTGGCCAGGTTACATTACTTTGAATCCCAGGTTTCATTCCTGCAGATGTTCCTGTCTTTGTGTCAAGTGACCCCCCTGATTTCCTAAACCTTCTGCCTTAGAAGTCCTAATGACAATCCTAGCAATTTTCATCCATTCATATGGCCTACTTGGATGACTTTACTTCAGTTTGGGACCTTCTGTCATATTTAAAATCTACAAGGAATAAGTCAGTAGTCATGGCATGTCAAGGAATAAGCATGTAGTCTTGGCATCCAGTGATATCATAGGATGCCTCAGGCGCCAATTAACAGAAACTAACATTTAAATGGGAAGAAACATAAACATGTTATTTCATAAGGGGAAGTCCAGGGGTAGAGCAGACTCTAGGGTTACTCAGTCGGTCAGTTGCATGGTACTTTCGTTCCACTTATTCCTCCTTACCTGTCCTCTTTGACAGAAGCTTTTCTTCAGGCTGGTATGAAGCTGTTGGTAGGCATCTCTTCCAGACAAAACCATATCCCAAAGATGAAGAGAAGTGTTTCTGGTTTGGTTCACTCCAAAGAAAAAGGAAACTCTTTTCTCCAGAGCATTTCCCATCAGCTGCCCTTCCACCAGCAGATTTCCTCTGTTATTGGTCAGAACTGATTTGCACTCCCCCCCCACCCCTACACTAGTCATTGCAAGGAGAATGCTTTCAATCAAGCATCCCTTGAGTGGGGGATGCTGTCTCCTTCTGAACTACATGGTGATGTGGGGAGAGTGAATATCTTAACAACATTTGGGTTTTATCAAGAAGAAGAGAGAATGGATGCTAGTAGGCAATCAGTATTGCCTGCCGTGTCACGACGCGTCACTTTGGTATGCATGGACCAAGCCTGGGCTGTGGAGTCAGACAGATGTGGGTTCAGTTCTTGAGTAAAGCTTGGACAGCCAAGTGACCTTGATCAAACAGCTTAACACTTATGAGGTTCAGGGCTTTTTCAACTTTAAAGCAGATACACATGTAAATATCCTTTAGGGTTATTAAAATTGTTAAGTAAGAATAGCTACAACAACTATAAAACAAAAAAGTTTATAGAATTCTGTCCTCAGTAAGTTCTCAGTTTACTTTTTACCCTTCCATTAGCACTTGTTTAAACCTATAAACTCTTTATCCCAGAAAATCATTTCAAATTCTACAAATTTTACTAGTGGTTTAAAATGCAAGAATTTTTCTTAAGAAACACAGGATCCAACCTCTTCCAATTTTGCTATATAGCACAGCATTTTGTTTCCTTTCTATTGAGCATAGAAGTGTTTATTATATTGGAGTATTAGCAAAATTTTCATTTATAAAATAAAATATTAATGATTACATAACCTGTCTAGCACAAAGACAGTGCCATGTTGTTCTGACTTAGAAAACTGTAAATTATGCAAAAGGGTGAGAGTCAGATACACTAGAGATAAAATATGTGCCAACTTGCCACAAAACCTGAAATAAGTAGAGACCAACTTCATCTTCATGAAATCTTATCTGACCTAGTTTCAAACAATGTTTTGAATTAAAGTTGGTCTTAGGCCAATAATACCCAAATTGGAATTAAGTGGTAACCTTGCAATAAAATCTCATTCCAATTTCAATTGAGAATAAATTTGATGGCTCTCTTTAAATATTTGAATTCATTTTTTATGAGTTCAAATTCTTTAGATGGAAGGATATGTGGTGAGCTCTGAGAGGAGGTTTAGAACAGGAAACTGTGCAAATGAACTTTTGCAGAGCAGCAGTGGAGGCACAGACCTTGAGAACAGACTTATGGATACAGCTTAGGGGAGGAGAGGGAGAAGGAGAGAGTGGTAGGTATAGAGAGAGCAACATGGAAGCATACATTACCATATGTAAAATAGATAGCCACTGGGAGCTTGCTATATGACTCAGGACATTCAAACCTGCGCTTGGGAACAACCTAGAGGGGTGGGATGGAAAGGGAGGTGGGAAGGACTTTCAAATGGGAGAGGACATGGGTAAACCTATGGCTGATCCATGTTGATGTTTGGTAGAAGCCAATTCACGGGGTCACAAACAGTCTGACACGACTGAGTGACTGAACTGAATGCAATACTGTAATTATCCTTCAATTAAAAATAAGTAAATTTTTAAAAAGAACCGTATAACTTGCATTGGTAAGTTCATTAATTATTCACTTAAACTTTTATAGTAAATGTATCTTGAGAGTAATAGTTTCCCATCCTTTCTCGGGGTACAATTTTTACCTTTTTACTCTAGGGCAGTCAGATACAGTAAAAAAAAACAATCTGACTTTCCACTTTTCCTGCTTGGGAGTTGAGAGTATTTATGAGAAATGATTTTCCTTCTGTGTGGAGGAGCAGCTTACCTGAGCTGGTCCCTGATAACTGCTACCTAACTACCTGTAACAAAAAGTCATGTTGTCAAGGCCTATATGTCCTTGGCCTCACAAGCTATGATTGGAACCTCTACTCTGGTCTGATTTCTCCAGCTTTTGCCCTGTTTCCTCTCTCTGGTGAGCCCCTTCTTACTAAGAATTTGGTTGATGCTATGCCTGATTTTCTATCTCAGATTCTCTTAAAGATAATCTTTTAATTCAATCTCAGGTCTTAGGTGCTACCTTAACTTTGAACTGGAGTATAAAACCATGCAAATATACCCTGTCACCCTGCACCATCAGATTCTGCAGAGGACAGCCCTAAAACTGTAATTAGCTTCAGTTCCTATTATCTATTTTTAGTTGAAATACAGTAGGTAAACACCATGGAATGTTAGTTCCAGGCATACAACATAGTGATTTGATATTTCTATGCATTACAAAGTGATCACATCAATAAGTCTATTACCATCTGGCACCATATAAATTTATTAAAATATTATTGATAATATCCCCATGCTGTATATTTCATCCCAAAGGCTCATTTATTTTCTAACTGGAAAATTTATACTTCTTAATCTCCCTCAAATTAATATTTTATTTTCTTCAGATAAATAGTCAGAAGTGGAATTGCTGGACTGTATGGAAGTTCTTTTTTAAAAAAATTTATTTGCAGTATTATGTTGGTTTCTGCCAAATATCAATATGAATCAGCCATAGGTATACATATGTTCCCTCTCTCCCACACCTCTCTCCATCCCACCCCTCTTGGTTGTTACAGAGCCCCAGCTTGAGTTCCCTGAGTCACACAGCAAATTCCCATCGACTGTCTATGTTACATAGACACGTGTATGTTTACATGTTACTCTCTCCATACATCCCTCCCTCCCTTCCATGTCCATAGTCTGTTCTCTATGTCTGTGTCTCCATCACTTCCTCAAAAATAATTTCATCACTACCATCTTTCTAGATTCCATATATACACGTTAGTATAAAATATTTGTTTTTTTTCTTCTAACTTACTTCATTGTGTATAAAAGGCTCTAGGTTCATCTACCTCATTACAACTGGCTCAGATGTGTCCTTTTTATGGCTAATATTCCATTGTATATATGTACCACAACTTATTTATCCATTCATCTGTAGATGGACATCTAGGTTGCTTCCATGTTCTAGCTATTGTAAGTAGTGCTGCAATGAACAATGGGATACATGTATCTTTTTCAATTTTGGTTTCCTCAGGGTATATGCCTAGGAGTGGGATTGTTGAGTCATATAGTGGTTTTATTCCTAGTCTTTAAAGGAATCTCTGCACTGTCTTCCATAGTGGCTGTATCAATTTACATTCCCATCAACAGTGTGAGAGGGTTCCCTTTTCTCCACACCCTCTCCAGTTTTTATTGTTTGTAGACTTTTTGATGATGGCCATTCTGACTGGTGTGAGGTGATATCTCATTGTCATTTTGATTTGCATTTCTCTAATAATGAGCTATACTGAGCAGCTTAACTCTTATCACTATTATTCAACATAGTTCTGAAAGTCCTGGCTATGGCAATCAGAGAGAAAAAGAAATAAAAGGAATCCAGATTGGAAAAGAAGCAAAACTCTAGCTGTTTGCAAATGACATGACACTATACATAGAAAACCCTAAAGATACTATCAGAAAATTACTAGAGCTAATAACTGAATTTAGTAAACTCACAGTATACAAAATCAATACACAGAAATCACATGCATTCCTATATGCTAACAATGAAAAATCAGAAAAAGAAATTAAAGAATCAATCCCATGCATCATTGCAACAAAAAAAGAATAAAATATCTAGGAATAAACCTCCCAAAGGAGACAAAAGAGCTGTATATAGAAAACTGTAAGACATTGATGAAAGAAATCAAAGACGACATAAAGAAATGGAGAGCTATTCCATGTTCCTGGGCTGGAGGAATCAATATTGTGAAAATGACTAACTACCAAGTGCAATCTACAGATTCATTGTGATCCCTATCAAATTACCATTGGCATTTTTCACAGAACTAGAACAAAGAATTTCACAATTCATATGGAAACAAAAGACTCCAAATAGCCAAAGTAATAATGAGAAAGAAGAATGGACCTGGAGGGATCAACCTTCCTGACTTTACACTTTAAACTACAGTCATCAAAAGAGTATGATACTGGCATAAAAACAGAAATATAGGAGAATGGAATAAGATAGAAAGTCCAGAGGTAAACCCACATATCTCTGCATACCTTATTTTTGACAAAGGAGGAAAGAATATACAATAAGGCAAAGAAAATATCTTCAATAAGTAATTTGGGAAAATCAAACAGCTACAAGTAAAAGAATGAAATTAGAACACTTCCTAATGCCATACACAAAGATAAACTGAAAATGGATTAAAAACCTAAATGTAAGGCCAGAAATTGTAAAACTCTTAGAGAAAAACAGGCAGAACACTCAATGACATAAATCACAACAAGATCTTCTATGACTCACCTCCTAGAGTAATGGAAATAAAAACAAAAATTAAAAAGTGGGGCTTAATTAAACTTAAAAGTCTTTGCACAGCAAAGCAAACTATATATGAGGTGAGAAGACAACCCTCAGAATGGGAGAAATAATAACAAATGAAACAACTGACAAAGGATTATTTTCAAAAATATACAACTAACCCACACAAGTCAATATCAGAAAAACAAGCAACACAATAAAAAAGTGGGAAGATCTAAACAGATATTTCTCCAAAGAAGACATAAAGATGGATAATAAACACATGAAAAAATCCTTTTAATTTTTAAAGAAAACTGTATACTGTTTCCACAGTGACTGTACTAATTCACATTACCACCAACAGAGAGAGAGGGTTTCCTTTGGTCCACATCTTTACCAATACTTGTTCTTTGCTGTCTTTTTTTTTTTTTTTTGATAATAACCATTCTGACAGGTATGTTGTGATAGCTCAGTATGTTTGGTTTTGATATGCATTTCTCTGCTGATTAGTGACGCTGAACATCTTTTCATGTGCCTGTTGGCCATCTTTATGTCTTTGGAAAAATGTCTATTTAGGTCCTCTGCTCATCACTTAATTAGAAATATTTTTCTAACCAGTGTATACTCTTACTCAATTTCATATTGATGTACTAAAAAATATATTTGGCTTCTTATGTGAGGGCAGTATAAATTAGTTTTATTTTGAGGGAGCAGTCTAAAATACTTAAGCATGACTATGTATTTATATTCTCTTTTAATTTTTCTTCTTATTAATTTTTTTATTGAAGTATACTTGATTTACAGCATCATATTATTTTAGGTATTTAGCATAGTGATTCACCATTTTTGAAAATTATATTCAATTATACAGTATTATCAGATAAAGGTAATTCCATTGTTATACAATATATCTTTGTTGCTTATCTATTTTATATACAATAGTGTATATCTGTTCATCTCATATCCCTAGTTTGTCCTCTGTTCACCTCTCTCCTTTGGTAACCCCAAGTTTGTTTTCTGTATCTGTGAGTCTGCTTGTATTTTTCATATGCATTCCCTTGTATTGGATTCCACATATAAGTGATATCATGGACTACTTGTCTTTCCCTGTTTGACATTTCATTAAGCATAATATTCTCTAGATCCATTCATGCTAATGCAAATGGCAGAATTTCATTCTTTTTTATGGCTGACTAATAACCCATTTAAAATATATACCACATCTTCATCCATCCATCTGTAGGTAGGCATTTGTGTCGTTTCCATGTCTCAACTACTGTAAATAGTGCTGCTGTGAACATTGGGATGTATGTATCTCTGAGCTCTTGGAATGGAAGAATTAATATTGCTAAAATGGCCATACTATCCAAAGCAATCTACAGATTTTTAAAAATTCCTACCAAATCACCCATGATGTTTTTCACAGAATTATAGCAAATAATCCTAAAATTTATATGGAACCAAAAAAGATCCAGAATTGCCAAATCAATCCTGAGGATAAAGAATGAAGCTGGAAGCATAACCCTTCCAGACTTCAGATAGTACTACAAGCTACAGTAATCAGAATAGCATAATGTTGGCACAAAAACAGATATATGGATCAGTGGAACACAATAGAGCATCCAGAAATAAACCCTCAAACTGATGGTCAAGTAAATTGTAACAAAGGAGGGAAGAATAAATAATGGAGAAAAGATAGTCTACAGCAGGTTGTGTTGGGAAAGCTGGAATCTTCATGCATATCAATGAAGTTAAGAACACCCCTTCACATCATACACGAAGATAACTCAAAATGGCTTAAAGACTTAAATGTAAGATGTGATGCTATAAAACTCCTAAAAGGGAACATAGGCAAAACATTCTCTAACATAAATCATAAATCATAGCAATATTTCTTATATTCTCAAGTCAATCTCCTAAGGCAAAATAAATAAAAGTAACAATAAACAATTGTGACCTAATCAAATTTAAATGTTTTTGCATAGCAAAAGAAACCATAAACAAAATGAAAAGACAACCTACAGAATAGGAGAAAATATTTACAAATGATGAAACTGACAAGGGGTTAATATCTAAAATATAAACAGCTTCTACAGCTCAAGATAAGAAAGCCAAACAACCCAATTCGAAAATGGCCAGAAGACCTAAATAGACATTTTTCCAAAGAAGATATACAAATGGCCAATAAGCACATGAAAAGATGCTCAACATCATTTATTAGAGAAATTCCAATCAAAACTACATTGAGGTATCACCTCATACAACCAGAATCAGTTCAGTTCAGTCACTCAGTCATGTCCAACTCT
Source organism: Oryx dammah (assembly GCF_014754425.2). Taxonomy (NCBI): domain Eukaryota; kingdom Metazoa; phylum Chordata; class Mammalia; order Artiodactyla; family Bovidae; genus Oryx; species Oryx dammah. The sequence continues at coordinate 6,728,735 of NW_024070201.1, forward strand.
CTGCGACCCCATGGACTGCAGCACGCCAGGCTTCCCTGTCCATCAACAACTTCTGGAACTTGCTCAAACTCATGTCCATTGAGTTGGTGATGCCATTCAACCATCTCATCATCTGTTGTCCCCTTCTCCTCCTGCCTTCAATCATTCCCAGCATCAGGGTCTTTCAAATGAGTCAGTTCTTCGCATCAAGGGCCAAAGTATTGGAGTTTCAGCTTCAGTTTCAGTCCTTCCAATGCACACTCAGGACTGATTTCCTTTAGTTATTTGCCATGAAGTGATGGGACCAGATGCCATGATCTTAGTTTTCTGAATGTTGAGTTTTAAACCAACTTTTTAACTGTCCTCTTTCACTTTCATGCTGCTGCTGCTGCTGCTAAGTTGCTTCAGTCGTGACTGACTCTGTGTGACCCCATAGATGGCAGCCCACCAGGCTCTGCAGTCCCTGGGATTCTCCAGGCAAGAACACTGGAGTGGGTTGCCATCTCCCTCTCCAATGCATGAAAGTGAAAAGTGAAAGTGAAGAAGAGGCTCTTTATTTCTTCTCTGCTTTCTGCCATAAGTGTGATGCCATCTGCATATCTGAAGTTATTGATATTTCTCCCTGCAATCTTGATTCCAGCTTGTGCTTCATCCAGTCTAGCATTTCTCATGATGTACTCTGCATATAAGTTATATAAGCAGGGTGACAATGTACAGCCTTGACATACTCCTTTCCTGATTTGGAACCAGTCTTAGATGGTAAAGCGTCTGCCTGCAATGTAGGAGAGCCGGGTTCAATCCTTGGGTTGGGAAAATCCTCTGGAGAAAGAAATGGCAACCCACTCCAGTATTCTTGCCTGGAAAATCTCATGGATGGAGCCTGGTAGGCTACAGTCCATGGGGTCGCAAAGAGTCAGACATGACTGAGAGACTTCACTTCACTTCACTTCTGCTGTTCCATGACCAGTTCTAATTGTTGCTTCTTGATCTGCATACAGATTTCTCAGGAGGCAGGTCAGGTGGTCTGGTATTCCCATCTCTTTCAGAATTTTCCACAGTTTGTGGTGATCCACACAGTCAAAGGCTTTGGTATAGTCAATAAGGCAGAGGTAGATGTTTCTCTGGAACTCTCTTGCTTTTTTAATGATTCGGCAGATGTTGGCAATTTGATCTCTGGTTCCTCTGCCTTTTCTAAATCCAGCTTGAACATCTGGAAGTTCACGGTTTACGTACTGTTGAAGCCTGGCTTGGAGAATTTTGAGCATTACTTTACTAGCATGTGAGATGAGTGCAATTGTGCGGTAGTTTGAGTATCCTTTGGTATTGGCTTTCTTTGGGATTGGAATGAAAACTGACCTTTTCCAGTCCTGTGGCCACTGTTGAATTTTCCAAATTTGCTGGCATATTGAGTGCAGCACTTTCACAGCATCATCTTTCAGGATTTAAAATAGCTCAACTGGATTCCCATCACCTCCACTAGCTTTGTTCTTAGGGATGCTTCCTAAGGTCCGTTTGACTTCACATTCCAAGATGTCTGACTCTAGGTGAGTGATCACACCTCCATGATTTTCTGAGTCATGAAAATCTTTGTCTAGTTCTTCTGTGTATTCTTGTCACCTCTTCTTTTGTCTACTGCTTCTGTTAAGTCCATACCATTTCTGTCCTTTATTGAGCCCATCTTTGCATGAAATATTCCCTTGGTATCTCTAATTTTTTTTGAAGAGATCTTTAGTCTTTCCCATTCTATTGTTTTCCTCTATTTCTTTGCATTGATCACTGAGGAAGGCTTTCTTATCTCTCCTTGCTATGCTTTGGAACTCAGCATTCAAATGGGTATATCTTTCCTTTTCTCTTTTTTAAAAAATAAATTTATTTATTTTAATTAGAGGCTACTTACTTACAATATTGTAGTGGTTTTGCCATGCATTGACATGGATCCACCATGGGTATACAGGTGTTCCCCATCCTGAACCCCCCTCCCACCTCCCTCCTCATCCCATCCCTCTGGGTCATCCCAGTGCACCAGTCCTGAGCACCCTGTCTCATGCATTGAACCTGGACTGGCGATCCTTTTCACATATGATAATATACATGTTTCAATGCCATGTATATTATCATATGGCATTGAAACATGTACATTTCCTTTTCTCCTTTGCCTTTCATTTCTCTTCTTTTCATAGGTATTTGTAAGGCCTCCTCAGCCATTTTGCCTTTTTGCATTTCTTTTTCTTGGGGTTGGTCTTGATCCCTTCCTCCTGTACAATATCACGAATCTTTGTCCATATTTCTTCAGGCACTCTGTGTAACAGATCTAATCCCTTGAATTTGTTTGTCACTTCCACTGTATAATCATGAGGGATTTTATTTAGGTCATATCTGAATGGTGTAGAGATTTTTCCTAGTTTCTTCAGTTTAAGTCTGAATTTGGCAATAAGGAGTTCATGATCTGAGCTATAGTCAGCTCCCGGTCTTGTTTTTGCTAATTCTATAGAGCTTCTGCATCTTTGGCTTAAAAAAAATATAACCAATCTGATTTCGGTGTTGACCATCCAGTAATGTCCATGTGTAGAGTCTTCTCTTGTGTTGTTGGAAGAGGATGTATAGTCCATGGAATTCCCCAAGTCAGAATACTGTAGTGGGTAGCCTTTCCCTTCTCCAGGGGATCTTCCCAACCCAGGGATTTAACCCAGGTCTCCCACACTGCAGGCAGATTCTTTACCAGCTTAGGTACAAAAGAAATCCTACAATCAGAATGGCCATTATCTAAAAGTGTGATTTTCCATTTCCTGTAGAGTTGGACATGACTGACTTTACTAGCGCTTGTACAATATATGTACAATTGTTAATATATTTGAATATGAACAACAATAGAAAAATATATATATTTTACTTTTGCTGCCTTTAGTAGTCTTTAACTTTCTCATTTTAATTATGACAAATTGATTGGTTATTTGATTATGTCTCGGGGTTGGTCTGTTTGGGTTCATCTTGTTTGGGACCACCTGTGCTTTCTGTTCCTGGAAATCAGTTTCCTTCTTTAGACTTGGAAAATTTTCAGCCATATTTTCTTCAAATACATTTAGACCCCCTTCTCTCTCTTTTCTCCTTCTGAAACCCCTATAATGCAAATGTTCACATATTTAATGATATCTCAGAGATCTTGTATGTTACATTCATTTTTTTCCCCATTTTTCTTTCTATCTGCTCTTCTGACTCGGTGACTTTCATTATCTTATTTTCCAGATCAGTTATGTGCTCTTCTGTGTCATTTAGTCTGCTATTCATTGTTTCTAGAGTGATTTTTAAAAATTTCATATATTGAATTGCCTATTTTTGATTGGTTATTTCTTATAATTTCCTGTTTCTTACTGAAGTGATCTATGCTTAGATACATTCTCTTTGCTAATTCAGTTGGCATTTTATTAACAAAGTTTTGAATTCTTTCTCTGGTAAATTGCTGTATTATTTATTTTTTCAGGGATTTTCTCTTTCTCCTTCCACTGATAGTAGATTCTCTGCCTTTTCAATTTACTTGACTTTCTGTGTCTGTATAACTTTAGGTAAAACAGTTACCTGCTGTGCCCTTAAAAGGGTTTTCTTAGGTGGATGTGTCCCTATGTGGACTGTATTTGCCCATGGCTATGGACTGGAAGAAACACAAGCTGGAATCAAGATTGCCGGGAGAAATAACAATAACCTCAGATAGGCAGATGACACCACCCTTATGGCAGAAAGTGAAGAGGAACTAAAAAGCCTCTTGAAAGTGAAAGTGAAAGAGGAGAGTGAAAAAGTTGGCTTAAAGCTCAACATTCAGAAAACAAAGATCATGGCATCCAGTCCCATCACTTCATGGGAAATAGATGGGGAAACAGTGTCCGACTTTATTCTTTTGGTCTCCAAAATCACTGCAGATGGTGACTGCAGCCATGAAATTAAAAGACGCTTACTCCTTGGAAGGAAAGTTATGACCAACCTAGATAGCATATTGAAAAGCAGAGACATTACTTTGCCAAAAAAGGTCCATCTAGTCAAGGCTATGGTTTTTCCAGTAGTCATGTATGGATGTGAGAGTTGGACTGTGAAGAAGGCTGAGCACCGAAGAATTGACGCTTCTGAACTGTGGTGTTGGAGAAGACTTGTGAGAGTCCCTTGGACTGCAAGGGATCCAACCAGTCCATCCTAAAGGAGATCAGCCCTGGGGTTTCTTTGGAAGGAATGATGCTAAAGCTGAAACTCCAGTACTTTGGCCACCTCATGCAAAGAGTTGACTCATTGGGAAAGACTCTGATGCTGGGAGGGATTGGGGGCAGGAGGAGAAGGGGACAACAGAGGATGAGATGGCTGGATGACATCACTGACTTGATGGACGTGAATCTGAGTGAACTCCATGATTTGGTGATGGACAGGGAGGCCTGGCGTGTTGTGATTCATGGGGTCACAAAGAGTCGGACACGACTGAGTGACTGAACTGAACTGAACTGAACTTTGGTGGGAGGGATGGATTTGATGTGAATATCAGTCATGTCTTTCTTTAGGGTGTGTTGGATTCTATCCCCTTAGTAGGGGATATGACTCATGAAGGAGGAGCTAGAGCCTATGCAAGATATGAGGTAGCACTTCCTCTCTGCTCAATGCCTATCTTTGCCCTGTCAAAGCTGAGATCTCCTAAGCTGTCAGAGTGGAAGCCTGGAGAGTTGGGCTTGAGCTGCCTCTGAGCTTCACATCCTCCTCTGGTTTTTTTTTTTTTTTTTGATGTTCAGTTCAGTTCAGTCGCTCAGTCATGTCCTACTCTTTGCGACCCCATGAACTGCAGAACGCCAGGCCTCCCTGTCTATCACCAACTCCCAGAGTTCACACAGACTCATGTCCATCAAGTCAGTGATGCCATCCAGCCATCTCATCCTCTGTTGTCCCCTTCTCCTACTGCCCCCAAACCCTACCAACATCAGAGTCTTTTCCAGTGAGTCAACTCTTCACATGGGGTGGCCAAAGTACTGGAGTCTCAGCTTTAGCATCATTCCTTCCAAAGAAATCCCAGGGTTGATCTCCTTCAGAATGGACTGGTTGGATCTCCTTGTAGTCCAAGGGACTTTCAAGAGTCTTCTCCAACACCACAGTTCAAAAGCATCAATTTTTCAGCACTCAGCTTTCTTCACAGTCCAACTCTCATAACCATATATGACCATTGGAAAAATCATAGCCTTGACTAGACGGACCTTAGTCGGCAAAGTAATGTCTCTGCTTTTGAATATGCTAAGAAGGTTGGTCCTAACTTTCCTTCCAAGGAGTAAGCGTCTTTTAATTTCATGGCTGCAGTCACCATCTGCAGTGATTTTGGAGACCAAAACAATAAAGTCTGACACTATTTCCACTGTTTCCCCATCTATTTGCCATGAAGTGATGGGACCAGATACCATGATCTTTGTTTTCTGAATGTTGAGCTTTAAGCCAACTTTTTCACTCTCCTCTTTCACTTTCATCAAGAGGCTTTTTAGTTCCTCTTCACTTTCTGCCATAAGGGTGGTGTCATCTGCACATCTGAGGTGACTGATATTTCTCCCGGCAATCTTGATTCCATTTTGTGTTTCTTCCAGTCCAGCGTTTCTCATGATGTACTCTGCATATAAGTTAAATAGGCAGGGTGACAATATACAGCCTTGTCGTACTCCTTTTCCTATTTGGAACCAGACTGTTGTTCTATGTCCAGTTCTAACTGTTGTTTCCTGACCTGCTTATAGATTTCTCAAGAGGCAGGTCAGGTGGTCTGGTATTCCCATCTCTCTCAGAATTTTCCACAGTTTATTGTGATCCACACAAGTCAAAGGCTTTGACATAATCAATAAAGCAGAAATAGATGTTTTTCTGGAACTCTTGCTTTTTCCATGATCCAGCAGATGTTGGCAATTTGATCTCTGGTTCCTCTGCATTTTCTAAAAGCAGCTTGAACATCTGAAAGTTCATGGTTCACAATCTCTTGAAGCCTGCCTTGGAGAATTTTGAGCATCACTTTATTAGCGTGTGAGATGAGTGCAATTGTGCAGTAGTCTGAGCATTTTTTGGCATTGCCTTTCTTTGGGATTTGGATGAAAACTGACCTTTTCCAGTCTTGGGGCCACTGCCGAGTTTTCCAAAGTTGCTGGCATATTGAGTGCAGCACTTTCACAGCATCATTTTCAGGATTTGAAATAGCTCAACTGGAATTCTGTCACCTTTTGATATTAAGTTGTATGAATTATTGGTACATTTTGAATATTAACCCCTTATTGACTATATTATTTTAAATATCTTTTGCCATTTAGTAGGTTGCTTTTTTTTTTTTTTTGATGGTTTCCTTTGCTGTGCAAATGTTTCTTAGTTTGATGTAGTCCAATTATTTATTTTGTGTTTGTTTCAGTTGCCTGAGTAGACATATCCAAAAGAAAATATTGCTAAGGTCAATGTCAAAAAGTTTACCCTCCATGTTTTCAAGGAGTTTTATAGTTTCAGGTATACATTTATGTCTTTAGTCCATTTTGATTTTATTTTGTATATATAATGTGAGAAAGTAGTCCAGTTTGATTCTTTTGCATGTAGCTGTCTAATTTTCCCAATTTTTGAGAGACTGTCTTTTCTGCATTGAATATTCTTGGCTCCTATGTCATAGATTAATTGACCATATAAAATGACATTTTTTTTTTCTGGGCTCTCTATTCAGTTCTGTTGTTCTATGTACCTGTATTTTTTCTTTTTGACAGTACCATACTGTTCTGATTGCTGTAACTATGTAGTATAGTTGGAGATCAGGGAGCATTATACCTCCATTTCTGTTCCTTTCCCTCAAGATTGTTTTGACCATTCAATGTCTTTTGTTTTTCCATACAAATTTTAGAATTATTTGTTTTGGTTCTGTGAAAAATGCCATTGATACTTTGATATCAATGGGATTCCATCAAATCTGTAGATTTCCTTGGGTAGTAAGGTCATTTTAACAATATTAATTATTTCAGCCTATGAGTATGATATATGTATTTTTAATGTTTGTGTTTTTTCAATTTATTTAATCAGCGTCTTATAGTTTTCTTAGTACAAGTTTTTAGGACAAGTCCTACTGTTGTGGTATGGGCAACGGTTTTGTGAAGGGAGGACTGGTCCCTGTACAGTAGGTAGCCAGACATGTAGAAAGGCTGCTGGTGGGCAGGCCTGGCTTCTGAGAATGGTGGATGAGGGCTCTGGGGGTCCTGGGGCTGATGCTGGCCTGCTGGATCATAGGGTATTTTTCAATGTTTTGAGGAAAAAAGTTACTCCTATATTATATAATACTATATAATGCTTAGGTATGTTTCTTGGCTCTTTCTGAGGTTTCATAAATCTATTGATTTCTTCTAAGAAAAGGTGATGTAGCTTAAAGGTTTAGAGCATGGTCTCTGGAGCCAGAATGTCTTGATTTCAGTCCTAACTCTGTTTTTAGAACCTGTGTGAATTAGAGCATAATACTGAGCTTCTCTGTGCCTAAGTTTACTTGTTACCAGTATAAGAGAAATTATTGTAGTCCCTACTTTATGACATAGTGTGAGGATCAAACTAATACATATAAAACACACATTTGAATACATGAATAAATTATGTATTAAACTTTAAGTATTATTCTAATTTGTTTTCTACTATTATTTCCTTATCTTTTTGTTAATATTGCATTCTTTAAATTATCATAGCTTCATAAGAAAGCCAGATATATGATAAAGCCAGTTGCCCTTTCTGTTCTTTTTCAGAATTGACTTAGATACAGACTTCTGCTTCTGGTCAGGATGGAATAACACAGGTTGGCTTTGCCCTCTGCATTATACAATTAAAATTCATGAAACAACATTTTTTAGATATTGAACAATGGCAGAATAGGACAGTGATCCCTGAGAGAAGGGAAACAAATGAAGTGAAATTTATGATTGCCTCAGTTTACTGTCTGGAAGGAATTTCCAAAGCCAAGGAGGAACCAAAACAGTATATTGCCTCCCAAGTTGTGGAGACATAGTTCAGAATTCAGGGAGACTAACATGGCTAGGATATTCAGGACAAAATATCAGACAGAAGGGAACTGGAGAGACAGAGAATATTGGAATTCTGTAGAGAGTTTGACATTCCTCAGATATGTGCTGATCAGTGCCTGCCTATGAGGAAACTATCTCAGGCCAGGATAAGAACCACTGTGAACAAGAAGGTGAAGAATTCCTGAAGTTTACACAAGGTTGGAGTAGTTCACATTCCCAATAGCCAGAATGAAGAAATCTCATAATATACCTGGCACTGGGTTAAATATTTAGTGAGCATTTTACTTTAATAAGATCCAAATAGCTCTTGGACTTAAGCCTCCTCTGATTCCACCTAACAAAGCTTAATGGCAAACTTGACATTTATTTCTTTCCAAATAATTTTACTGGGTTCCAGAAGACTGCTAAAAATATTTCAAGAAATGAAAAAATTTCACACCTAATAATGTAAAATTCACAAGGTCTGCCATTCAGTTAAAAAAAATTATTGGTTATGCAGAGAAGCAGGAAAATAGAATCCATAATGAGAAGAAAATGAACTCAATAAAAATAGACCCAGAAATGATGCAGATGGTAGAATTATTAGAAAAGGACATTAAAGCAGCCTTTACAAAGCACTATGTCAAAAAAGGTAGAGCGAAGCATTCCATGTTAATGAAAGGCATAGAAGACACACCCCTCTCCAAAGGTAAAATGAGAGTCAATCCTGGTGATGGTACATACATACAATATCTGAGAAGAAAATACACTGGATGATGTTAATAGCATATCAGACAATTTAGAAGAAAATATTAGTGAATTTCGAGGCAAAGAGATAGAAATAGTCTCAAATTAAGCAGAGAAAGAAAAAGGACTAAAAATAAATGAACCAGAGCAACAGGAAACTGTGGGATAACTTTACATTGTCTGAAGATATGTTTAACTAGGGAACTCCCAGAAAGATGAATTGAGGAATGGCAATAAAAAATGATGGAAGAAATAATGATTGGAAATTTTCAAAATTTATGTAAATTATAAACATATTGATCTTCAAAACTCAACAAACCACAAACATAGGAAGCATGAAGAAAAAACACCAAGGTATATCATAATAAACTGCTTAAATTTGGTAAAATAAAGAAACTCTTAAAGGGATTAAAAGAGCTTCTTGAAGGCGGAAGAGGAGAGTAAAAAGGTTGGCTTAAAACTCAACATTCAAAAAATGAAGATCATGGCATCCAGTCCCATCACTTCATAGCAAATAGATGGGGAAACAAAGGAAACAGTGACAGACTTTATTTTCTTGGGCTCCAAAATCATTGCAGATGGTTCATTGCAGCCACAAAATTAAAAAATGCTTGCTTCTTGGAAGAAAAGCTATGACAAACCTAGACAGAGTATTAAAAAGCAGAGACATCACTTTGCTGATGAAGGTCCATGTAATCAAAGCTATGATTTTTCTAGTATTCATGTACAGATGTGAGAATCGGACCATAAAGAAGACTGAGTGCCAAATAATTGATGCTTTTGAACTGTGGTGCTGGAGAAGGCTCTTGAGAGTCCCTTGGACTTCAAGAAGATCCAACCAGTCCATCCAAAAGTAAATCAGCCCTGAATATTCATTGGAAGGACTGATACTGAAGCTGAAGCTCCAATACTTTGGCCACCTGGTGGGAAGAGCCGACTCAGTGGAAAAGACCCTGGTGCTGGGAAAGATTGAGGGCAGGAAGAGAAAGGGGCAACAGAGATGAGATAGTTGGATGACATCACTGACTCAATGGACATGAATTTGAGCAAACTCCTGGAGACAGTGAAGGACAGGGAAGCTTGGCATGCTGCAGTCCATGGGGTCACAAAGGGTCGGAAACAACGGAGTGACTTAACTGAACTCAACACAGACAGAAGTAGAATGACCATAGCACAAAAGTCAGAATTGGTGAAATGTAAGTAAGATCTTATGTAAGGTATCTCCAGTGTAGGGATAAAGTAATATTACTTGAAAGTAGAGTGGTAAATTGAAGGTGTATACTACTAACCCTACAGTGACCACTAAAAAGCAAGAAGAGTATCTAACAAGGAAATAAAGAAACTAAAATAAAATATATGAATTTTCTATTACTATGTAATAATTGTCACAAATTTAATGTTAGACAGCATATATTTATTTTCTCATAGTTTCTGTGGGTCAGGAATCCAGGTGCAGTTTAGCCTAGTCCTTGCTGAGGATCTCATGTGACTGAAATTCAAGGGGCTGCCTTGGCTTCATTCTTAGCCAGAGGTTTAACTCAGGAAGATCTGTTCCCAAGCTCATGCAAGCTACAGGCAAAATTCATTTAATTGTGTTTGCATGACTTTGTTGTTGTAAGTCAGAGACCACTCTCAGCTCCTAGGACTGCTATCAGGTCTTTGCTATGCTGTCTTTACAGGCCATTCCACATCATGGGAATTTAAGTCCTCAAGTTCAGCAGGAAAATCTATACATTCTAATCTCCCTTTCTAAGGAAGGACTGGACCTTTAAAAAAAAAAAAAAGGCTCACCAAGGATAATATCTTCTTGATTAGTTCAAAATCCATTGTTCAGGGGCCTTAATTACAGAAAAATGTCTTTACATGTGCTATACAAGTGTGCTCTGCTAAGTCCCTTTAGTCATGTCCAACTCTTTGTGACCCTATGGACTGTAGCCCGCCAGGATCCTCTGTCCATGAGATTCTCCAGGCAAGAATACTGGTGTGGTTGCCATGTCCTCCTCCAGGGAATCTTGCTGACCCAGGGCTCAAACCTGAGTCTCCAGTGGGTCCTGTATTATGGGCAAATTTCCTTTACTGCTGAGCTTCCTGAGAAGCCCCCAAGTAGTGTGAACAAATAAAGGGAGTAAAATTCCATCACATTTATGAGCCCTGTGCACACTCAAGGGTAGAGGAATAAACAGAGTGCACAAACTTGGGGCAACAATCCTGGGAGACATCTGAGAGTTGTGCCTGCCATACGGATGAATAAAGAAGACTTAACAAATATTAAAGAGGGAAAAAAAAAGGAAAAAGTGAACACAGAAGAGATGGGACAAATGTAAAGCAAAAAGCAGTAGATTTAAACTGAACAATATCAATACTCATATTAAATTTAAATGATCTAAACACCAAAATTAAATTGCAAAGATTTTTCTGTTGGATAAAGAAGCCAGATGACTATGTGCTGTCTATATGAAACCCATTTAAAATATAAACACACAAATAGATTAAAAGTAGAAGAACAGAGAAAAAAATAAACCATCCCAACACTAACCAAAGGAAAGCTAGAGTGGCTTTATTTATAACAAAGTCAATTTCAGAATCTTACTAACAGTAAATAAAGTCCTTTGATAATAAGTAAAGGGTAACTTTATGAAGGGGGCCTAACAATTTTAAGTGTTTCTTTATTAATAACAAAGTTTCAAAATACATGAAGCAAGAGTGCTTTAACTGAAAGGAGAAATAGATTCTAGATGTAGTTGAAGAATCAGCAGCCATATCTCAACAAATAGTAAAAATAAAATCAGTAAATAGAAGCCTTGAAGAGCACTTTTGATCAATGTAACTTAACTGACACTTTACAAACATGCTAGCCAATGACAGCAGGATATGCATTCTCAACCTTGACACTATTTGCATTTAATCCAGGATAACTCAGGTGAGAGGCTGTCTTCTGAACTGTAGGATGTTTGGAAGCATCCTCAGCCTTTACCCACTGGATGCTGGCAGTATATTGCCTTCATTATAACAAACAAAAATGTCTCCAGGCTTTGCCAAACGTTCCTTAGGGGCACAATCATCCAAGTTGAAAATTGCTGATTTAAAACATGGTTTTACTCTGGAACATATATTTGAGGAAAAATATGGTCCATCTAGTCAAGGCTATGGTTTTTCCTGTAGTCATGTATGGATGTGAGAGTTGGACTGTGAAGAAAGCTGAGGGATGAAGAATTGATGCTTTTGAACTGCGGTGTTGGAGAAGACTCTTGAGAGTCCCTTGGACAGCAAGGAGATCCAACCAGTCCATTCTAAATGAGGTCAGTCCTGGGTGTTCTTTGGAAGGAATGATGCTGAAGCTGAAAATCCAGTACTTTGGCCACCTCATGTGAAGAGTTGACTCATTGGAAAAGACTCTGATGCTTGGAGGGATTGAGGGCAGGAGGAAAAGGGGATGATAGAGGATGAGATGGCTGGATGGCATCACTGACTTGATGGATGTGAGTTTGGGTGAACTCCAGAAGTTGGTGATGGACAGGGAGGCCTGGCGTGCTGCGATTCATGGGGTTGCAAAGAGTCAAATACGACTGAGCGACTGAACTGAACTGATGGATAGCTAGTTTTCCAATAAAGTCAGGTCACATTTTCAAACACTATTCTGATAAAATCAGTGGACTTTCAGAAATTTAGTAACAGTCCTCTCAGTTTCATTGCAAAATGTGGACTTGGGCTGTGGTTTGTTCATGAATCTTCATTGCTATGTTAGTTAGAAACTGGCACATGGTGAATTAGCACTCCTCATTTTGTGCCATTATTTATCCATGTAATTCAACAAGTATTTATAAAACTGCCTTCTATCAGCTAGTTGCTGTTCTAGCATTGGGAATGTATCAGAGAACAAATGAATGCTCTTCCCTTAACAGAGCTCACATTTGGTAGAAGAATAGAATAATAAACAAGCAAATTCTCCAAGCAAGGCTTCAATAGCATGTGAAATGAGAACTTCCAGGTGTTCAAGCAGGATTTAGAAAAGGCAGAGGAATCAGAGATCAAATTGCCAACATCTGTTGGATCATAGAAAAAGCAAGAGAATTCAAGATAAACATCTACTTCTACTTCATTGACTATGGTAAAGTCTTTGAATATGTGGATCACAACAAAATGTGCAAAATTCTTCAAGAGATGAGAATACCAGACCAACTTACCTGCCTCCTGAGAAATCCGTGTGCATGTCAAGGAGCAACAGTTAGGACTGGACATGGAACAATGGACTGGTTCCAAATTGACAAAGGAGTACATCAGGCTGTATACTGTCACCCTGCTTATTTAACTTATATGCAGAGTATATCATGCAAAATGCCAAGCTAGATGAAGCACAAGCTGGAATCAAGGTTTCAGGGAGAAATATCAATAACCTCAAATATGCAGATGACACTACACTTATGGCAGAAGGTAAAGAGGAACTAAAGAGCTTCTTTTCAGAATTTTCCACAGTTTATTGTGATCCACATAGTCAAAGGCTTTGGCATAGTCAATAAAACAGAAGTAGATGTTTTTCTGGAACTCTCGCTTTTTCCATGATCCAGCGGATGTTGGCAACTTGATTTCTGGTTCCTCTGCCTTTTCTAAAACCAGCTTGAACATCTGGAAGTTCACGGTTCATGTATTGCTGAAGCCTGGCTTGGAGAATTTTGAGCATTTCTTTACTAGTATGTGAGATGAGTGCAATTGTGCGGTAGTTTGAGCATTCTTTGGCATTGCCTTTCTTTGGGATTGGAATGAAAACTGATCTTTTCCAGTCCTGTGGCCACTGCTGAGTTTTCCAAATTTGCTGGCATATTCAGTGCAGCACTTTCACAGCATCATCTTTCAGGATTTGAAATAGCTCAACTGGAATTCATTCACCTCCACTAACTTTGTTTGTAGTGATGCTTTCTAAGGCCCACTTGACTTCACATTCCAGGATGTCTGGCTCTAGATGAGTGATGACACCATAGTGATTATCCGGGTCATGAATATGTCTTTTGTACAGTTCTTCTGTGTATTCTTGCCACCTCTTCTTAATATTTTCTGCTTCTGTTAGGTCCATATTGTTTCTGTCCTTTATCGAGCCCATCTTTGCATGAAATGTTCCCTTGGTATCTCTAATTTTCTTGAAGAGATCTCTAGTCTTTCCCATTCTGTTGTTTTCCTCTATTTCTTTGCATTGATCGCTGAAGAAGGCTTTCTTACCTCTTCTTGCTGTTCTCTGGAACTCTGCATTCAGATGCTTATATCTTTCCTTTTCTCGTTTGCTTTTCACCTCTCTTCTTTTCACAGCTATTTGTAAGCCCTCATTAGACAGCCATTTTGCTTTTTTGCATTTCTTTTCCATGGGGATGGTCTTGATCTCTGTCTCCTGTACAATGTCACAAACCTCTGACCATAGTTCATCAGGGACTCTATCTATCAGATCTAGTCCCTTAAATCTATTTCTCACTTCCACTGTATAATCATAAGGGATTTGATTTAGGTCATATCTGAATGGTCTAGCGGTTTTCCCTGCTTTCTTCAATTTGAGTCTGAATTTGGTAATAAGGAGTTAATGATCTGAGCCACAGTCAGCTTCTGGTCTTGTTTTTGTTGACTGTTTAGAGCTTCTCCATCTTTGGCTGCAAAGAATATAATCAATCTGATTTCGGTGTTGACCATCTGGTGATGTCCATGTGTAGAGTCTTCTCTTACGTTGTTAGAAGAGGGTGTTTGCTATGACCAGTGCATTTTCTTGGCAAAACTCTATTAGTCTTTGCCCTGCTTCATTCTGCAATCCAAGGCTAAATTTGCCTGTTACTCCAGGTGTTTCTTGACTTCCTACTTTTGCATTCCAGTCCCCTATAATGAAAAGTATGTCTTTTTGGGGTGTTAGTTCTAAAAGGTCTTGTAGGTCTTCATAGAACTGTTCAACTTCAGCTTCTTCAGCATTACTGGTTGGGGCATAGACTTGGATAACTGTGATTTGAATGGTTTGCCTTGGAGACAAACAGAGATCATTCTAAGGATCATGCCAAAGCCTTTGACTGTGTGGATCACAATAAACTGTGGAAAATTCTGAAAAAGATGGGAATACCAGACCACCTGACCTGCCTCTTGAGAAATCTGTATGCAGGTCAGGAAGCAACAGTTAGAACTGGAACAACAGACTGGTTCCAAATAGGAAAAGGAGTATGACAAGGCTGTATATTGTCACCCTGCTTATTTAACTGATATGCAGAGTACATCATGAGAAACGCTGGACTGGAAGAAACACAAGCTGGAATCAAGAATGCTGGGAGAAATATCAATCACCTCAGATATGCAGATGACACCACCCTTATGGCAGAAAGTGAAGAGTAACTAAAAAGCCTCTTGATGAAAGTGAAAGAGGAGAGTGAAAAAGTTGGCCTAAAGCTCAACATTCAGAAAATGAAGATCATGGTATCCGGTCCCATCACTTCATGGGAAATAGATGGAGAAACAGTGGAAACAGTGTCAGACTTTTTTGGGGGGCTCTAAAATCACTGCAGATGGTGACTGCAGCCATGAAATTAAAAGACACTTACTCCTTGGAAGAAAAGTTATGACCAACCTAGATAGTATAGTCAAAAGCAGAGACATTACTTTGCCGACTAAGGTCTGTCTAGTCAAGGCTATGGTTTTTCCTGTGGTCATGTATGGATGTGAGGGTTGGACTGTGAAGAAGGCTGAGAGCCGAAGAATTGATGCTTTTGAACTGTGGTGTTGGAGAAGACTCTTGAGAGTCCCTTGGACTGCAAGGAGATCCAACCAGTCCATTCTGAAGGAGATCAGGCCTGGGGTTTCTTCGGAAGGAATGATGCTAAAGCTGAAGCTCCAGTACTTTGGCCAAGTCATGTGAAGAGTTGACTCATTGGAAAAGACTCTGATGCTGGGAGGGACTGGGGGCAGGAGGAGAAGGGGACGACAGAGGATGAGATGGCTGGATGGCATCACTGACTCGATGGGCATGAGTCTGTGTGAATTCCTGGAGTTGGTGATGGATAGGGAGGCTTGGCGTGCTGCGATTCATGGGGTCACAAAGAGTCGGACACAACTGAGTGACTGAACTGAACTGAAAGAGCCTCTTGATGAAGCTGAAAGAGGATAATGAAAAAGCTGACTTAAAACTCAAAACCACAAAGAGGTACCATTTCACGCCAGTCAGAATGGCTGCGATCCAAAAGTCAACAAGCAATAAATGCTGGAGAGGGTGTGGAGAAAAGGGAACCCTCTTACACTGTTGGCAGGAATGCAAATTAGTACAGCCACTATGGAGAACAGTGTGGAGGTTCCTTAAAAAACTGGAAATAGAACTGCCTTATGACTCAGCAATCCCACTGCTGGGCATACACACCAAGGAAACAAGAATTGAAAGAGACACATGTACCCCAATGTTCACTGCAGCACTGTTTATAATAGCCAGTACATGGAAGCAACCTAGATGTTCATCAGCCGACAAATGGATAAGAAAGCTGTGGTACATATACACAATGGAGTATTACTCAGCCATTAAAAAGAATACATTTGAATCAGTTCTAATGAGGTGGATGAAACTAAAGCCTATTATACAGAGTGAAGTAAGTCAGAAAAAAAAAAAAAACCACCAATACAGTATACTAATGCATATATATGGAATTGAGAAAGATGGTAACGATAACCCTGTATGCGAGACAGCAAAAGAGACACAGGTGTATAGAACAGTCTTTTGGACTCTGTGGGAGAGGGAGAGGGTGGGATGATTTGGGAGAATGGCATTGAAACATGTAAAATATCATATATGAAACGAATTGCCAGTTCAGGTTTGATGCATGCTACTCGATGCTTGAGGCTGGTGCACTGGGACGACCCAGAGGGATGGTACAGGGAGGGAGATGGAATGGGGGTTCAGAATGGGGAACACATGTATAACTGTGGCAGATTCATGTTGATGTATGGCAAAACCAATACAATATTGTAAAGTAATTAACCTCCAATTAAAATAAATAAATTTATATAAAAAATAAAACAATATTCAAAAAACGAAGATCATGGCATCCAGTCCCATCACTTCATGGCAAATAGATGGAGAAACAATGGAAACAGAGAGACACTTTATTTTCGAGGGCTCCCAAATCACTGCAGATGGTGACTGCAGCCATGAAATAATAGATGCTTGCTCATTGGAAGAAAAGGTATGACACACCTAGTGAAAGTGGCTCCCCAGTCGTGTCCGAGTTTTTTGCGACCCCATGGACTATACAGTCCTTGGAATTCTCTAGGCCAGAATACTGGAGTGAGTGGTCTTTCCTTTCTCTAGGAGATCTTCCCAAACCAGGGATGAAACCCAGGTCTCTCCCGTTACAGGCAGATTCTTAATCAGCTGAGCCACAAGGAAAGCCCAAGAATACTGGAGTGGGTAGTGTATCCTTTCTCCAGAGGATCTTCCCAACCCAGGAATTGAACCAGGGTCTCCTGCATTGCAGGCAGATTCTTTACCAACTGAGTTATCAGGGAATCCCCCTAGATAGCATATTAAAAAACAGAGACATTACTGTACTGACAAGGGTCTATATAGTCAAAGCTATATTTTTTCCAGTAGTCATGCATGCAAGTGAGAGTTGGACCATAAAGAAAGTTGAATGCCAAAGAACTGATGCTTTTGAACTGTGGTTTTGGAGAAGACTCCTGAGAGTCCCTTGGACAGCAAGGAGATCAAACCAGTCCATCCTAAAGGAAATCAGATGCTGCAACTGAAACTTCAATACTTTGGCCATCTGATGTGAAGAACTGATTCATTTGAAAAGACCCTGATGCTGGAAAAGATTGAAGGCAGGAGGAGAAGAGGATGACAGAGGATGAGATGGTTGGATGGCATCACCGACTGTATGGACATGAGTCTGAGCAAGCTCCAGTAGTTGGTGATGGACAAGGAATGCTGGAGTCCATGGGGTCACATAGATTTGGACAAAACTGAGCTACTGAAACAAACATACAGTTTGTAAGATAGCTATAGAGCTATGGAAATAAACAAAGTAGGATAAAAAAGAGAAGGAATAAGGAAAGTGGTCAGGGATTGTGACAGTTTAACAGAGGACCAGAAAGAAGGAAGAGTGAGTAATGTAGATGTATGTTTTTCCATTTCAGGTAGATGGACAAATAATAACCAAAAACTTCTTGATTGTATTCTAGGAAGAGCAATGATGCTGGTGTAGAAGCAGCAGAGTGAGTTAGAGTGGTAGGAAATGGGGTTAGTGAAGTTGCAGTGTGGCCAGATCACAAAGAACCTCTAGGTCACTGTAAGGATTTGGGTTTTTGAGTGAAATAGAAAGCCATTAGAAGGTTTTAAGTGAAATGATGAGATACTAAAAATATTGTAAGAGAATCATTTTGTTGGTTAGGTTGAGCCTAGATGGTAGGGGAACAAAGTGAGAAGCTGAAAGACCAGTTAGGAGTCTGTTAGTATATTCCAGGTGGGCTATGATGCTGACTCTGTCCACAGTAGAAGCAAGGAAGATGGTAATAAGTATTGGATTTTGAAGTGTTTTTGGAGGCCCAACAAAAAGGATTTTTTATCAGGAAGCAATGTAGGATGAATAAAAGAGGGGAGTCAATGATAACTGAGGATTTTAGACTGTGAAACAAGAAGAAATGAGCTGGAGCTGTTATTTGCTAATATAAGGAAGTTGGCAGGACCGTGCATTTGGAGACATTTTAAATTTGAGATGACTTTTGGAAATTTATGTGGAAATATTGTGAACCACTGGCTAAACTAATTTGGAGTTTAGAAAAGAAGTCTGATCCAGAGAAATAAATGTGAAAGTTATCAATATTTATCTGGTATTTTATTTTGTTATTTATTTTCCAGTTTTACTGAGTTATAATTAACATAAAATTGTATCAGTATAATACAATGTTTTGATATATACATATATCACAAAATGACTACCACAGTAAATTTAGTTAACATCTATCACTTCACATAATTACAAGTTTTTGTTTCTTATAATGATGAGTTTAAAAATCTACTCTCTTAGCAATTTTCAAATATACAGTACAGGAGTGTTAATTAATGTCATAATGCTGTATATTACATCTCCAGAACTTATTTATCATACAACTGGAAATCTGTACATTTTGACCCCCTTCACCCATTTCTTTCATCATGCTCCTTCCATCTCTGGCAACCACCAATCTTTCCTGTTTTTTAGATTCCATATATATTAATACATGAGATCATACAATATTTCTCTGAATTATTTCACTTAATGCCCTCAAGTTCTATCCATGTTGTTACACACTGCAGGATATACTTTTTTATGATTGAATCCTGTTACATATATATGCCACATCTTTATTTATTCATCAATGAACCCTTATGCTGTTTCCAAATCTTGGCTACTGTAAATAATGCTTCAGTGAACATGGGAGGGCAGATATCTTTTTGAGATAGTGATTTTGTTCTCTTTATCTAAATACCCAGAAGTGGGATAAGTAGATCATATTGTAAGTACATTTTTTATTTTTTGAGGAACAGCTATACTGTTTTCTATAATGAATGTACCAGTTTACAATCCCACCAACAGTGCAAGAAGATTCACTTTTCCCCACATCTTTCCCTATACTTATTTCTTATCTTTTTGATGATAGTTATTTTAGTATGTGAGGTGATATCTCATTGTGGTTTTGATTTTCATTTTTGATAGTTGGTATTTTTAAAGCCTTTAAGCTAGCTATTTTAAGGCTATTAGGGGATGGGTATGGAGAAATCAAAGATCCTAGGAATGAACTCTGGTACAGGCCAATATATAGAGGTTGGATTGATGAATATATGGTTTGTTATTACTTATGAAATGAATTACCAAAAATTTAGTGGCTTAAAAACAGTAAGTTTTATTGCCTTATGAGTATAGAGATCTGAAGTCTAAAACCAAGTTCTTATCAGGACTTCAAGCCAGCATTCCTTTTGGAGGTCTCAGGGGACAGTCTGTTTCCTTGTCTCTCTCTCTCTCTTTTAAAGTTTCTAGAGGTGCTCAGCTTTCCTTGGCTCATGACCCTTCCTTGTATTACTCCAATGTTTTGCTTCCATCATCACATCACTTACTACTGACTAATTTTTCTGTTTTTCTCTAATCAGAACCATCGTGGTTACATTGATCCCACTTGGATAATCCAGGATAATCTCTACCTCAAGATCCTTAACTCAATCAAATTGACAAAACCCTTTTAACCATGTAAGGTAACATAGTTATAGTTTTCCACTGTTAGGTCATGCATACCTTTGGTGGACCAATATTTTAGCCCATAACCAGGAAGAATCAGAAGTTAAGACTAAAGGGAGCAGCATCTAGTGAGGTGGACAGAGAACAGAGGAAATGTGTTCTGGAATTAGGTGAAGACAGTTCTTCAAGGAAAGAGGAGTGACTCTTCTATTATATGTCACTCATTGATCCAAGAAGATGCAGATGAGAATTAACTTAGAGATTTAACCCAATGGAATTCATTGCTGACCCTGACAAGAACTAAATTCATGGAAAAGTGGAAAATGAAAGCCTGACTGGAGTATCTTAGAAGATGGAGCAGGACCAGCTTAGTGGTTATAAGATATGCACTGTCCCACAAGGCCCCACTTTTGGATGAACCACACAGGTGGGTTAATGTTTTACTCTCACTGGGTCAGGAAGATTCCCTGGAGTAGGGCATAGCAGCCCACTTCAGTATTCTTGCCTGGAGATTCTCATGGACAGAGGAGCCTGGCAGGCTAGGGGCCATAGTGTGGAAAAGAATCAGACATGACTGAAGTGACTTAGCACACACACGTCACTGTAGAAATTCTTAATTTTGAAAAAGGATCTTGCAAAGACGTCTCACAGTTTTATTTTGCACTGAGAACAGCAGACTATATAGCTTGTCCTGCAATGGAAGAAAAAAAAAAAAAAACTGGAAATAGTGATCATGGATAACTCTTCCAAGGCATTTTATGCAAATGAGATCAGAAAAATGGAGCCAGAGGAGGAAGCAGAGTTAAATGAGAATTTTTAATCTTAAGATGGTTGCTTTCTAGTTTGGTGCTTCCTATGTAACAACGGATAGTCAGGACTGACCAAGAAACTGATTCTGTCTAATGCCAGATGTCCCACATGAGGTTTTAGCTGAGTTTACAGCATGGTTTCACGGATCCCTGCATAGGAAGACACACCTCTGCTTCTTGGCTCTCCTCCATTATTTTTCCAGTGGATTGGTGGCTTCGTGCAGGAAGGATCAAAACCTTATAAAGTTAAACTCCAACATATCTTCTTAACCTATCAATCTGATGTCACTCTGAACTCTGGCATATGAGATAAATTTTCCAGGCTTTGTTCTTCACAGATCCATGGTCTTTTAGAAGCAATTGCAAATTGATTTTTATCATGATTTGCTCTAGCATTTTCCCAGGCATACCAGTTAAGCTGACTCAGGACCAGAGACATTCATTGCTGGCCTCAGGAAAGATACACTGTTGGCACTCATCCACCTTTCAGGCATTTCCCCAACCCCCCACCCCCCACCCCCCACATCTATCCTAGTCACTGGAAATAAATTACACTGTAAAGCCCTGCTAACAAGACTTAACAAATAACCATCTGAAGAGCTTGCACTAAGCAGCCAAGCCTATCAACTCTCCTTTCAACTGAGTAAGCAAAGGTCTCATTAAGCAATATAACCTTGACTATTATAGGTTAGAAACTTTCAGAAATCCCTGAGATGATTGCTATTTATCTCAGATATCTCAGAAAAGAAAATTTGCCAGTCTCTCAAACCACCTTTAATATTTAAGCTACAATAATTTTTACTTACTGGAGCAAATTATCTTTTGTATAACTCTTTCAATTTTCAGTTCAGTTCAGTTCAGTTCAATTCAGTCACTCAGTCGTGTCCTACTCTTTGTGACCCCATGAATCGCAGCACGCCAGGCCTCCCTGTCCATCACCAACTCCCAGAGTTCACCCAAACTCACTTCCATTGAGTCAGTGATGCCATCCAGTCATCTCATCCTCTGTTGTCCCCTTCTCCTCCTGCCCCCACTCCTTCCCAGAATCAGGGTCTTTTCCAATGAGTCAACTTTTCACATGAGGTAGCCAAAGTATTGGAGTTTCAGCTTTAGCATCATTCCTTCCAACGAACACCCAGGACTGATCTCCTTTAAGATGGATGGGTTGGATCTCCTTGCAGTCCAAGGGACTGTCAAGAGTCTTCTCTCACACCACAGTTCGAAAGCATTGATTCTTCGGCACTCAGCTTTCTTCACAGTCCAACTCTAACATCCATACATGACCACTGGAAAAACCATAGCCTTGACTAGATGGACCTTTGTTGGCAAAGTAATGTCTGCTTTTCAATATGCTATCTAGGTTGGTCATAACTTTCCTTCCAAGGAGTAAGCATCTTTTAATTTCATGGCTGCAGTCACCATCTGCAGTGATTTTGGAGCCCCCCAAAAATAAAGTCTGACACTGTTTCCACTCTTTCCCCATCTATTTCCCATGCAGTGATGGGACCAGATGCCATGATCTTTGTTTTCTGAATGTTGAGTTTTAAGCCAACTTTTTTACTCTCCTCTTTCACTTTCATCAAGAGGCTTTCAATTTTACCCAGGGATAATTCCTCAGTGAACTCTATATTAATAATTTAATACAATTTAAATAAAATTATGTTATCTGATGTTTGGAAAATTCATATTTATATGGTACTTCCTTTCCTTTCCCCTGAATTGGCAACACTCACTTCAGTGCTTCCTCTCAGTATTTATTCAATAAGTATCTTCCGATTTGTAGGTGATGAGGGAAGAAGTATGAAATAATGCACATAGATGAAAAGACAGGTGTCAGTAATTCTAAAAGCATTTTACTTGTATAATTTTTCCTTTTTAATTGAAGAATAGCTGACATACAATGTTATATAAATTTCAATTGTATAATAGGTGATTTGACAATTACATACATTACAGTTGGGCTTCCCTGGTAGCTCAGATGGTAAAGAATATACCTGCAATGCAGGAGATTGGGGTTCAGTCCCCGGGTGGGGGGCATCCCCTGATAAAAGGATTGGCTACCCACTCCAATATTCTTGCCTGGAGTACTCCATGGATAGAGGAACCTGGTGGGCTACAGTCCACAGGGTCGCAAAGAGTTGGACAAGACTGAACAACTATCACTTTTACTTTTTCACTTTCACATTACAAATTGATCACCACGACAAATATAATAACCATCTGTCACATGCAAAGTTATTATAGTATTGTTGACTATGTTCTCTATACTGTAGATTATATCCTCATGACATTTATTTTACAACTGGAAGCTTATTCTTTTGATCTTATCTGTTTGGCTCAACCCACTTCCATGTTTCCCTCTGGTGACCACCAGTTTATTTTTTGTATCTATGAGTTGATTTAACTTTTATTTGTGTTTTTTTGATTTTTAGATTCCACATGTAGGTAAAATTATGTGACATTTATCTTTTTCTGTCTGGCTTTCTTCACTTAACATATTACACTTCAGATCCATTGATGTTGTAAATGGCAATATTTCATTCTTTTTTAATGCTTAAGTAATATTTTATTTTATACCTGTACCAAATCTTCTTTATCCATTAATCTATTGATAAATATTTAAGTTGCTTCCATTTCTTGCATATTGTAAATAAGACTGCAATAAACATAGGAGTTTATATGTTTTTGAATTAATGATTTTAGTTTTATTCAGCTAAAAACACAAGAGTGGAATTGCTGGATCATATGATAATTCTATTTATTTTTGGGAGGATCGTCATACTGTTTTCCATAGTAGCTGCACCAATTTACATTCCCACCAACAGGGTATAAGTGTTTCCTTTTCTCCACATCTTTGTTAGCACTTTTTATTTGTGGTCTTTTATTACAGCTATTCTGAAAGATGTGAGGTGACATTTCATTGTTGTCTTTTCATTTTCCCGGTGATTAGTGATGTTGAACATCTTTTTATGTGCCCATTGGCCATGAGTATGTTTTCAGAAAATGTTTATTCAATTTCTTTATTTTTACATCAAAATTCTTTAAAGTTTTTTTTATAGTAAGTTGTGTGAATTCTTTATATATTTTGGATATTAACCACTTATCTTTTAGAATATCTAGGCTTCATCTAGTCAAAGCTTTAGTTTTTCCAATAGTCATGTATGAATGTATAAAGAAAGCTGAGCACTGAAGAATTGATGCTTTTGATATGTGGTGTTGGAGTAGACTCTTGAGAGTCCCTTGGACTGAAAAGAGATACAACCAGTCCATCCTAAAGGAAATCAGTCCTGAATATTCATTGGGAGGACTGATGTTGAAGCTGAAACTCCAAGACTTTGGCTACCTGATGTGAAGAACTGACTTGTTTGAAAAGACTCTGATGCTGGGAAAGATTGAAGGTGGGAAGAGAAGGGGATGACAGAGGATGAGATGATTGGATGTGACTTGATGGACATGAATTTGAGTAAGCTCTGGGAACTGGTGATAGACTGGGAAGCCTGGTGTGCTACAGTCCATGGGGTTGCAAAGAGTTGGACACGACTGAGAGACTGAACTGAGCCACTTATCAGATATATTATTTGCAAATATCTTCTCTCCCACTTAGTAGGTCATCTATTTGTTTTGTTGATAGTTTCCTTTGTTGAGCAAAAATTTTTGATTTGGTTTCATCTCATTTGTTACCCTTGCTTGAGGAAGAAAGTATAAAAAATGTAGCTATGATTGAAATAAAAAAGTATATTTTCTATACTAAAATTTTTATGGCGTCAGGTCTTATATATACATCTTTAACCCATTTAGAGTCTGCTTTTTTATATGGTGTAAGAAAAGTGGTCTGGTTTCATTCTTTTGCATGTAGCTGTCCAGTTTTCCCAACTCCATTTATTGAAGAGACTGTCTTTTCCTCACTATATGTTCTTGGTTCCTTTGTTGTAAATTAAGTGACCACATGAGTTTATCTCTGTATTCTCTGTTCTGCTCCTTTGATCAATGTTTTTGTGTCAGTACTGTATAGTTCTGAGTACTATAGCTCAGTAGTGTTCTTTTAAGTCAGAGAGCATGATGTATTACCTCAAGCTTGTTCTTCTTTCTCAAGATTGCTTTTGGCTATTTGGGGTCTTTTGTTTTTCCATACAAATATTAAAATGATTTGTTCTAGTTCTGTGAAAATATTATTGACATTTTAATATGGATTGCCTTGGTTAGTACATTCATTTGAACAAATTCTTCAAATTCATAAACATGATATATCTTCATTTTTTGGGTCATCTTCAATGTATTTCATAAATGATGCACAATTTTCAGTGTATAAGTCTTTTACCTCCTAGTTTAAATTTATTCATGAGTATTTTATTCTTTTAATGCAATTGTAAGTAAGATTGTTGGTTTCTCTTTCTGAGTTATGTGTGTAGAAATACATTAGATTTCTGGTATACTGATTTTGTACCTTGTGACTTTAATAAAGTTATTGATGGTTCTAATAGATTTTGATGGTTTTTAGGGTTTTCTATGAATAGTATCATGTCATCGGTAAACAGTGACGGTTTTACTCTTTTGTTTCCAATT
This sequence comes from Oryx dammah, assembly GCF_014754425.2. Lineage (NCBI taxonomy): Eukaryota > Metazoa > Chordata > Mammalia > Artiodactyla > Bovidae > Oryx > Oryx dammah. The sequence continues at coordinate 6,754,046 of NW_024070201.1, forward strand.
TAGATGCCTCTCTCTCTCTCTCTTTTCTTTTTAACTGAAATCAGACTGATTATGTTCTTTGCAGACAAAAATGTGTGGAGAAGCTCTATACAGCCAGCAAAAACAAGACCTGGAGCTGACTATGGCTCAGTTCATGAGTTCCTTATTGCAAAATTCAGGCTTAGATTGAAGAAAGTAGGAGAAACACTAGATCACTCAGTTCAGTTCAGTTCAGTCCCTCAGTCATGTCTGACTCTTTGCGACCCCATGAATTGCAGCACGTCAGGCCTCCTTGTCCATCACCATCTCCTGGAGTTCACTCAAACTCATGTCTATCCAGTTGATGATGCCATCCAGCCATCTTATCCTCTGTCACCCCTTTCTCCTCCTGCCCCCAATCCCTCCCAGCATCAGAGTCTTTTCCAATGAGTCAACTCTTCCCATGAGGTGGCCAAAGTACTGGAGTTTCAGCTTTAGCATCATTCCTTCCAAAGAACTCCCAGGGCTGATCTCCTTCAGAATGGACTGGTTGGATCTCCTTGCAGTCCAAGGAACTCTCAAGAGTCTTTTCCAACACCACAGTTCAAAAGCATAAATTCTTTCATGCTCAGCTTTCTTCAGGTATGACCTAAATCATATCCCTTAAGGTTATATAGTGGAGGTGATGAATAAACTCAAGGGATTAAATCTGGTTGACTGAGTGCCTGAAGAAGTATTGACTTAGGTTCTTAATATTGTACAGGAGGCAGTAACAAAAACCATTCAAAGAAAAAGACACCAAGAAGGCAAAGTGGTTGTCTGAGGAGGCTTTACAAATAGCTGAGGAAAGAAGAGAAGCAAAAGACAAAGGAGAAAGGGAAAGAAATACCCAATTGAATGCAGAGTTCAAGAGAATAGCAAGGAAAAATAAGACCTTTTTAATTTTTCTTGAGAGAATAAGATAATGGTATATAATTAGGATGTTTTTGAAACTACAGATAAGTGCAAATTTATACATACAATACAGATGTTCTTTTTTTTTACAATTAATTAATTTTAATTGGAGGCTAATTACTTTACAATTTTGTGGTGGTTTTTGATATACATTGACATGAATAAGCCATGGGTGTACATATATCCAACCATCCTGAAGCCCCCTCCCACCCCCCTCCTCACCCCACTCCCCTGTGTTGTCCTAGAGCACCGGCTTTTAGTGCCCTGCTTCATTCATCAAACTTGCACTGGTCACCTATTTTATATATGGTAAATACATACTTCAATGCTATTCTCTCAAATCATCCCACTCTCACATTCTCCCACATAGTCCAAAACTCTCTTCTTTACATCTGTGTCTCTTGTGCTATCTTGGATATAGGATCATAGTTACCGTCTTTCTAAATTCCACATATACGTATTAATATACTGTATTTGTGTTTCTGTTTTGGACTTCATTCTGTATAATAGGCTCCAGTTTCATCCACCTCATTAGAAGTGACTCAAATGTGTTCGTTTTTATACCTATGTAATATTCTATTGTGTATATGTAGCACAACTTCCTTATTCATTCGTCTGCCAATTGACATCTAGGTTGCTTACATGTTCTAGCTATTGTAAACAGTACTGCAATGAACATTGGGGTACATGTGTGTCTTTCAATTCTGGTTTCCTTGATGTGTATGCCCAGCAGTGGGATTGCTGGGTCACATGGCAGTTTTAGTTTCAGGTTTTTAAGGAATCTCCACACTGTTCTCCATAGTGGCTGAACAAGTTTGCATTCCCACCAACAGTGGAAGAGGGTTCCCTTTTCTCCACACACTCTCCAGCATTTATTGTTTGTAGACTTTTTGATAACAGTGACTCTGACTGGTGTGACATGGTACTTCATTGTAGTTTTGGTTTGGATTCCTCTGATAATGAGTGATGTTGAGCATCTTTCCATATATTTGTTAGCCATCTGTCTGTCTTCTTTGGAGAAATGTCTGTTTATTTCTTTGGCCCACTTTTGGACTGGGTTGTCTATTTTTCTGGTATGAGGTACTTGTATATTTTGGAGATTAATTCTTTATCAATTATTTCATTTGCTATTACTTCCTCCCATTATGAAGGCTGTATTTTCACCTTGCTCATAGTTTCCTTCATTGTGCAAAAGTTTTTACATTTAATTAGGTCCGATTTGTTTATTTTTGCTTTATTTCCATTACTCTGGGAGATGGGTCATAGAGGATCTTGCTGTGATTTATGTCAGAGAAAGTGTTCTGCTTATGTTTTCCTCTAAGAGTTTATAGGTTTTTGTCTTACATTTAGATCTTTAATCCATTTTGTGTTTATTTTTGCATATTGTGTTAGAAAGTATTCTAGTTTCATTCTTTTATATGTGGTTGAGTAGTTTTTCCAGCACCACTTGTTAAAGAGATTGTCTTATTTCCATTGTATATTCTTGCCTCCTTTGTCAAAGATAAGGTGTCCACAGGTGTGTGAATTTATCTCTGGGCTTTTTATTTTGTTCCTCTGATCTATATTTCTTTCTTTGTGCCAGTACCATACTGTCTTGATGACGGTAGCTTTTTAGTATAGTCTGAAGTCAGGAAGGTTGATTTCTTCATTTCTATTCTTTTTTCCTCAAGATTGCTTTGACTATTTGAATTTTTTTGTGTTTCCATACAAATTGTGAAGTTATTTGTTCTAGGTCTGTGAAAAATATCATTGGTAGCTTGATAGGGATTTCATCAGATCTATAGATTGCTTTGGGAGGTATATTCATTTTCACTATATTGATTCTTCCAATCCATGAACATGGTATATTTCTCCATCTATTTGTGTGATCTTTGGTTTCTTTCATCATTGTTTGGTAGTTTTCTATATATAGGTCTTTTGTTTCTTTAGGTAAATTTATTCTTAAGTATTTTATTCATTTCTCTGCAATGGTGAATAGAATTGTTTTCTTAATTTCTCTTTCTGTTTTTTATTGTTACTGTATAGGAATGCAAAGGATTCCTGTGTATTAGTTTTGTATCTTGCAGCTGTATTGTATTCATTGATTAGCTCTAGTAATTTTCTGGTGGTGACTTTAGGGTTTTCTATGTAGAGGATCATGTCATTTGCAAGCAGTGAGAGTTTTACTTCTTTTCTTAACTGGATTCCTTTTATTTATTTTTCTTCTCTGATTACTGTGGCTAGGACTTCCAAAACTATGTTGAATAGTACTGGTGAGAGTGGGAACCCTTGTCTTGTTCCTGATTTTAGAAGAAATGCTTTCAATTTTTTGCCATTGAGGATAATGTTTTCTGTGCATTTGTTGTATATGGCTTAACTGTGGAAAATTCTGAAAGAGATGGGAATACCAGACCACCTGACTTGCTTCTTGAGAAATCTGTATGCAGGCCAGGAAGCAACAGTTAGAACTGGACATGGAACAACAGACTGGTTCCAAATAGGAAAAAGAGTATGTCAAGGCTGTATATTGTCACCCTGCTTATTTAACTTCTATGCAGAGTACATCATGAGAAATGCTGGACTGCAAGAAACACAAGCTGGAATCAAGATTGCTGGGAGAAATATCAATAACCTCAGATATGCAGATGACACCACCCAATGGCAGAGGGTGAAGAGGAACTAAAAAGCCTCTTGATGAAAGTGAAAGAGGAGAGTGAAAAAGTTGGCTTGAAGCTCAACATTCAGAAAATGAAGATCATGGCATCCAGTCCCATCACTTCATGGGAAATAGATGGGGAAACAGTGGAAACAGTGTCAGAATTTATTTTTTTGGTCTCCAAAATCACTGCAGATGGTGATTGCAGCCATGAAATTAAAAGACGCTTACTCCTTGGAAGAAAAGTTATGACCAACCTAGATAGCATATTCAAAAGCAGAGACATTACTTTGCCGACTAAGGTCCGTCTAGTCAAGGCTATGGTTTTCCCAGTAGTCATGTATGGATGTGAGAGTTGGACTGTGAAGAAGGCTGAGCACTGAAGAATTGATGCTTTTGTACTCTGGTGTTGGAGAAGACTCTTGAGAGTCCCTTGGACTGCCAGGAGATCAGTCCATTCTGAAGGAGATCAACCCTGGGATTTCTTTGTAAGGAATGATGCTAAAGCTGAAACTCCAGTACTTTGGCCACCTCATGCGAAGAGTTGACTCATTGGAAAAGACTTTGATGCTGGGAGGGATTGGGGGCAGGAGAAGAAGGGGATGGCCAACGATGAGATGGCTGGATGGCATCATTGACTTTATGGACGCGAGTCTGAGTGAACTCCGGGAGTTGGTGATAGACAGGGAGGCCTAGCATACTGTGATTCATGGGGTCGCAAAGAGTTGGACACGACTGAGCAACTGAACTGAACTGATGTTGAGGTATGTTCCTTCTATATCTGCTTTCTGGAAAGTTTTTAATCATAAATGGGTGTTCTATTTTGTCAAAGGCATTCTCTGCATCTATTGAGATAATCATATGATTTTTATCTTATAATTTCTTAATGTGGTGTATCACATTCATTGATTTGTGAATATTGAAGAATCCTTTCATCCCTGGAATAAAGCCCACTTGGTCATGACATATGATCTTTTTAATATGTTGTTGGATTCTGTTTGCTAGAATTTTTGTTGAGAAATTTTGAACCTATGTTCATCAGTGATATTGGCCTGTAGTATTCTTTCTCAGTGGCATCTTCATCTGGATTTCATATCAGGATGATGGGGGCTTCATAGAATGAGTTTGGGAATTTATCTTTCTCTGCAATTTTCTGGAAGAGTTTGAATAGTATATGTAACAGACTGGTTTCAAATAGTAAAAGGAGTACATCAAGGCTGTATATTGTCACCTTACTTATTTAACTTATATGCAGAGTGCTTCATGAGAAATGCTAGGTTGGATGAAGCACAAGCTGGAATGAAGATTGCTGGGAGAAATATCAATAACCTCAGATATGCAGATGACACCACCCTTATGGCAGAAAGTGAAGAAGAACTAAAGAGACTCTTGATGAAAGTGAAAGAGGAGAGTGAAAAAGTTGGCTTAAAGCTCAAGATTCAGGAAACTAAGATCATGGCATCTGGTCCCATCACTTCATGGCAAATAGATGGGGATACAGTGGAAATAGTGGCAGACTTTATTTTTCTGGGCTCCAAAATAACTGCAGATGGTGATTGCAGCCATGAAATTAAAAGACACTTACTCCTTGGAAGGAAAATTATGACCAATCTACACAGTATATTAAAGAACAGAGACATGACTTTGCCAATAAATGTCCATCTAGTCAAGGCTATGGTTTTTCCAGTGGTCATGTATGGCTGTGAGAGTTGGTCTATAAAGAAAGCTGAGCACTGAAGAATTGATGCTTTTGAACTGTGGTGTTGGAGAAGACCTTGAGAGTCCCTTGGACTACAAGGAGATCCAACCAGTCCATCCTAAAGGAGATCAGTCCTGGGTGTTCATTGGAAGGACTGATGTTGAAGTTGAAACTTCAGTACTTTGGCCACCTCATGCGAAGAGCTGACTCATTGGAAAAGACCCTGATAGTGGGAAAGATTGAGGACAGGAGAAGAAGGGGATGACAGAAGATGAGATGGTTGGATGGCATCATCGACTTGATGGACATGGGTTTGGGTAAACTCCAGGAGTTGGTGATGGACAGGGAGGCCTGGTGTGCTGCAGTTCATGGGGTTTCAAAGAGTCAGACACGACTGAGTGACTGAACTGTACTGAACTGTACTGAACTAGCTCTTCTCTAAAAGTTTATGTAGAGTTCAACTGTGAAGCCATCTGGTCCTGGGCTTTCATTTGTTGGAAGATTTTTGATTGCAGTCAATTTTTGTGCTTGGGATGGTTCTGATAAGATTTTCTATTTCTTCCTAGTTCACTTTTGGAAGGTTTTACTTTTCTAAGAATTCAGTCGTTTCTTCCAAGTTGTCCATTTTATTGGCATACAAGTGCTCATAGTAGTCTCATGTTCTTTTGTATTTCTGTGTTGTCTGTTGTGATTTCTCAATTTTCATTTCTAATTTTATTGATTTGATTCTTCTCCCCCACCACTTTTTTTGATGACTTTGGCTAACGATTTGCCTATTTTATCTTGTCAAAAAAAAAAAAACAAACTTTTTTTTTGTTGATTTTTGCTACAGTCTTGTTCATTTATTTTTTCATTTATTTCTGCTTTGATTTTATGATTTCTTTCCTTCTACTAACTTTGGAGTTTTCTTTTCTTCTTTTTATAGTTGCTTTAGATGTAAAGTTAGGTTGTTTATTTGATGTTTCTCTTGTTTCTTGAGGTAGGCTTGTATTGTCATGAACCTCCCTCTTAGCACTGTTTTTCCTGAATCCCATACGCTTTTGGTTATTGTGTTTTTATTTGTTTGTATGCATATTTTGACTTTGTTTTTGGTGTCTTCCGTGATCTGTTGGTTATTCAGAAATGTGTTTTTTAGCCTCCATGTGTTTGTATTTTTAATAGTTTTTTCCCCTCTAGTTGACATCTAATCTTACCACATTGTAATCAGAAAAGATGCTTGAAATGATTTCAATTTTTAAAAATTTATCAAGGCTAGATTTATGGCCCAGGATGTGATAAACAATGAAAAGAAATAGAGGAAAACAATAGAATGGGAAAAGTAAAGATATCTTCAAGAAAATTGGAGATACCAGGGAATATTTCATGCAAAGATGGGAAAATAAAGAACAAAAATGATCTAACAGAAGCAGATGAGGTTAAGAAGAGGTGGCAAAAATACACAGAGCTATACAAAAAAGACTTTCATGACCCAGATAACTACAGTGGTGTGGTCACTCGCCTAGAGCCAGATATCTTGGTATGTGAAGTGAAGTGGGTCTTCAGATGCATTACTAATAACAAAGCTAGTGGAGGTGATGGAACGCCAGCTGAGCTATTTCAAATCCTAAATGATGATGTGGTTAAAATTGCTGCACACAACATATCAGCAAATTTAGAAAACTCAACAGTGGCCACAGGACTGGGAAAAAAATCAATTTTTATTCCAATTCCAAAGAAAGGTAATGTCCAAGAATGTTCAAACTACCATTGTATTGTGCTCCTTTCACATGCTAGCAAGTTTATGCTGGTGCTTATTTTCTTTTGCTTGCTCTTACTTCTTTCTCAATTGTAAAAATCTTTTTTAGTGTTTGTATTTTGAATATTTAGAAATAATTTCTTTTAAACTGTTACAGCTTTAAGTCTGACTTTAAAATAAACTGATTGCTTTTATTAATCATGCACTTGTTAATCATACACTTGTATCCCAATTTTATTTTATTTTATTTATTTATTTTTATTTAAATTTTTATTTTTACTTTATTTTACTTTACAATACTGTATTGGTTTTGCCATACATTGACATGAATCCACCACGGGGGTACATGAGTTCCCAAACATGAAACCCCCTCCCACCTCCCACCCCATATCATCTCTCTGGATCATCCCCGTGCACCAGCCCCAAGCATCCTGTATCCTGCATTGAACATAGACTGGCGATTCGTTTCTTACATGATAGTATACATGTTTCAATGCCATTCTCCCAAATCATCCCACCCTCTCCTTCTCCCTCAAGTCCAAAAGTCTGCTCTACACATCTGTGTCTCTTTTGCTGTCTCACATATAGGGTCATCATTACCATCTTTCTAAATTCCATATATATGTGTTAGTATACTGTATTGGTGTTTTTCTTTCTGGCTTACTTCACTCTGTATAATCGGCTCCAGTTTCATCCATCTCATTAGAACGGATTCAAATGTATTCTTTTTAATGGCCGAGTAATACTCCATTGTGTATATGTACCACTGCTTTCTTATCCATTCATCTGCTGATGGACATCTAGGTTGTTTCCATGTCCTGGCTATTATAAACAGTGCTGCGATGAACATTGGGGTACATGTGTCTCTTTCAATTCTGTTTTCCTCAGTGTGTATGCCCAGCAGTGGGATTGCTGGGTCATAAGGCAGTTCTATTTGCAATTTTTTAAGGAATCTCTACACTGTTCTCCATAGTGGCAGTACTAAGGTTTCCCTTTTCTCCATACCCTCTCCAGCATTTATTGCTTGTTGACTTTTGGATTGCAGCCATTCTGACTGGTGTGAAGTGGTACCTCACTGTGGTCTTGATTTGCATTTCTCTGATAATGAGTGATGGTGAGCATCTTTTCATGTGTTTGTTAGCCATCCATATGTATTCTTTGGAGAAATGCCTATTTAGTTCTTTGGCCCATTTTTTATTGGGTCATTTATTTTTCTGGAATTGAGCTGCATATGTTGCTTGTATATTTTTGAGATTAGTTGTTTGTCAGTTGCTTCATTTGCTATTGTTTTCTCCCATTCAGAAGGCTGTCTTTTCACCTTACTTATAGTTTCCTTTGTTGTGCAGAAGCTTGTAATTTTAATTAGATCCCATTTGTTTATTTTTTCTTTTATTTCCAGTATTCTGGGAGGTGGATCATAGAGGATCCTGCTGTGATTTATGTCGGAGAGTGTTTTGCCTATGTTCTCCTCTAGGAGTTTTATTGTTTCTGGTCTTACATTTAGATCTTTAATCCATTTTGAGTTTATCTTTGTGTGCGGTGTTAGAAAGTGATCTAGTTTCATTGTTTTACAAGTGGTTGACCAGTTTTCCCAGCACCACTTGTTAAAGAGATTGTCTTTTCTCCATTGTATATTCTTGCCTCCTTTGTTGAAGATAAGGTGTCCATACGTGTGTGGATTTATCTCTGGGCTTTCTATTTTGTTCCATTGATCTATCTTTCTGTCTTTGTGCCAGTACCATACTGTCTTGATGACTGTGGCTTTGTAGTAGAGCCTGAAGTCAGGCAGGTTGATTCTTCCAGTTCCATTCTTCTTTCTCAAGATTGCTTTGGCTATTCGAGGTTTTTTGTATTTCCATACAAATCTTGAAATTATTTGTTCTAGTTCTGTGAAAAATACTGCTGGGAGCTTGATAGGGATTGCATTGAATCTGTAGATTGCTTTGGGTAGTATACTCATTTTGACTATATTGATTCTTCCAATCCATGAACATGGTATATTTCTCCATCTATTAGTGTCTTCTTTGATTTCTTTCATCAGTGTTTTATAGTTTTTGATATATAGGTCTTTAGTTTCTTTAGGTAGGAATATTCCTAAGTAGTTTATTCTTTTCGTTGCAATGATGAATGGAATTGTTTCTTGAATTTCTTTCTCTACTTTCTCATTATTAGTGTATAGGAATGCAAGGGATATTCGGAATTCTTTCTCAGGTAGATTCCCTATCTCCTCCTCTTTTGTTTGGTTTGGTGGGCATTTCTCCTGTTCCTTTACCTGCTGAGTATTCCTCTGTCTCTTCATCTTGGTTATATTGCTGCATTTGGGGTGGCCTTTCTATATTCTGGGAATTTGTGGAGTTCTCTTTATTATGGAGTTTCTTCACTGTGGGTGGTGTTTATCAGTGGCTTGTCAAGGTTTCCTGGTTAGGGAGGCTTGTGTTGGAGTTCTGGTGGGTGAAGCTGGATTTCTTCTCTCTGGAGTGCTATGAGTTGTCCAGTAATGGGTTATGAGACGTCAATGGTTTTGGAGTAGTTTTGAGCTGCCTGTATATTGAAGCTCAGGGGTGTGTTCTTGTGTTGCTGGAGAATTTGCGTGGTATGTCTTGCTCTGGGACTTGTTGGCCCTTGGGTGGTGCTTTGTTTCAGTGTAGGTATGGAGGTGTTTGATGAGCTCCTATTGATTAATGTTCCCTGGATTCAGGATTTCTCTGATGTTCTTAGGATTTGGACTTAAGCCCCCTGTTTCTGGTTTTCAGTTTTATTTATATCCTAGCCTCAGGACTTCTCCAACTATACGCACTGATGATAAAGCATCTAGGATAAAGATGAAAGGTTTCTCCACATTGAGGGTCACCCATAGAGGTTCACTGAGTTACACGGAGAGGAGAAGGGGTGGGTAGTTAGAGGTGACTGGAATGAGACGAGGTGGGATCAAAAGAGGAGATAGCAAGCTAGCCAGTAATCACTTTCTTATGTACGCTCCACAGTCTGGACCAATCAGAGGTGTTCACGGAGTTCTACAGGGAAGAGGAGAGGGAGGAAGTAGACAGAGGTGGCCAGGAGGATACAAGAGGGAAATGAAAAGGAGAGAGAGAGATCCAGCCAATAACCCTGAGTGTTCTCCACAGTCTGGAACACACAGAGATTCACAGGGTTGGGTAGAGAAGAGAAGGGGGAGGGAGGAGACAGAGGCCACCTGGTGGAGAAAAAGGAGAGTCCAAAGGAGGGGGGAGTGGTCAAGCCAGTAATCTCGCTCTCAGGTAAAATTGGGTACTGAAGATTGGGTTTTTACATGTACAAAATTGACAACAAATACCAAAAAGCAAAGATTAAAAATCTGTTTTGAAGCCAAAGATCTGCTTTGCTGGGTGCCTGATGTCCTCTGCCAGCATTCAGAAGTTGTTTTGTGGAATTTACTCAGCGTTGAAATGTTCTTTTTATGAATTTTTGAGGGAGAAAGTGGTCTCCCCACCCTATTCTTCCACCATCTTAGGACCCGACAGATTGTTTAAACTTATAATGTTTGTGCTTCTTCCAATATTTTTCATGTAGTTGATTTTTAGTGTCATATTGTTGTGGTCCAAAAAAATGCTTGACATGATTTCAATTTTGTAGAATTTATTGAGATTTGTGATTTAGCATGTAATCTATTGTGGAGAATGTTTCATGAGCACTTGAAAAGAATGTGTATCTGTGTATTTTGTTCCTTTAGGATGAAAAGTTGTATCAGTTCAGTTCAGTTCAGTTCAGTCGCTCAGTCATGTCTGACTCTTTGTGCCTCCATGAATTGCAGCATGCCAGGCCTCCCTGTCCATCACCAACTCCCGGAATTCACTCAGACTCATGGCCATCGAGTCAGTGATGCCATCCAGCCATCTCATCCTCTGTCGTCCCCTTCTCCTCCTGCCCCCAATCCCTCCCAGCATCAGAGTCTTTCCCAGTGAGTCAACACTTTGCATCAGGTGGCCAAAGTACTGGAGTTTCAACTTCAGCATCAGTCCCTCCAGTGAACACCCAGGACTGATCTCCTTCAAAATGGACTGGTTGGTTCTCCTTGCAGTCCAAGGGACTCTCAAGAGTCTTCTCCAACACCACAGTTCGAAAGCATCAATTATTCGGTGCTCAACTTTCTTCACAGTCCAACTCTCACATCCATACATGACCACTGGAAATACCATAGCCTTGACAAGATGGACCTTTGTTGGCAAAGCAATATATCTTCTTTTCAATTTGCTATCTAGGTTGGTCATAACTTTTCTTCCAAGGAGTAAACGTCTTTTAATTTCATGGCTGCAGTCACCATCTGCAGTGATTTTGGAGCCCCCCAAAATAAAGTCTGAAACTGTTTCCACTGTTTCCCCATCTATTTCCCATGAAGTGATGGGACCAGATGCCATGATCTTCGTTTTCTGAATGTTGAGCTTTAAGCCAACTTTTTCACTCTCTTCTTTCACTTTCATCAAGAGGCTCTTTAGTTCCTCTTTACTTTCTGCCATAATGGTGGTGTCATCTGCGTATCTGAGTTTATTGATATTTCTGCCGGCAATCTTGATTCCAGCTTGTGCTTCTTGTATGTATACATATGCATTCCATCTTATCTAACGTAATAAAGACCAGTGTTTCCTTATTGACTCTGTGAGGATGCTCTATCCACTGACATAAGCAGGGTATTAAAATCCCCTGCTATCACTGTATTATTGTCAATATTTTTTATTTTTTTTTTAAAATTTGCTTTATAAATTTAGGTGCTCTTAAGTTGAGTGCTTCTTTTGTGTTGTTGGAAGAGAGTGTTTGCTATGACCAGTGCATTTTCTTGGAAAAACTCTATTAGTCTTTGCCCTGCTTCATTCCATATTCCAAGGCCAAATTTGCCTGTTACTCCAGGTGTTTCTTGACTTCCTACTTTGGCATTCCAGTCCCCTATAATGAAAAGGACATCTTTTGGGGGTGTTAGTTCTTAAAGGTCTTGTAGATCTTCATAGAACTGTTCAACTTCATCTACTTCAGCATTACTGGTTGGGGCATAGACTTGGATTACTGTGATATTTAATGATTTCCCTTGGAAATGAACAGGGATCTTTCTGTCGTTTTTGAGATTGCATCCAAGTACTGCACTTCAGACTCTTTTGTTGGCCATGATGGCTACCCCATTTCTACTAAGGGACTCCTGCACACAGTAGTAGATATAACGGTCATCTGAGTTAAATTCACCCATTCCAGTCCATTTTAGTTTGCTGATTCCTAGATTGTCAACATTCACTCTTACCATTTTCTGTTTGACCACTTCCAATTTGCCTTGATTCATGGGCCTGACATTCCAGGTTCCTATGCAATATTGCTCTTTACAGCATCAGACCTTGCTTCTCTCACCAGTCACATACACAACTGGGTATTGGTTTTGCTTTGGCTCCATCCCTTCATTCTTTCTGGAGTTATTTCTCCATGATCTCCAGTAGCATATTGGGCACCTACCGACCTGGGGAAGAGAAGACTCTACACATGGCCATCACCAGATGATCAACACTGAAATCAGATTGATTATATTATTTGCAGCCAAAATGGAGAAGCTCTATAAAGTCAACAAAAACAAGACCAGGAGTTGACTGTGGCTCATATCATGAACTCCTTATTGCCAAATTCAGACTGAAATTGAAGAAAGTAGGGAAAACCACTACACCATTAAGGTATGACCTAAATCAAATCCCTTATGATTATACAGTGGAAGTGAAAAATAGATTTAAGGGTCTAGATGTGATAGAGTGCCTGATAAACTATGGAATGAGGTTCATGACAGTGTACAGGAGACAGGGATCAAGACCATCCCCATGGAAAAGAAATGCAAAAAAGCAAAATGGTTGTCTGAGGAGGCCTTACAAATAGCTGTGAAAAAAAGAGAAGCAAAAAGCAAATGAGAAAAAGAAAGATATAAGCATCTGAATGTAGAGTTCCAAAGAATAGCAAGAAGAGATAAGAAAGCCTTCTTCAGGGATCAATGCAAAGAAATAGAGGAAAACAACAGAATAGGAAAGACTAGAGATCTCTTCAAGAAAATTAGAGATACCAAGGGAACATTTCATGCAAAGATGGGCTCGATCAAGGGCAGAAATGGTCTGGACCTAACAGAAGCAGAAGATATTAAGAAGAGGTGGCAAGAATACACAGAAGAACTGTACAAAAAAGATCTTCTTGACCAAGGTAATCACGATGGTGGGATCACTCACCTAGAGCCAGACATGCTGGAATGTGAAGTCAAATGGGCCTTAGAAAACATCACTATGAACAAAGCTAATAGAGGTGATGGAATTCCAGTTGAGCTATTTCAAATCCTGAAAGATGATGCTGTGAAAGTGCTGCACTCAATATGCCAGCAAATTTGGAAAACTCAGCAGTGGCCACAGGACTGGAAAAGGTCAGTTTTCATTCCAATCCCAAAGAAAGGCAATGCCAAAGAATGCTCAGACTACCTCACAAATGCACTCATTCACAAGCTAGTAAAGAAATGCTCAAAATTCTCCAAGCCAGGCTTTAGCAATACGTGAACCGTGAACTTCCAGATGTTCAAGCTGGTTTTAGAAAAGGCAGACGAACCAGAGATCAAATTGCCAACATTCGTTAGATTTTGGAAAAAGCAAGAGAGTTCCAGAAAAACATCTATATTTGCTTTATTGACTATGCCAAAGCCTTTGACTGTGTGGATCACAATAAACTGTGGAAAATTCTGAAAGAGACAGGCATACCAGAACACCTGACCTGCCTCTTGAGAAACCTGTATGCAGGTCAGGAAACAACAGTTAGAACTGCACATGGAACAACAGACTGGTTCTAAATAGGAAAAGGAGTACGTCGAGGCTGTATATTTGCACCCTGCTTATTTAACTTATATGCAGAGTACATCATGAGAAACGCTGGACTAGAAGAAGCACAAGCTGGAATCAAGATTGCCGGGAGAAATATCAATAACCTCAGATATGCAGATGACACCACCCTTATGGCAGAAAATGAAGAGGAACTAAAAAGCCTCTTGATGGAAGTGAAAGAGGAGAGTGAAAAAATTGGCTTAAAGCTCAACATTCAGAAAACGAAGATCATGGTGTCTGGTCCCATCACTTCATGGGAAATAGATGGGGAACAGTGGAAACAGTGTCAGACTTTATTTTTTGGGGCTCCAAAATCACTGCAGATGGTGATAGCAACCATGAAATTAAAAGACGCTTACTCCTTGGAAGGAAAGTTTTGACCAACCTAGATAGCATATTGAAAAGCAGAGACATTACTTTGCCAACAAAGGTCCATCTAGTCAAGACTGTGGTTTTTCCAGTGGTCATGTTATGGATGTGATAGTTGGACTGTGAAGAAGGCTGAGCACTGAATAATTGATGCTTTCGAACTGTGGTGTTGGAGAAGAATTTTGAGAGTCCCTTAGACTGCAAGGAGATCCAACCAGTCCATTCTAAAGGAGATCAGCCCTGGGATTTCTTTGGAGAGAATGATGCTGAAGCTGAAACTCCAGGACTTTGGCCACCTCATGCGAAGAGTTGACTCATTGGAAAAGACTCTGATGCTGGGAGGGATTGGGGGCAGGAGGAGAAGTGAAAACAAAGGATGAGATGGCTCGATGGCATCACTGACTCGATGGACATGAGTCTTAGTGAACTCTGGGAGTTGGTGATGGACAGGGAGGCCTGGCATGCTGCCATTCATGGGGTCGCAAAGAGTCGGAGACGACTGAGCTTCTGAACTGATCTGAATTTGAGTGCTAAGATTTTATAAATATTATGTCTTCTTGTTGGATTAATCCCTTTATCTATATATAATGTCCTTCTTTGTGTCTTGCTACAGTCTTTTTGTGCTTTTCTTTTACAATCTTTGTTTTATAGTGTATTTTCCCTGATATAAGTATTGCTACGAACTTCTTGAAAATTTCCATTTCCATGGAATACGTTTCCTATCCTGTCACTGTTAGTCTACGTGTGTCTTTAGATCTGAAAGGAGGCTCCTGTAGGCAGCATATAGGTAGGTCTTGTTTTTTTAATATATTCAGCTACCATATGTTTTTAATTGGAGCATTAATTTATTTAAATTTAAAGCATCTATTGATAGATATGTATTTATTGTCATTTTGTTGATTGTTTTCGTAGTTCTTTGTTCCTTTGTTTTTCTCATTCACTTATGATTTGATGACTTTTGTGTTATATTTGTATTCTCTTCTCTTTATTTTTTGTGTTTCTGTTATAGATCTTTTTGTTTATGGTCACTGGGGGTTCATATATAACAATTTATGTGTATCAAAGTCTATTTTAAGTTGATGTTCATATGAGTTCAGATGCATTCTGAAAGCATTATATTATTATTCCCCTGTCCCATGCTTTCTGCTTTGAAATCATATTTGGCATCTTTTAATATTTTTGTTGCACTTAATTATTTTATATCAATATTTATTACATTTGTCTTTTTTCATACTCCCTTTATAAGTAGTTGATCTTTACTATATATTTGCTTTTACCTGTGAGATTTTTTTCTTTCATAGTTTCTTCTGTTTGAAAAAAAAAAAAACTCTGTTTAAAGAAATCTCTTTGACATGTATTGCAAGTCTGGTTTAGCGGTGACAAACTGCCTTCAGCTTTTGCTTTTTTTATCTCTTTCATTCTGACTGATAATCTTACCAGGCAGAATATTCTTGTTTGTAAATTTTTTCTTTTTAGCTCTCTGAAAGTATTGTGTAATTCCTACTGGTCTGTAATTCTCTTTGAGAAATCAGCTACTAGTCTTATGGGGGTTTCCTCATATGTGATTAAATATTTTTCTTGCTGCCTTGAAGATGGTCTCTTTAACTTTTGACATGTTTATTATAATGTGTTTTGGTGTGGTTCTCTTTGTTTTCTTCTTTTGTGGGGGCTTTCTATGCTTCTGGTGCTTGGATATTTGTTTCCCTTGCCAGGTGGGGGAAGTTTTTAGTCATTACTTCTTCAAGCAGATTTTCTGTCCCTTCTTCTTGCTCTTCCTCTGAGGTGTCCTAATTGAAATGTTGAAATGTTAGTTGCTTGATGTTCCAGACGTCTCTGAAACTTTTCTTGTTTTTTGACTCTTTTTTATCTTTTGCTGTTCTGATTGTGTGATTTTCAATACCCTGTCTTAGTCTAGATTGTGAAACTGTTCAACATCATTTAATATGCTACTAATTGCCTCTGGCATATTTTTTTATTTCAGTTACTGTATTTTTCATTTCAGTTACTGTATTTTTCATTTATGACTGATTCTCTTTATATTTTTTCCTCTCAGTTTAAGTTCTTACTCTGTTCATCCATTGTTCTGAGTTTGGTGAGCATGTATGAGACTAATTTTTAAACTGTTCTTGGGTAACTAATAATAGTCAAAGATTATAATTGCACAGTATTGAGAAGTATAGAGCAAAGATTACTAATTTAAAATATTTTCAAGAAACGTGCTTATATCTATTACATTTAGTTCTTTTTAGGGGATTTGTCTTTTTCTTTCATTTGGAAGGTATTCCTTTATCTCCTAATTTTGCCTATTTGTGCTTGTTTCTAAGTAGTAGGTATATTAGCTATGTCTCCCATTTTTGAAAGAGTAGCTGCATGCAGAAGGTGTCTGTGAAGCCCAGTGACATGATTCCTACCCTGTTCACCAGAACCAGGTACTCCAGGGGTATCCCCAGTGTGGGCTATGTGCATATTCCTATTTTGTTTGTGCTGCAATTGCTGTGAGTGTGCTTCTGGATAGTGTTGGTGCCCAGACTGGCTAGCTGAAAGACTCAACTGCAACTGCTGTGAACACTCTGCTGAGTGGGGCTGGTTCCTGGTAACCATGACTGCTGTGGCTGTGCTGATGTATCAGGCTGACCCCCAGGAGCTCTGGAGAGGTACCAGTGCCACCTGTATTTGCCTGCTGGGTGGGGTGGGTTGGGAGCCATTTTGGAAGGGCTTTGCTGAGTAGGTCACATGGTGTTAGCTAAGTTGACTGAGAGTGACAGAAATGACACTAACTAGCTAGGTAGAAGGAAAGTTAAAAAAAAAAATGGTGTGTATCACCATTTCTGTACTACTATTTCCTTCTCTGGAGAAAGTTCCACCAGATCCCTGCCCCTGTGCCACATGCCCTAATATCAGCCAGTGAGTCTTCATCTTGGATGACTCAGGTGCTTTTCAAATGGCTGCCTATTTCTGTGACTCAGACTGAGTGAGTTTGCGCAATAGCCCTTCAAGAGTGGGTGTCTTGGTTTCCTACAACCTTCTGGTTCTCCTGGATGTAACACTGCTGGTTTTCAAAACCAGACATTATACAAGCTATTTCCCTGGCACAGGTTCCCTGGTCTTAGGAACCCAATGTGGGATGCAGACACCTAACTCTTCTGGTAGGGATCTCCATGGTTGTGAAATCCTTCCTACTTGTGAGTTGCTGTATCAGGGGTGGGGGTTCTGACTAACCCACATCTTTGCCCCTTCTACTTGTCTTGATATTGCCTTATATCTTTAGTTGTAGAAAATCTGTTTTGTCAATCTTCAGGTTATTCTCAAAGATAGTTGTTCTGTATGTAGTAGTAGTTTTGATATATCCAAGGGAAGAAGTGAGCTCAGGGTCTTCCTACTAGGCCACCTTGACCTGGACTTGGTCTCAAGAAAATTGAAACAGACTTTTCATTCATCTACTCAGTTTCTCCTTAAAATTATATACACTAACTCAAGGTTCTTAAAGAGATGGGAATACCAGACTACCTTTCCTGTCTCCTGAGAAACCTGTATACAAGTCACAAGGCAACAGTTAGAACTGGACATGGAAAAATGGACTGGTTCAAAATTGGGAAAGGAGTACATCAAGTTTGTATATTGTCATCCTGTTTATTTAACTTATATGCAGAGTACATCATGTGAAATACTGGGTTGAATAAGTCACAAGTTGGAATCAAGATTGTTGGGATAAATATCCACAACCTCAGATATTCAGATGATACTACTTTAATGGCAGAAAATGAAGAGGAATTAAAGAGCCTCTAGATGAGAGTGAAAGAGGAGAGTGAAAAAGCTGGCTTAAAACTCAGGATGCTTGGGGCTGGTGCACGGGGATGATCCAGAGAGATGATACGGGGTGGAAGGTGGGAGGGGGATTCAGGATTGGGAGCTCGTATACACCCGTGGTGGATTCATGTCAATGTATGGCAAAACCAATACAGTATTATAAAGTAAAATAAAGTAAAAATAAAATAATAAAAAAAAAACCCTCAGCATTAAAAAAACAAAGATCATGGCATCTGGTGCCATTACTTCATGCAAATTGATGCAGAAAAAGTGGAAAAAGTGATAGATTTTATTTTCTTGGACTACAAAATCACTGCAGATGGTGATTGCAGCCATGAAATTAAAAGACACTTGCTCCTTGGGAGAAAAGCTATGACTAACCTAGACAGTATATTAAAAAGCAGAGAGATCACTTTGATGGCAGAAGTCCATATAGCTAAAGCTATGGTTTTTCCAGTAGCCATGTATAAATGTGAGAGTTGGACCATAAAGAAGGCTGAGCAATGAAGAATTGATGCCTTTGAACTGTGGTGATGGAAAAGACTATTGAGAGTCCCTTGGACAGTAAGGAGATCAAACCAGTCAATTCTGAAGAAAATTACACTGAATATTCATTGGAAGGACTGATGCTGAAGCTGAAGCTCCAATAACTTGGCTACATGATATGAAGAACCCACTCACTGGAAAAGACTCTGGTGCTGTGAAAGATTGAGGGCAAAAGGATGAGATGGTTGGATGGCAGCACTGACTCAATGGACATGAGTTTTAGCAGATTCCAGGAGATAGTGAAGGACAGGGAAGCCTTGCATGGGGTTGCAAAGAGCTAGACATGACTTAGAGGCTGAGCATCAACAACACAAGGTTAGAAAATGTAATTCTTGCAAGCACTCTGGAAGACAGATAAATGAACAAGAAATGACCTCATATTGTGAGAGGTGGCATGTAATCAAAACTTCAGTCTTTGGAACCCTCCCTTTCCTTCCCAGCTTTAATGAATCTTAAATTTTCATATGGTGCTCAGACTTCTCTCCTTGATTTGGGTTCTTTCTCTTATGTCTTCCATTCTTACCATTCTTCCATCTGCACTTAGGTATTTCCATGTGTAAGTCATTTCAGTTGTGTCCAGCTTTTGTGATCCTCTGGACTGTAGCCCACCAGGCTCCTCTGTCCATGGGATTCTCCAGGCAAGAACACCAGAATGAGTTGCCATGTCCTTCTCCAGGGTGTCTTCCCCACCCAGGCATCAAACCTGGGTCTCTTATGTCTCCTGCATTGGCAGATGGGTCATTTACCACTAATGCCACCTGGGAAGCCCTACCTATTTCCATATTTATTCCGAATTGATAAAATCTACTCCTACTATGTGAGTAATTGAATAGGTTGCCCTTCTGAACAACATTGCTAAACAATGTTAAGTTCAGTTATGAATCTTGAAAGGTATTTTCTTCTTCAACTTTTATTTAAAAATAAGCTATGAGTGACAACTCCAGACATTTTACTAGGCAAATGTGACATCCTAAGAAAATCATTGTCATCTAAAACCAATTAATATCTGCTTTGGGGGGATATACAATTTATAATAATATCTTAATTTATAAAATTTTTTTGAAGTTTCATGAACGTTTTCAGGTATGTTTTATCATTTGGTATTTCTATCTAGCCTATATACATTTTAATTATTTTTATTTTATGGATGAAGAAACAGAAATCCAGGTCAGATTCACTCAGCTAGTAAATAACAGAATTTAAACATATCTACTTGCAATTTTAAATCTGGTACTTTTACTAAGACTTTTTTTTTTTTTTTTGCTTCTCCACTTCCAAAAGCCAGGTTTCTGAAGGGCTCAGTCATATATTTGACTTGGGAAAAAGGAAAGAAGATAGAAAGGAAAGTAGGGAGGGAAGAGTGAAAGTGGAGTGAAGGGAGGAAGGGGAGAAAAGAAAAAAGGAAAGAGTATGGAAAGGAAAGAAGAAGAGAAAGGAAGGAAGGAAATAAGAAAAGAGGAAGAGTAAGGAAGAAAAGGGGAAGGAAGTCTATGTAATGTAAAAATATCAATTAAAGTACAGGTGGAAGTTGAGACAGCAGACTGAACATGCTCTGTGCTAAGTGTGGTACACACTAGGGTAAGTTTCTCCCGTAAACTCTTCCATTATTGCTCTTTCCAGCAGCAAGTCAAAAGATAGAGAATCCTGAAAATTAAAATAGATGGGTAAGTACAGAGTTTCCTTTGTCATATTGAAGCTTGAAGTAATAAATTAGAAAAGTAACAGCTGGAGAGGCACCTGCAGCTTCGTTGTGTCTAAGATCTCTAATGCAGTATGGCATATTTATCAGGTGATTAACTTGGTAGAACCTTTACAAAAGATTCACTCTGTGCTGTTTGATGATCTTTGATCAAGGTAGAATAGCTTTAGTTCTGAAAGATAAAATTAGCTTAAAGTGGGTTTAATCTATTATTCATATCTATAAAAAGAATAGATCAGATGTAGAAAAATTTAGTGATTTGAGTACTAATCTATAAGGTGGTTATTTTTTATGAAATCAGCCCACACTAGTATCTTTTCTTTCTTTTTTCCATATTAATTATTGAATCTACATATGGATTTCATAATTTTGCTTGTAGAAAAATAATCTTATTTCTCTTCTAGATATTTATCTTGATGTCAATGACATGTCAAATACTTTTAAGATGAATTCCTGATAATATTTAGCAGAGTAATCACATAAAGAAATTCAGAATTACCCATTTTAATTAAAATAGCTTGAAATTTTATCAAAAGAATAACTTTCTTTAAGAAAAAAATCAAATAAAACCTCATACTTTGTTCTCTTCCTTAATAAGAAGATGATTTCAAATAAAGCTATTCACAACAGTTGTCTCAACTTACTCATCTTATTCATAGAATGTTGCATACAGTAAAATCTCTTCAACACTCTAATTTCAAATAATTAGAATCTAGAAAATGTGTGTGTGTGTGTGTGTGTGTACTAGTCACTGCAATTGTGTCCAACTTTTGGGGACCCTTGGACTGCAGCCCACCAGGCTCCTCTGTCCACAGGATTCTCCAAGCAAGAATACTGGAGTGGATTGCCATTTCGTTTTCCAGGGGATCTTACCAACCCAGGGGTTGAAACTGCATCTTCTACATCTTCGACATTTTACCTACTGTTCTTTAACAAAAAATATTTTTTTAAATGTATAGAACAATTAAGGTGTACTTGATGTTATTACAATATTGACTCTTACAAGCCATGGATATAGTATCTCTCTTCATTTATTGTTAACAGTTTTGTTTGCAGAGAGTTTGTATATCTTGTGTTAAATTTATTCCAAGGTGTTGATGTATTTTAACGTTTTGGTGGTGGTTGCATGCTCAGTGTCCAACTTTTTGTGATCTCATGGACTGTTGTTCCTTTGTCCTTGGGATTTCCAGCCAAGAATATTGGAGTGGGTTGCCATTTCCTCCTCCAGGGGATTTTCTGATCAGGGATTGAACCCGTCTTCTGCAGTTGCTGCATTGGCAGGTGAATTCTTTACCACTAAGCAACCTGGGAAGCCATTCTAAAAGTTATAAGAATATAACTTTTATTTTCCACATTTTGCAATGTTGATGATTATGTTAATACTGTATATAGAAACATTGCCGAATTAATCAATTATACTAGTTTTTCTAAATTATAAGTAAATGACAATTTAAAATTTTCTTCCAATACTCTTCCTACTTATTTATTAAACCCCATCACACTGAACAATATCCCCAGAAACATGATGAATATCAGTGGTGATAGTGTCATTCTTATCTCATTTGTCTTAAAAAAGCAGCCTTCACTACTTAATCATTGTATACTGTATTTGCTAGAGGTTTTGTTGGTATCTTTTATCAAATTGAGGAAATTTCCTTCTATTTCTAGTTGACAAGAGTTTTTTTTATCATGATTAGGTGTTCGACTTTATCAAATAACTTTTACAAATCCAATTGAAAAATTTATTGGAATACAGTTAATTTAAAGTGTTATGTTACTTTCAGGTATACAGCAAAGTAAATCAGTTATATATATATATATATACATACATACACTATTTTTCAAATTATTTTCTCCATAAAAGTACTGATAATTAAATCTACTTAAGCAAGCAAGGCTTCAGCAATACATGAACCGTAAACTTCCAGATGTTCAAACTGAGTTCCAGAAAAACATCTATTTCTGCTTTATTGACTATGCCAAAGCCTTTGACTGTGTGGAACACAATAAACTGGAAAATTCTGAAAGAGATGGGAATACTAGACCACCTGACCTGCCTCTTGAGAAACCTATATGCAGGTCAGAAAGCAGCAGTTAGAACTGGACATGGAACAACAGACTGGTTCCAAATAGGAAAAGGAGTATGTCAAGTCTGTATACTGCCACCCTGCTTATTTAACTTATATGCAGAGTACATCATGAGAAACATTGGGCTGGAAGAAGCACAAGCACAAGCTGGAATCAAGATGGCTGGGAGAAATATCAATAACCTCAGATATGCAGATGACAGCACCCTTATGGCAGAAAGTGAAGAGGAACTAAAAAGCCTCTTGATGGAAGTGAAAGAGGAGAGTGAAAAAGTTGGCTTAAAGCTCAACATTCAGAAAACAAAGATCATAGCATCTGGTCCCATCACTTCATGGGAAATAGATGGGGAAACAGTGGAAACAGTGTCAGACTTTATTTTTCTGGGCTCCAAAATCACTGCAGATGGTGACTGCAGCCATGAAATTAAAAGACGCTTACTCCTTGAAAGGAAAGTTATGACCAACCTAGATAGCATATTAAAAAGCACAGACATTACTTTGCCAACAAAGGTCCATCTAGTCAAGGCTATGGTTTTTCCGGTGGTCATGTATGGCTGTGAGAGTTGGACAGTGAAGAAAGCTGAGCGCCAAAGAATTGATGCTTTTGAACTGTGGTGCTGGAGAAGACTCTTGAGAGTCCCTTGGACTGCAAGGAGATCCAACCAGTTCATTCTAAAGGAGATTGGTCCTAGGTGTTCTTTGGAGGGAATGATGCTAAAGCTGAAACTCCAGTACTTTGGCCACCTCGTGTGAAGAGTTGACTCATTGTAAAAACTCTGATGCTGGGAGTGATTGAGGGCAGGAGGAGAAGGGGATGACAGAGGATGAGATGGCTGGATGGCATCACTGACTCGATCGACGTGAGTCTGAGTGAGTGATAGACAGGGAGGCCTGGCATGCTGCAGTTCATGGGATCGCAAAGAGTCAGATACGACTGAGTGACTGACCTGAAGTATAACTTTATTTTTTTCTTGAAATTCCATCAGTATATTTTGTTAAAATATGTTTTGGAGGTGGTAAGCATTGCTGTTAGGCTAAGAAACTTAAGCAAACAGTCTTTTCCTCCAAGCTAGTATATTCTCTTCAAAATAAGTTACAAAGTGAAATAGCACTTCATAGTGATTGAAAAGTTAGTGACTTGAACGGTCATACTGCCTCTTAAATTAAGAAAATTTAGTCAAGTACTATTTATCTTTATGATACCTTAAATCTGTGGGAAACATCCATTTTAAAAAAACAATGCTTCTTTGAGCATTTACATTTTTCATATATTTGTATAAAAATAGAAGCTTAAAAGGAAATGTATCAACTTGGATTTAAAATTAAATCCAAGTTGAAAAATAGGCACATATTTCAAGTAGTAACTTGGAACCACTGAAAGGAATAGTTGGGCTTGTCCAAAAACATCTGAAATAATTAACTCATTTATTTTTTCACTAATGTCTTGCAAAAACTATTTATAACTGCCTTGCATTCAAGATGTTTCTCTTTCTGTCCTAAGAGAAAGAAAACATCATTCTGTACAATGCACCTAATAGATTATACAAGCGTACAGGGTAAACCTTTTTAGCATTTCTCCATTTTAGGCAACATATCTTTCTAAGGCAATTTACCAAAGCAATCTTCCTAAGGCTAATTTATCTTATAAGCTGTAGGGTACATTCATTTTAACCTGGTAAGGTTTCCACTCTAAGTAGAAATATTGAAATCAAAAATTAAAAACTGTTAGCTACAAGAACATTAAAAAAAAAAAAAAAGGCAGAATTCTGATTAGCATTCGCTCAGCGGACCTAGAGATAAGAGCTGGGGGCTTTAGTCCTCCATAGCCTGTGGTGTGACATGATGGCAGTGCAAACTCATTATCTGGTTTCACGAAGACAAGAAGCCTTTTCCTGCACCTGTGACCATGACATCACAGTTCCATCCTTCATCTCTTGTTTGTTTTCACTGTGATTAGTCCAGCGTGCTTTCAAGACAGCTTTCTTAAATTCAACCCAAAACTGCCGTACCTGAAGTGTATGTTGCATCTTTCACTATTTAATCTGCTGAATAAACAGCATGGTAAACTTATCTTCGGGCCTGAAGTTTGATCCCTGTGTTGGAAAGATCCCCTGGAGAAGGAAATGGCAACCCACTCCAGTATTCTTGTCTGAGAAATCCCTTGGACAGAGGAACCTGGAAGGCTACAGTTCATGTGATTGCAAAGAGTCAGACATGACTGAGCAACTGAACCCATTCTATTTTGCTTTCACAGTGATTTTATGTATAAACAACTTGTGCACACACACAGACACACACAGATATATTTTTTCCTAGGCCCTTAGGTCCATTTCTAAAAGCAGTAATGTGTAGCACATACGATTATCATGTTTTGTGCTAGATGTTATGAGAGATAACAAGGTGAATAACATAGTCTTTTCCCCGAGGGAGGAGATCTTGTGGAGAAAAGATCTACCAGATATATGAATAAATAAATAAATGCAATGTTTTTTGGGCTCCCAAATCACTGCAGATGGTGACTGCAGCCATGAAAAGAAAAGACACTTGCTCCTTGGAAGAAAAACTACGACCAACCTAGACAACATATTAAAAAGCAGAGAGATTACTCTCCCAACAATGGTCTGTCTAGTCAAAGCTATGGTTTTCCAGTAGTCATGTTTGGATGTGAGAATTGGACTATACAGAAAGCTGTGTGCTGAAGAATTGATGCTTTTGAACTGTGGTGTTGGAAAGGACTCTTGAGAGTCCCTTGGACTGCAAGGAAATCCAACCAGTCAATCCTAAAGGAAATCAGTCCTGAATATTCATTGGAAGAACTGATGTTGAAGCTGAAGCTCCAATACTTTGGCCACCTGATGTGAAGAACTGATTCATTTGAAAAGACCCTGATGCTGGGAAAGATTGAAGGCAGGAGGAGATGGGGGCAACAAGGATGAGATGATTGGATGGCATCACTGACTGGATGGACATGAGTTTGAGTAAGATCCAGGAGATGGTGATGGGCAGGGAACCCTGGTGTTTTGCAGTCCACAGGGTGGCAAAGAGTCAGACACGACTGAACTGAAATGAAATGTTAGAGAACATCTTTGGAATGATAAACAAGGTGACATTAAAAGTACTCAATGGATGTTTCATATTAAAAGCAATTCTACTGAGGTATCATTTATATTCAATAAAATACATCTATTAAAAAAAAAAAGAACACTTGGATTTTAAGCTCTTTTTGAGCCACTTATAAGTCTGTGACCATGAACACCTCTCTGATGGGATTGATTAATGTCAGCTTCATAGACTCTTACTGAGTTTAAAATTAAAATAATGGATATGAAATGGAACCCCTTTACAATTACCAAATGATATACATATCAAAGTTATCTGTATTTTCAGCAAAAAATTTCATGGAGAGTGTGTAACTTTCATAACAATATCTTTAATAAGCAGGCAATCTGAATACCGCTTTTGGTCCCTGGCTTCCTCTTAGCTAAACTTCGTTTCTCTCTCAAAAGGACATTTTTTAAACTATATTCCTGAATTCTTTTTTGAGATTTTCACACTTTGCTTTTTTCTGTCTAATTTTTTAAAATTTATTTATTTTTAAATTGAAGGATAATTGCTTTACAGAATTTTGTTGTTTTCTGCCAAATATCAACATGAATCAGCCATAAGTATACGTATATCCCCACTCTCTTGAATATCCCTCCCATCTCCCTCTCCATTCCAGCTGTCTAGGTTGCTACGGAGCCCCTATTTGAGTTCACTGATTCATGCAATAAATTCCCATTGGCTATCTATTTTACATATGTTAATGTAAGGTTCCCTGTTACTCTCTCCATACATCTCACCCTCTTATTCCTCCCCCAACCTGTCCATAAGTCTGTTCTCTATGCCTGTTTCTCCATTGCTGCCCTGAAAATGAATTCATTGGTACCATCTTTCTAGATTCCATATATATGCATTCAGTTCAGTTCAGTTCAGTTGCTCAGTTGTGTCCAAATCTTTGGACCCCATGAATCGCAGCACGCCAGGCCTCCCTGTCCATCACCAACTCCAGGAGTTCACTCAGAATCACGTCCACTGAGTCAGTGATGGCATCCAGCCATCTCATCCTCTGTCGTTCCCTTCTCCTCCTGCCCCCAATCCTCCCAGCATCAGTCTTTTCCAATGAGTCAACTCTTTGCATGAGGTGGCCAAAGTACTGGAGTTTCAGCTTTAGCATCATTCCTTCCAAAGAAATCCCAGGGCTGATCTCCTTCAGAATGGACTGGTTGGATCTCCTGGCAGTCCAAGGGACTCGCAAGAGTCGTCTCCAACACCACAGTTCAAAAGCATCAATTCTTCGGCTCTCAGCTTTCTTCATAGTCCAAATCTCACATCCTTACATGACCACTGGAAAAACCATAGCCTTGACTAGATGGACCTTTGTTGGCAAAGTAATGTCTCTGCTTTTGAATACGCTATCTAGGTTGGTCAAAACTTTCCCTCCAAGGAGTAGGCATCTTTTAATTTCATGGCTGCTATCACCATCTGCAGTGATTTTGGAGCCCTCAAAAATAAAGTCTGACACTGTTTCCAATGTTTCTCCATCTATTTCCCATGAAGTGATGGGACCAGATGCCATGATCTTCATTTTCTGAATGTTGAGCTTTAAGCCAACTTTTTCACTCTCCTCTTTCACTTCCATCAAGAGGCTTTTGAGTTCCTCTTCACTTTCTGCCATAAGGGTGGTGTCATCTGCATATCTGAGGTTATTGATATTTCTCCCAGCAATCTTGATTCCAGCTTGTGCTTCTTCCAGCCCAGCGTTTCTCATGATGTACTCTGCATAGAAGTTAAATAAGCAGGGTGACAGTATACAGACTTGACAGACTCCTTTTCCTATTTGGAACCAGTCTGTCGTTCCATGTCCAGTTCTAACTGCTGCTTTCTGACCTGCATATAGGTTTCTCAAGAGGCAGGTTAGGTGGTCTGGTATGCACATCTCTTTCAGAATTTTCCACAGTTTATTGTGATCCACACAGTCAAAGGCTTTGGCATAGTCAATAAAGCAGAAAGAGTTGTTTTTCTGGAACTCTCTTGTTTTTTCAGTGATCCAGCAGATTTTGGTAATTTGATCTATGGTTCCTCTGCCTTTTGTAAAACCAGCTTGAACATCTGGAAGTTCACCGTTCATATATGCATTAGCATACAATATTTATCTTTCTCTTTCTGACTTACTTCACTCTGTATAATAGGCTCTAGGTTCATTCACCTCATTAGAACTGACTCAAATGCATTCATGTTCCATTGTATATATGTACTACAGCTTCTTTATCCATTCATCTGTCAATGGACATTTAGGTTGCTTCCATATTCTAGCTGTTGTGAATAGTTCTGCAGTGAATATCGGGGTACATGTTCCTTTTAAATTTGGTGAACGTGTGTCTTTTTCTATTTTGGTTTCCTCAAGATATATGCCTAGTAGTGGGATTACTGGGTCAGATGGGAGTTTCATTCCTAGTTTTTAAAGGTATCTCCATACTACTTTCCATAGTGGCTGCATCAATTTACATTCCCACCAACACTGCAAGAGGGTTCCCTTTTCTCCACCATTTCCAGCATTTATTGTGTATAGACTTTTTGATGATGACTATTCTGACTGGTGTGGAGTGATATCTCACTGTAGTTTTGATTTGCATTTCTCTAATAATGAGTTTGGGTGGACTCCAGGAGTTGGTGATGGACAGGGAGGCCTGGCGTGCTATGACCCATGGGGTTGCACAGAGTCAGACATGACTGAGCAACTGAACTGAACTGAAATGAATAATGAGCAATGTTGAGCATCTTTTTATATGTTTGCTAACCATCTGTATGTCTTCTTTGGAGAAATGTCTGTTTAGATCCATTTCCCACTTTTTGATAGGGTTTTTCTTTTTTTTTCTTGTATTGACTTGTATGAGCTGCTTGCATATTTTGGAAATTAATCCTTTGTCAGCTGTTTCATTTGCTACTATTTTCTCCTAGCCTGAGAGTTGTCTTTTCACCTTGTTTATACTCCTTTGCTTTGAAAAAGCTTTTAAGTTTAATTAGGTCCCACTTGTTTATTTTTGGTTTTATTTCCATTACTCAGGGAGATGAGTCACAGAGGATCATTCTTTGATTTATGTCGTCTAGTGTTCTACCTTTGTTTTCCTCTAAGAGTATTACACTTTCTGGTCTTACATTTAGGTCTTTAATCCATTTTTAGTTTATCTTTGTGTATGGGGTTATGAAACGTTCTAATTTCATTCTTTTACATGCAACTGTTCAGTTTTCCCAGCACCATGTATTGAAGAGGCTCTCTTTGTCCCATTGTATATTCTTGCCTCCTTTGTCAAAAATAAGGTACCAATAGATGTGTGGATTTATCTCTGGGTTTTCCATCTTGTTCCATGGGTCCATATTTCTGGTTTTTTTTTTGCCAGTACCATACTGTCTTGTTGACTGTAGCTTTGTAGTGTAGTTTGAAGTCAGGAAGTTTCACTCCTCCAGCTCCGTCTTCTTTCTCATGACTGCTTTGCCCATTCCAGGTATTTTGCATTTCCATTTGAATTCTGAAAATTTTTTTCTAGTTGTGTCATTGGTATTTTGATAGGGATTGCAATGAATCTGTAGATTAAATTTGGTAGTAAAGTCATTTTCACAAAATTTATTCTTCCAACCCAAGAACATGGAATATCTCTCCATCTCCAAGTCATCGTTGATTTCTTTCAACAGTGTCTTATAATTTTCCATGTACAGTTCTTTTGTCTCCTCAGCTCAGCTCAGTTGCTCAGTCGTGTCTGACTCTTTGTGACCCCAGGCCTCCCTGTCCATCAACAACTCCTGGGGTTCACTCAAACTCACATCCATTGAGTCGGTGATGCCATCCAGCCATCTCATCCTCTGTCTTCCCCTGCTCCTTCTGCCCCCAACCCTCCCAGCATCAGAGTCTTTTCCAATGAGTCAACTCTTTGCATGAGGTGGCCAAAGTACTGGAGTTTCAGCTTTAGCATCATTCCTTCCAAAGAAATCCCAGGGCTGATCTCCTTTAGAATGGACTGGTTGGACTTCCTTGTAGTCCAAGGGATTCGCAAGAGTCGTCTCCAACACCACAGTTCAAAAGCATCAATTAATTCTTCGGCTCTCAGCTTTCTTCACAGTCCAAATCTCACATCCTTACATGACCACTGGAAAAACCATAGCCTTGACTAGATGGACCTTTGTTGGCAAAGTAATGTCTCTGCTTTTTAATATGCTATCTAAGTTGGTCATAACTTTCCTTTCAAGGAGTAAGCGTCTTTTAATTTCATGGTTGCTATCACCATCTGCAGTGATTTTGGAGCCCTCAAAAATAAAGTCTGACACTGTTTCCACTGTTTCCCCATCTATTTCCCATGAAGTGATGGGACCAGATGTCATGATTTTTGTTTTCTGAATGTTGAGTTTTAAGCCAACTTTTCCACTCAGTTTCATTTTCATCAAGAGGCTTTTGAGTTCCTCTTCACTTTCTGCCATAAGGGTGGTGTCATCTGCATATCTGAGGTTATTGATATTTCTCCCAACAATCTTGATTCCAGCTTGTGCTTCTTCCAGCCCAGCGTTTCTCATGATGTACTCTGCATATAAGTTAAATAAGCAGGGTAACAATATACAGCCTTGTCGTACTCCTTTTCCTATTTGGAACCAGTCTGTTGTTCTATATCCAGTTTGAACTGTTGCTTCCTGATCTGCATATAGGTTTCTCAAGAGGCAGGTCAGGTGGTCTGGTATTCCCATCTCTTTCAGAATTTTCCACAGTTTATTGTGATCCACACAGTCAAAGGCTTTGGCATAGTCAGTAAAGCAGAAATAGATGTTTTTCTGGAACTCTCGCTTTTTCAATGATCCAGCAGATTTTGGCAATTTGATCTCTGGTTCCTCTGCCTTTTCTAAAACCAGCTTGAACATCTGGAAGTTCACAGTTCACGTACTGTTGAAGCCTGGCTTGGAGAATTTTAAGCATTTCTATATTAGCATGTGAGATGAGTGTAGTTGTAAGGTAGTTTGAGCATTCTTTGGCATTGCCTTTCTTTGGGATTTAAATGAAAACTGACCTTTTCCCGTCCTGAGGCCACTGCTGAGTTTTCCAAATTTACTGGCATATTAAGTGCAGCACTTTCACAGCATTATCTCTCAGGATTTGAAATAGCTCAACTAGAATTCCATCACCTCCACTAGCTTTGTTTGTAGTGATGCTTTCTAAGGCTCATTTGACTTCACATTCCAGGATGTCTGGCTCTAGGTGAGTGATCATACCATCATGATTATCTGGGTCGTGGAGATCTTTTTGTACAGTTCTTCTGTGTATTCTTGCCACCTCTTCTTAATATCTTCTGCTTCTGTTAGGTCCATATAGTTTCTGTCCTTTATCGAGCCCATCTTTGCATGAAATATTCCCTTGGTATCTCTAATTTTCTTGAAGAGATCTCTAGTCTTTCCCACTCTGTTGTTTTCCTCTATTTCTTTGCATTGATTGCTGAAGAAGGCTTTCTTATCTCTCCTTGCTATTCTTTGGAACTGTTCATTCAGATGCTTATATCTTTCCTTTTCTCCTTTGCTTTTTGCTTCTCTTCTTTTCACAGCTATTTGTAAGGCCTCCCCAGACAGCCATTTTGCTTTTTTTTTGCATTTCTTTTCCATGGGGATGGTCTTGATCCCTGTCTCCTATACAATGTCACGAACCTCATTCCATAGTTCATCAGGCACTCTATCTATCAGATCTAGTCCCTTAAATCTATTTCTCACTTCCACTGTATAATCATAAGGGATTTGATTTAGGTCATACCTGAGTGGTTTAGTGGTTTTCCCTGCTTTCTTCAATTTCAGTCTGAATTTGGCAATAAGGAGTTCATGATCTGAGCCACAGTCGTCTCACCGTCTTGATTTTGCTGACTGTGTAGAGCTTCTCCATCTTTGGCTGCAAAGAATATAAACAATCTGATTTTGGTGTTGACCATCTGGTGATGTCCATGTGTAGAGTCTTCTCTCGTGTTATTGGAAAAGGGTGTTTGCTATGACCAGTGCCTTCTCTTGGCAAAACTCTATTAGCCTTTGCCATGCTTCATTCCGTATTCCAAGGCCAAATTTGCCTGTTACTCCAGGTGTTTCTTGACTTCCTACTTTTGCATTCCAGTCCCCCATAATGAAAAGGACATCTTTTTTGGGTGTTAGTTCTGAAAGGTCTTGTAGGTCTTCATAGAACCATTCAACTTCAGCTTCTTCAGCATTACTGGTTGGGACATAGACTTGGATTACTGTGATATTGAATGGTTTCCCTTGGAAACGAAGAGAGATCATTCTGTCGTTTTTGAGATGGCATCCAAGTACTGCATTTCAGACTCTTCTGTTGACCATGATGGCTACTCCATTTCTTCTGAGGGATTCCTGCCCGCAGTAGTAGATATAATGGTCATCTGAGTTAAATTCACCCATTCCAGTCCATTTTAGTTCACTTATTCCTAGAATGTCGACATTCACTCTTGCCATCTCCTGTTTGACAACTTCTAATTTGCCTTGATTCATGGACCTGACATTCCAGATTCCTATGCAATATTGCTCTTTACAGCATCGGACCTTGCTTCTATCACCAGTCACATCCACAGCTGGGTATTGTCTTTACTTTGGCTCCATGCCTTCATTCCTTCTGGAGTTATTTCTCCATTGAACTCCTGTAGCATTTTGGGCACCTACCGACCTGGGGAGTTCACCTTTCAGTATCTAATCTTTTTGCCTTTTTATACTGTTCATGGGGTTCTCAAGGCAAGAATACTGAAGTGGTTAGCCACTCCCTTCTCCAGTAAACCACATTATGCCAGACCATTGGTCAGGACCATTTTTCTCTTCAGGTAGGTTTATTACTAGTTATTTTATTCTTTTTGTTGCAATGGTGAATGGGATTGATTCCTTAATTTCTCTTTCTGATTTTTCATTGTTAAGATATAGAAATGCAAGTGATTTCTGGGTATTAATTTTGTATCCTGTGACTTTGCTAACTTCACTGATTAGCTCTAGTAATTTTCTGATAGTATATTTAGGGTTCTCTATGTATAGTATTGTGTCATCTGCAAACAGCAAGAGTTTTATTTCTTTTCCAAGTTGGATTTCTTTATCTCCTTTCTTCTCTGATTTCCATAGCTAGGACTTCCAAAACTATGTTGAAAAATCGTGATGAGAGTGGACACCCTTGTCCTGTTCCTGATATTAAACTAGGGAATCCTTCCAGCTTTTCACCATTGAGAATAATGTTTACTGTGGGCTTATCAACTTTTACTATGTTGAGGTAGATTCCTTCTATGCCCATTTATTGAAGAGTTTGGGTTTTTTTTTTTTTTAAATCATAAATGGGTGATGGATTTTGTCAAAGGATTTTTGTGCATCTATTGAGATTATCATATAGTTTTTATATTTCAATTTGTTAATATGGTGTATCAATTGGATTGATTCATGTATATTGAAGAATCCTTGTATCCCTAGAATAAACCTGACTTGATCATGGTGCATGAGCTTTTTAATGTGTTGTTGACTTCTGTTTGCTAGAGTTTTGTGGAGGATTTTTGCATCTATATTCATCAGTGACACTGGTCTGTAATTTTCTGTTTTTTTTTTTTTTTTTTTTAATCTTTGCCTGGTTTTGGTATCAGGGTAATGGTGGCCTCATAGAATGAGTTTGGTTTGGAAGTGTTCCTTCCTCTGCAGTTTTTTGAAAGAGTTCTAGAAGGCTAGGCGTTAGCTCTTCTCTGAATGTTTGATAGAATTCAAACATTTTATTTGTGAAGCCATCTGACCCTGGGCTTTTAGTTTTGGGGAGATTTTTGATCAGTGTTTTGATTTCAGTGCTTGTAATTGGGTTGTTCATAATCTCTTTCTTCCTGGCTCCGTCTTGGAAGATTGAACTTTTCTAATAATTTGTCCATTTTTCCAGGTTGTCCATTTTATTGCCATATATTTGCTCATAATAGTCTCATATTTCTTTTATTTCTGCATTGTCTGTTGCAATGTCTCCTTTTCTTTTTGTAATTTTGCTGATTTGATTCTTTTCTCTTTTTCTTGATGAGTCTGGCTAAAAGTTTGTCAATTTTGTTTATCTTCTCAAAGAATCAACTTTTAGTTTTATTGATCTTTATTATTGCTTCTTTCATTTCTTTTTCATTTATTTCTGCTCTGATCTTCATGGTTTATTTCCTTCTGCTAATGTCAGGCTTTTGTTGTTGTTCTTCTTCTTTTTCCAGTTATTTTAGGTGTAAAGTTGGGTTGTCTATTTGATGTTTTTCTTATTTCTTGAGGTAAGATTTTATTGCTATAAACTTCCCTCTGAGAACTGCTTTTGCTGCATCCCATAGGTTTTGAGTTGTCGTGTTTTCATAACTATTTGTTTATAGGAATGTTTTGATTTCCATTTTGATTTCTTCAGTTACCTGTTTGTTATTTAGAAATATATTGTTTAATCTTCATATGTTTGTGTTTTTTACAGTTATTTTCTAGTTATTGATACCTAGTCTCATAGCATTGTTGTCGGAAAAGATGCTTGATATGATTTCAATTTTCTGAGATTTACTGAGATTTGATGTGTGACTCAAGATGTGATCTATCCTGGAGAATGTTCCATGTCCACTTGAGTTTTTTTCTGCTTTAGAACTCCAGAACTATTCTACTTCTCTTGGAAGAGTCAGCATGATCTTGTTTTAAAATCTTTTCATAATTAAGACTTCACAATTAACTATTATCACTGACACAAAAAATTACCTAATATTAAAAATTATACTCAAAAGTAGATCAGATGTTCAAGCCCAGGAAATAAGAGTAGGAGTAATCTGTCACAAAGTACTTGGGATTTGTATATGAGATTCTAATTTGTTAGCAATTCAGGAGCCTGTGGAAATTTAATTTCTGAAATATTAGTCTTATATCCCATTAGTATGTTGATATGAAGCAAACAGCTACACCTAATACAATACAGTCAGCCAAGTTATCTTCCTCTACTTCTCATTATAGGATGTCTTTTGAAGACACAAAATGTTAACAATCCATATCCTAGTAATCACAAGTCTCAGAGGTCATAATTAAGAGTTACAATTGCTGGTCAAACTATTTTTCCTTTCAAATAGTTTATTTCCAAAGAATCACATACAGGATATTTAAGGATTAACATACCAATTTTTCTAGTTATTTTTTGCTTTTGGTTGGGAGGAGGGATGGAAGAAGAGGCAAAGCTTGCCATGTGATGTGTTTGAGACAAGCTTATAGTTGATAAAATTTGTAGTTGAAAAAATGTTTTAAATTCAAATAATTAAGCTTCATATCAAAAGGTTTGTTTTAGTTGTACATATTAAACTGACAACATGTTCACATATTTCATCTTCATTTGGGACATAATGGGGGTAATTGATATGCCTAGAACTTGTACTTCTTTAAAAATTAGATATGTAACATTCATTGTGCTCATCCATAGCCTTTTAAAATATTCATTCACAAGCTGCTTTATTATCTAGAATTTATTCACTGTGTATTAATTCAAAAGGAAGTGAATGCATCTCCTTTGCCTGTGACTGTTTCTGTGACATTTGTGTTATCCTGTTATTGTGATATAAAGAACAAGTATGTTTATATAATATATTATGTTTGATTGGTGTGACATTGTTAGATGCTATTTATGCTTATTAAGTCATCTGCAATTTTTTCAGTACCACTGAAAAGTGTTAGGTAAGGGCTAGCAAATTGGATTACTCATATTTGAAAAATCAAAGGAAATATTTAATGTT
Organism: Oryx dammah; assembly: GCF_014754425.2. Taxonomy (NCBI): domain Eukaryota; kingdom Metazoa; phylum Chordata; class Mammalia; order Artiodactyla; family Bovidae; genus Oryx; species Oryx dammah. The sequence goes on from NW_024070201.1 coordinate 6,789,183, forward strand.
TTATTTTTCTTAAGAGAAATGTTTATTTAATCTAAATGTTATACAACTACTTTCATAATTGTTTCCAAGATTTTTCTCTCCTTGGAACATGAAATTTTACAGCTATGTTAATTAATAACAATGTTTTGCAATTCTATGGCACCTTTTTGTCTGAGAATCTCAATGTTTACTTAATGTTAATCATATCTTTGGAGAGATGTGAATCAGTAATAGTTTCTTTTCTACTTTTTAAAAAAAATACAAATAGTGCATGGATTAAAAAAAAACCCCTCTTTTGTTCAGTAATGCATTTGCATGGTACACTGTGCAAATAAAAAGAGAGTCTCATTCAGCTGTTGTCCTCAAGAAACCTGAATGGGCCTTAACTTTCTTGCCTTCATTTGGTGAAGGTGCAAATGAAGTCATAAGTAAAGCTACAAAAAAGTCCATTTCATGGACTTCTTTGAGGTAGAGATCATGCTTTTGCATTTTTTTATTTTTTACATTATAGGTATAGTCTAGGTAACTGTGAACTCCAAATATACACATTCTACAGGATAATGGAATGATACTATCCTCGTAGGCTAAGGTGAAGTACAGTCACAGGGAATTTGAGAACTACAGATTAAGTCTAGATTCCTTGTGTTAGCAACCTACTACTGCATAACAGTTATCACAAACTCAGGGGCTTCAAACAACACAGGTTTATTGTTAATATCTCACAGTGTCCAAGTCTGAGTTCTCTGCTTAGGATCTCTGAAAGATTCAACCAAACTGTTAGCTGGGATATGTTCACATTTGGAGGCTGATGGGAAGAATTCACTTCCAAGATACTTAGGATGTCAGCAGAATTCATTTTCTTTTGGTTGTTGGACTGAGGACCCTGCCTTGTTTCTGGCTGTTGGGTGGAAACCGCTTTCAGATCCTAGTGACCATCCTCAGCTCCTTGCCAGGTGAGTCTTGCTGGCAAGGAAAAAGAAAGTTGGCTAGGGAAAAAGAGATTCTAGTTAATCTGCCAACAAGATAGTCTTATAAACATAATATAAACATAGGAGGGACTTACCTTCTGCTTTGCCATTTTTCCACCAAGTAGAAGCAAGTGATGGGCTTTTCCCACACTCCAGGGAAGGCAATTCTATGTGGCTATGAGAACAAGGAGATGGGGATTATAAGGACCACTGTAGAGTCTGCTCATCCTAGTCCTTAGCCTGTCTATATTGACTGAAATTAAGAAACCTTGCTTATAATGGAAAAGCCAAGTTAATAGGGACTAAAGCAAAATTAGAACTTAATTTTTCTCTCACAGAAAAACAGAGGAAGATAAATCCAGAAGAAAGCATGTCAAGACCAGTATGACAGGTCCTCTTATTCATCTGGGACCCCAAATCTCTCTTTGTTTTGTGCAGTTCTTAGTGTATCATTCAGTCATAGCTTTTAGTCTTAAGGTCACTTCATCGTTCAGTATGACTATTGATAGTTGTAGCCATCACTAACATAAAAAAATCAAATAGATAGAAAAATAGAAAAATGTTCAACCCAGCTAAAGCAGCTCCAAGAAAGCAGTCCCTCACTTTGGACAAGGCTTACATACAGCTGAGGCTTACATATACCTTAGTTGCACAGAGCTGACAGGGAGGCTGAAAGACGTAGTTTTTAACTGAAGCTATTGTTGCCCCAATTAAATCAAGATTCTTTTTCTAAACAAGAAAATAAGAATAGCTATCTGGTGACTTCCCTGGTGGCTCAGACGGTAAAGCATCTGTCTACAATGTGGGAGACCCGGGTTTGATCCCTAGGTCGGGAAGATCCCCTGGAGAAGGAAATGGCAATCCACTCCAGTACTATTGCCTGGAAAATCCCATGGACAGAGGAGCCTGGTAAGCTACAGTCCATGGGGTCGCAAAGAGTCAGACATGACTGAGCGACTTCACTTTCACTTTCATCTGGTGGTAAGTTGCTGTTTTTGCCATGCTGCCAATGAGAGCTCCTTATAAGCTTGCCCTAACAAAATGTTGAACCCAACTGTCCTAACCTCCTATGGAAACATGCTCCTGGGCCTGTATTCAGCCACTCCTAAACAGAGAAACTATGGGACTTCCCTGGTGGCTCAGAGGTTTAGAGTTTTCCTCGTAATGCAGAGGACATGGGTTCAATCCCTGGTCAGGGAACTAAGATTCCCACATGCTCCAGGGAAACTAAGACTGCCCTCCACAAGTAGAAATTCCGTGTGCTTCAGTCAAAGATCCTGCATGATGCAAAGAAGATCCCACATGCTACGACTAAGAACTGATGCAGCCAAATAAAAACAGAGGAACAATGTAGATCCTTTCCTGTGCTGGTCCAGGTGTCTTTATCATGGAATGTTTCATACATTGTTTTTTCCCATCCTTGTCATAGTCCCTGCATTGGTAACATATGCAGTAAATCAATTAAAAGTACTTGGACTGTGCTTTGTTTTGATTAATTCCATCCTTCATCCTCACCCCTTGGTTCCTAAAGCTCTTGAATTGGTGTCCTGGCCTAGTGCCTGCCTCCCTTCTACTTGGTGATTTACTGCCTCCTCTGGAATCCCCATCACTGTGTGCTGGCTTCATTTCAGGACACAGATCACTCCCTTTTATGTCTTTGATGCCATGTCCTTGTTTGGGTGTGTTGTGTTCTCTGTCCTCATGCTCCTGGCCACCATGCTATTCTGTCAGTTACAGCTGGGACTGACCCCAGTGCCTGTCGTATCTCATTTTCAGAGTGTAGTTCACAATTTATCTATTAATACCTGCAGCTCAGCCTGCCACTCCTACAGCAATTATATAGGCCACATCAGAGGTTGCACAGATGACAACGATTAGCCTAGGTGTATGATAGGAAGTTGGTGAACATTTGAACTGAGTTTAATGAATATTATATTTTGGGAGAAGATTCTTTGTTCCTACTAATGCCAACTTCCCTTCCATACACAGGTTATGATATTTTTTCTTCTTCAAAAATATTCCAGTACAAGTCCAAGACCATTCTTAAATTCTAAATACTTATGTCAGGCAATGGTCTTATGACCTAACTTTGACAATGCTATAGGCCAAAAATCTCACTCTCTTCACTCAAAACAGTTAGGGCATCACAGTGTCAGTTTCCATTCACATTAATACTTATCAAAACTTTTTTTGTATAAGACCCTGTTCTTGTTGTTTGGGAGACAGGACTGAATAAAATGTCCAAATCTTACATCATTTATAATCTAGAGAAAGACATAGACAGTGAACAGGGAAATGAATGGACAAACATGCAAATATCAAGGAATGATAAACGCATTGCCAGGAATTTTTAAAGTAAAAAAATTTACTTAGAGTAAAAAAAAAGTAAAAAAATTTACTTAATTAAAGTAAGCTATTGTATTAGTGAGTGACTTATGTTTAAATAATTAAGAAAAGCCTCTGAAGAATTAATTAATCAATATATGCTGGAGTTTTTTTTTTTTTTTCCCAATAGCCAAGATATAGAAACAATCTGTCTGTTAACAGATGAATGGATAAAGAAAAGTGGTATATATATATATATATACACACATAATATTCAGGCTAAAAAAGAAGGAAATCTTGTCAATGGTAACAACATGGATGAAAGTTGAGGGCATTGTGTTAAATGAAATGAGCAGACAGAAAGAAAAATACTGTATGGTTTCACTCGAAGACTCTTTGCAATCCCATAGACTGTAGCCCACGAGGTTCCTCTGTCCATGGAATTTTCCAAGCAATAATACTGGAGTGGGTTGCCATTTCCTTCTCCAAGGGATCTTTCTGACCGAGGAATTGAACCCTCATCTTCTGCATTGCAGGCAGATGTTTTACCATCTGAGCCACCAGAAAAGCTCACTTATATGCAGAGTTTATTTTTTAAAAAAGTCAAATTCATAGAGACTTTTCCTCCCAGGGAACCCAGAAGCAAGGAGAATGGAGACAGGGACTCACACCAGCCTAGTCAACACTTAGCAAGAATGAAAATCCCTCTGACCCACTACCTGGCTTCCAGGGCGGCCTTAGAGGTAGAGAGCAGGGGACCCCTCACAAGGTGTTTCTGATACAAACAGTCAATCAAGCCAGCCTGGAGAATACTTCAGGAAGAGGATATAAGCATTGCTTTAAATTTTCTGTGGAAGAAATTATCCAAAAAGAAGTTACAGTGAACTGCACAGCTGACGTATTGTACCCTTCAATGGGACAAGATACTGCACCAGAAGTCAACTTCACATTTGAAGGAGAAATTGGAGAAAACCTAGATGAGGAAGGAAACACATTTTATCAAAGACACAAGACAGTGAGAATTGGAGAAGGATATGGCAACCCACTCCAGTATTCTTGCCTGGAGAGTCCCACAGATGGGGGAGATTGGTGGGCTGCCATCTATGGGGTCGCACAGAGTCAGACACGACTGAAACGACTTAGCAGCAGCTTAGCAGCAAGTGAGTGAAGGAAACAATAGAAGCACAAAATATTCCAGAAAGTTTTGGAAATGTGCATCCAGAAAAGAAGCCAGTTCGACAATTAGCCTGGGTTGCCAGTGGTTATATAATATGGCAAAATTCTACTGAAGATACATGGTACAAAATGGCAAAAATTCAGACTGTCTAGCAAGTGCAAAGAAATGATGACTTTATTGAGTTAGACTACACCATTCTTCTCCACGACATTGAATTTCAGATTATTCATTAGCAAACTCAAGTTCTCTGGCATCCACAGTATGGTACTAAAGTGAAACATAATAAGAGCCATCTGACCAAGAAGCCCTTTTTTGCATTTCTTTTCCATGGGGATGGTCTTGATCCCTGTCTCTTGTACAGTGTCACAAATCTCCGTCTATAGTTCGTCAGGTACTCTGTCTATCAGATCTAGTCCCTTAAGTCTATTTCTCACTTCCATCACTTCATGGGAAATAGATGGGGAAACAGTGTAAACAGTGTCAGACTTTATTTTGTGGGGGCCCCCAAATCACTGCAGATGGTGATAGCAACCATGAAATTAAAAGACACTTACTCCTTGGAAGGAAAGTTATGACCAACCTAGATAGCATATTGAAAAGCAGAGATATTGTCTTGCCAACAAAGGTCTGTCTAGTCAAGGCTATGGCTTTCCAGTGGTCATGTATGGAGGTGAGATTTGGACTGTGAAGAAAGCTGAGCGCTGGAGAATTGATGCTTTTGAACTGTGGTGTTGGAGAAGACTCTTGAGAGTCCCTTGAACTGCAAGGAGATCCAACCAGTTCATCCTAAAGGAGATCAGTCCTGGGTGTAATTGGAAGGACTGAAGTTGAAACTCCAATACTTTGGCCATCTCATGCGAAGAGTTGACTCATTTGAAAAGACCCTGATGCTGGGAGGGATTGGGGGCAGGAGGAGAAGGGGACGACAGAGAATGAGACGGCTGGATGGCATCACTGACTCGATGGACATGAGTCTGAGCGAACTCTGGGAGTTGGTGATGGACAGAGAGGCCTGGCGTGCTGCAATTCATGGGATTGCAAAGAGTCGGACACGACTGAGCGACTGAACTGAACTGAACTGATACTTCTGGACAATTAATACTCTGCATAGAACTACAGTCAGTATGTACTCAAATATAATATTGTACTGAAATAACAGTTTATAATTTTTTTTCAATAAACACAGAGATTCATTTCCATGTGTATTACAACGTACTTACTTCTTGAAGTTGGATCCAAAGCCCTTAGAGTAAGAATGTACCTTGTTCCAGTAGTGGCAGAGATGTTTATCTCAGGAATTTGAGAATAACAAAAAACAGGAAAGAAACTGTAAAGGATATGACCCATAAAGGGGAAAAACTTCACTGGGTGGGATGCATTTTAATAAGGCTTTTCCTCTGAGGGAAATCTCTTGTCTGAGAGGCACAGAAAAGCTGGAAATGAGCAGAAAGCTGTTTTATTACTGACTTGAGATATCAGAGGATAGAGCTGATGGCTGCCAGAATGACTGGAAATTGAGTGAGGAAATTCTAACAAGAAAGAAACCACAGAAGGAAGAGCCCCTAAATCTCTATATAAATTCCTCTCAAATTCCCCAACATAGGGGAGGTGCTCAGACACCCTATAGAAAGCAACAGTGAAAAGGTCGAAAGAAATTTCAGTTGCTGCCTCCATGAGGGAGAGAAAGAAGAGTTTAGAGTTTTGAGTCCGGCCATATTGGAAGGCTTGGTTAACTCAAGCTGTTCATGGAAACCCCCCAAATTTCAAGTCACTGGACTAAAGACTATGTGCCAGATCTAAAGGGTTCACCCTAGGTCTGAACATAAATCATGAGACTCACTCCTGACATCATAGAACCAAGCCTTCACAAGGCCAGTGTAAATGGCCAGTAATGTAACAGCCTGTTAGATCAAAAACAAACACCACCCAAGGATGATAGGAGGATCCAGAGCTTCTGCACTCTTCCACCCACAATGTCTAGTACATACTAAAAATTAGTAGTATGCAAAGAACCAGGAAAATGTCACACAGGGTCAAGAGAAAAATAAGCCAAAAGAACAAACCCTGATGACACCGATATTGAAACTAGCAGACGAGAATGTTAAAGCAGCTGTTATAACTATATGCAAACTGGAATTGATCTATTTATTGTTTTCAGTCCCAATTCAACCTTTCTTTGCCCCACTTTGTGATATTGGAACTAGAGTCTACAAACACTTCTCTTTTGCCAGCTGGCACAATGAAAAAGTTTGCTAATAGAAGGTACTAAATGAGTTATTGCAAGGGATAGAGGCTCCTCTTCCTGGTTATGGTGTGCTTTTAACTTTTTAAAAATGCTGGTTGTTGCAGCATGAGGCAGCCAGTAGAATATGTGACACCAGACGGTGGCTTTCCAGTGAGTTTTAGCAGCACCTCAGCAGGCAGCTACCTGCTTGTTTCTCCACTGGACTGCCATCCCAGCAGGTGATTTCCTGCTTTCTGTCCCTTGCCCAAAGTATACCATGAACTTTCCTACCATCCAGTGGTCCAAAGATACACTCAATCTAATGATGTATGACTCTCAGTCTTGAAGATGAAAGTGGCTTGTTCCATGTCTATTTATACTTGAATCAGTGGCAGCGGCTGCTCCCTGTGTAGGTTATTTATATATTCTTTCGAGTTCTCTTTATCTGTCAATAGTTAATTCCCTGCAACTAGTTAATAATTCTTTTAATTATACTTTTCCTATTCAAATTATTGGTGTATTTTCTGTCTTATGGGTCCCTGAACTGCAAAACATACTCAAAGTGCACACAAAGTTGTCTAAGTGAAAGTGAAGTCACTCAGTCATGTCCGACTCTTTGCGACCCCATGGACTGTAGCCTACCAAGCTCCTCTGTCCATGGGATTCTCCAGGCAAGAATACTGGAGTGGGTTGCCATTTCCTTCTCCAGGGGATCTTCCCGACCCAGGGATCGAACCTGGGTTTCCCACATTGGAGGCAGACGCTTTAACCTCTGAGACACCAGGGAAGCCCACCAGGGAAGTTGTCTAAAAATAAGTTCTAAATGAATAGGATACCTAAGTAGAGTTTCTGGAGCTAAAAACTAAACTGAATAAAATATAAAATAGCTATGAAAAATAATCAATATATAGACTATCTAAAAAATTCATGACATGAACTTATTAGCAGATTGAACATGACAAAATTATGTCTGACCTTAAAAATTGGATAATGTCTATGCATTTCTCTGGGTTCCCCTGGTGGCTTAGATGGTAAAGAACCTGCCTGCAGTGTGGGAGACCTGGGTTTGATCCCTGGTTTGAGGAGGTCTCCTGGAGACAGGCATGGCAACTTACTGCAGTATTCTTGCCTGGAGAATCCCATGGACTGAGGAGCCTGGCAGGCTATAGTCCATGGGGTCGCAAAGAGTCAGACACAACTAAGTGACATACACACACACACATATTTCTCTGGTGAACTTTAAAAACAGAATGAATAAAAATAATTGAACAGAGCTTTAGGGACCTGTGGAATACCATCACAAAAATATACTTTACATATAATTATAGTCTCAGAAAGAGAGGAGAAAGAGAAAATTAGACAGAAGAATAGTTTTAAAAATAATGGCTGAAAAGTTCCCATCTTGGGGAAACATATAAATCTAGATTCAAGAAGTTCAGCAAATTCTAAAGTAAATATATATATACTTTATATATGTATATACACACACACACACATATATATACTATCTTTCTCATGCATATCATAGTCAAATTGCTAAAGATTAATTATAGAGAGTCTTGAAAACACACCCCCAAAAGGATAATTATATAGACAACCAATAATATAAATGGCTGATGGCTTCTCATTTGAACTAATGAAGACCAAAATGTAGAAAACATCTTTAAAGTACTGAAAGAAGAAAAAAGTCTGCTCTGAATTCTTTCAATAAAATATCCTTTAAAAATATATCAGGATAAGTTAAAATAGACAAGAACTTTCTCAGATAAAAAAGAAAAATTGATAATTCATCACCATCTACCCTACACTATAAGGGATACTTAAGGGATTTCTTTAGAAGAAAATTTCACTACAGGGAAAATCATGTTTACAGTTGGGAATGAAGGCACTAGTAATTTTAAATATATGCATAAATGCAATGAAAACTGATTTTTCTCTTAATTTTTATAAAATCCCTACAATCAGGTAAAGTAAAACAAAATTTATAATATATGCAGATATAAGATATATGAAAATACTAACACAAAGGAGATAGTGAATGAAATTATGTTTCAAGGTTCTTACAGTTTTATAAAAAAGAGAATTTTAACTCTAGGTAGAATGTGACAAATTATAGCTACAGCTGCAATTTAAATAGAGAGAAATATACCCAAATACAAAGAATTAAAAATGCCATAATGTAACTATAAATTAATCTTAAATAAAGAATGAAAAAAGGAGAAAGCAGAGAGAGACATAGAAAACACATTGTAGAAAGGCAGACCTAAGCACCACCATGTAGTTGCATTAAATGTTAATGGACTAAGCATCCCAGGTAGAAGGCAGAGGCTATCCAACTGCAGATTGCTTATCTTAAAAAAAAAAAAAAAGTGATATCTAGTTTGTAGTAACTGTAAAGATAGAGCATGTAAACTGTAAATGGGTGGGGAAAATTTACCATTCATAAGTTAACTATGTGAAAGCTGGTACAACCATCTAAGCATCAAAACACAGACTTCAAGAAAAAGCATATGAACAAAGTGCAATTTTTTAACCATAAAAAATTCAACAAGCAGATATCATATGTGTAAATACATACACACACAATAAAAAGAAGAGCTTCAAAATACATGAAGCCAAACTGGCAGAACTAAAAGGAGGAAGAGACAAATCTAAAATTAAAGTGGAGTATTTTCCCATTCCCCTCTCATTAATAGGAGGACTGGATAATAAAACAGTAAGAATGTGGAATGTATTTAATAACGTGATCATCCATCTTGACCAATTGACATTTTTACACTAATTGAAAGTGAGCAATTGAACAACTTATCCTTTCAAGTACACATAAAATGTACATCATAATAGAATAAATGCTGGACCATAAAAATGTTTTCAATTAGCTAAAAAAAATTGAATCTTAGAGAAGATGTTCTTCGACAAAAGAAAATTAAATTAGAAACCAACAAAAATTAAAAATATAGAAAAGCCCAACTGTGGGTAAATTAGCAACACATTTTAATATATTCTATGAATCAAAGAAAAAGACACTAGGAGAAATTAAAAATATTCCAACTTAAAGATAATAAAAACAGTATATAAAAATTGTTTTTGTTTAGTGGCCAAGTCCTGTCTGACTCCAAGACCCCATGGACTGTAGCACGCCAGGCCTCCCTGTCCCACACCATCTCCCAGAGTTAAATCAAGTTCATGTCCACTGCATCGGTGATGCCATCCAACCATCTCATACTCTGTCACCCGCCTCTCCTTCTGTCTTCAATCTTTCCCAACATCTGGGTCTTTTCCAATAAGACAGTTGTTCTCATCAAGTGGCTAAAGTATTGGAGCTTCAGCATCAGTCCTTCCAATGAGTATTCAGAGTTTATTTCCTTTAAGAATGACTAGTTTCATCCCCTTGCAGTCCAAGGACTCTCAAGATTCTTCTGTAGCACCACAGTTCAAAAGCATCAGTTCTTTTGTGCTCTGCCTTCTTTATGGTCCAGCTATCACAATGGTATATGACTACTGGAAAGGCCATAGACTCGACTATACAAACATTTGTTGGCAAAGTGATGTCTTTGCTTTTTAATATGCTGTCTAGATTTGTCATAACTTTTCTGCCGAGAAGCAATCATCTTCTAATTTCATGGCTGCAGTCACCATCCAGTTATTTTAGAGATCAGGAACAGGAAATCTGTCACAGCTTCTACTTTTTCCCCTTCTGTTTGTCATGAAGTGATGGGACCAGGTGCCATGATCTTAGTTTTTTAATATTTATTTATAAACCAGCTATTACACTCTCCTCCTTCACCCTCATAGAGAGATCCTTTGTTCCTCTTCGTTTTCTGCCTTTAGAGTGGTATCATCTGCATATCTGAGGTTGTTGATATTTCTCTCCATAAACTTGGTTCCAGCTTGTAACTCATCCAGCCCAGCATTTTTCATGAAGTGCTGTGCATATAAGTTAAATAAAGAGAGTGATAATAAACAGCCTTGTCGAACTCCTTTCTCAATCCTGAACCAGTCAGTTATTCCATAAAGGGTCCTAACTGTTGCTTCTTCACCAGTATGCAGGTTTCTCAGGAGACAGGTAAGATTATCTGGTATTCCTATCTCTTAAAGAGTTTTCCACAGTTTGTTATGATCCACGCTGCTTACTCCTTGGAAGGAAAGTTATGACTAACCTAGACAGCATAATAAAAAGCAGACATTACTTTGTTAACAAAGGTCCGTCTAGTCAAGGCTATTTTTTCCAGTGGTCATGTATGGATGTGAGAGTTAGACTATAAAGAAAGCTGAGCGCAGAAGAATTGATGCTTTTGAACTGTGGTATTGGAGAAGACTCTTGAGAGTCCCTTGGACTGCAAGGAGATCCAACCAGTCCATCCTAAAGGAGATCAGTCCTGAATATTCATTGGAAGGACTGATGTTGAAGCTGAAACTCCGGTACTTTGGCCACATGATGCAAAGAACTGCATCATTGGAAAAGACCCTGATGCTGGGAAAGATTGAGGGCAGGCAGGAGGAGAAGGGGACGACAGAGGACGAGATGGTTGGATGGCATCACTGACTCAATGGACATGGGTTTGGGTAAACTTAGGGAGCTGGTGATGGACAGGGAGACCTGGCGTGCTGTGGTTCATGGGTCACAAAGAGTCAGACACGACTGAGCAACTGAACTGAACTGAACACGATCAAAATCTTCAGTGTAGTCAATAAAACAGATGTAGATGTTTTTCTGGAATTCCTTGCTTTCTCCATGATCCAGTAAATGTTGACAATTTGAACTCTGTTTCCTCTGCCTTTTTTCAACCCAGCTTGGACATCTGGAAGTTTTTGGTTCACATAATGATGAAGCTGAGCATGCAAGATTTTGAGCATAACCTTACCAGCATGGGAGATGAGTGTAATTTTCTCATGGTTTGAACATTCTTGAGTTCTACCCTTCCTGGGAGGTAAGATGGTGATTGACCTTTACCAGTCCTGTGGTTGCTACTGGGTTTTACAAATATGCTGACATATTGAGTGCAACACTTTGACAGCATCATCTTTTAAGATTTCAAATAACTCTGCTGTAATTCCATCGCCTCTACTAGCTTTATTGACAAAAGTGCTTCCTAAGGCCCACTTGATTTCACACTCCAGAATGTCTGGTTCTGGGTGAGTAACCATACCATCGTGGTTATCCAGGTCATTAACATCTCTTTTTGTACAGTTCTGTATATTCTTTCCATCTCTTCTTGATCTCTTCTGCTTTTATTAGATCTTTACCATTTCTGTCCTTTATTGTGCCTATCTTTGGATGAAATATTCCTTTGATATTTCCAATTTTCTTGAAGACATCACTAGTCTTTCCCCTTCTGTTGTTTTCCTCTATTTCTTTGCATTTTTCATTGGATAAGGCCTTCTTGTCTCTCCTTGCTGTTCTCTGGAACTCTGCATTTAGTTGGGTGTACATTTCCTTTTCTCCCTTGCTTTTTGCTTCTCTTCTTTCTTCAGGTATTTGTAAAGCCTTTTCAAACAACCACTTTGCCTTCTTGTTTTTCTTTTTCTTTGGGGGTGGTTTTGCTAACTGCCTCCTGAACAATATTATGGGTCTCTGCCCATAGTTCTTCAGACACTCTGTTTACTAGGTCTAATCTCTTGAAGTTATTTATCACCTCCACTTATATTTATAGGGGATTTGATTTAAGTCATACCTGGCTGGCATACTGGTTTTCCCCACTTCCTTTAGTTTAAGCCTGAATTTTGCTATGAGAAGCTGATGATCTGAACCAGATCCAGGTCTTGTTTTTTGCTGACTGTATATGGCTTCTCTATCTTTGGCTACAGAGAATTCAACCAATCTGATTTTGATATTGACCATTTGATGATGTTTATGTGTAAAGTCATCTCTTGTGTTGCTGAAAAATGGTGTTTTCTATGACCAGCGCATTTTCTTGGTAGAATTCTGTTAGCCTTTGTTCCGCTTCATTTTTGTACTCCAAGGCCAAACCTGCCTATTACTCCAAGCATCTCTTGACTTCCTAATTTTGCATTCCAATCCCCTATGATGAATAGGGTATCTTTTGTTTGTTTGTTTGTTTGGTGTTTGTTCTAGGAGGTCTTCTAGGTCTTCATAGCACTCATCAACATCAGCTTCTTTAGCATTGGTAGTAGAGCATAGACTTGAATTACTGTGATGTTTAATGGTTTGCCTTGGAAACAGATCATTCTATCGTTTTTGAGATTGCACCCAAGTACTGTATTTAGGGCTCTTGTCGATTATGAGGGTTACTCTATTTCTTCTATGAGATTCTTGCCCACAGTGGTAGATGTAAGGCTCATCTGAATTAAATTCATCCATTCCTGTCCATTTTAGTTCACTGATTTCTAAGATGTCAGTGTCTACTCTTGCCATCTCCTGCTTGACCATGTCTAATTTACCTTGATTCACGGACCTAACATTCCAGGTTCCTATGCAATGCTGTTCTTTGCAGCATCAGATTTTACTTTCATCACCAGACACATTCACAGCTGAGTGTCATTTCTGCTTTGGCCCAGCTGCTTCATTCTTTCTGGAGTTATTGTCCTCCGCTCTTCCCCAGTAGCATATTGGACACCTTCTGACCTGGGGGACTCATCTTTCAGTGTCATATCTTTTTGCCTTTTTATACAGTTCATGAGGTTCTCACAGAAAATATACTGAAATAGTTTGCCGTTCCCTCCTCCAGTGGATCATGTTTTGTCAGAACTCTCCACTGTGACCCATCCACCTTGGGTAGCCCTGAACAGCATGGCTCGTAGCTTCACTGAATTATGCAAGCCCGTCTACCACAACACAGACAGTGATCCTTGAAGGAGATAAAAGTCGTTAGATGCAGCTATAATTGCACTGACTGAATTTTATAACTTTAAATGCTTATATCATTAATTTCAAACTCACTTTGTTAACCTTCCAAATTAAAAAGCTTCAAAAGATGTGCAAATTAAAATCAATCAATCAGTAGAAAATTAGCACATACATAAATTAACAAAACCTAATGTCCATTCTTTGAAGAGACTAATATATATTTTAAAAACCTAGTTCAAGTGCATCAAGAAAGAAAGAAAAGTGAGAAAAAAACCAACTATCTCCTCTTTAATTCCCAGTATTAATAATTTAACTACCTATGTCACAGGCCTAAAAATATAAAGGAAGGAGTAGCATAAACCACTATGAATCTGACAATAAATTCAATTTTATTGAATTAGAAAAATTTCTTGGAAAAAACATTTCAAAATAGACACAAGATGACATAGAAAATATGTTATATTATAAATTATAAATTATGGTACTTGATAAATTAGAAGAAGAGAGTAATGAGTAAGAAGGAGGAATTGAGCAGGATACCAGAGCCATTGACTCAAGCAATTTTGCAGATTACACTGATATTTATTGTGAAGGAAGAGAGTAGAGGATAAATAGATTTTTTTAAGAAGTGGGATTGTATATGATATGAGTTCAGTTTTCAGCATATTAAGTGTGAGATTTCCCAAAGAATATATAAATAAGCAATTGTGCATATAGGTCTGGAAGGTAGAAGAGAGGGTTGAGTAAGAGTTGTAAATATGAATAAAAATTTAAGCCACAGAAACAATATTACCTAAAGAGGTGGTGGAGAAAAGAAGATGGCTTAGGCTGGAGACATATAAACACCACTTAGAGATAACAGAAGTACAGTCTATAAAAAAAGATAAAGAAAAAATAATCAGCAGATATGAAGAAAAACTAGAGCATAGAATCATAAAAGCCAGGAGAAGATAGTGTTGAATTTTTTTAAATGTCTTTTCTGAATCTGTTAACAAGACCATCTAAGTTATTCTCTTTTGTATCATTTAATTGAGTAATGTTAAGCCAACTTTGTATTCCTAGGGGATAACCATACTCAGTCACAATGGTTCATTTTTAAAATATTAATGTTTTATTAAGGGGTTTTTTAATCCTTATTCATTGCTTATGATAGATATTGTTCTACACTTTATTTCTGTTGTAATGTATCTGGCAAGTTGTGTTATCAAGCTTGCACTGGCCCCACAAAACCAGTTGAACAGTATGGCCTCACCCTATTGTCTCAAATACTTTGTACAATGCTAGTACGGTTTCTTCCTTACATGTATGATGCAATGGAAACATATAGGCCTATAGTTTTTCTTTGTTGGGAATTTTGATTTAAAAACATCCAGTGTCAGATAGATGTTAGGTTATCTCATAGTTTCTATTGGCAGAAATATTATGATTTAACTGGATGTCTCTGGCTCAAGTTCATTCATGAAGTCACAGTTAGGCTTAGGCTGTTGACCAGGATTACAGTCATTACTGGGCTTGATTGGAGCTGAAGAATTCTCCTCTAAACCCCTGACATGGTTGTTGTAGGCTTCGGTTCCTTGATGGTTGTTGGCCTGTTCCTTGCCACATGAACCTCTTCTTAATTTGCTTGAATGTCCTCACAAGTGGTAGCTAGCTTCCACTTCCAGGTGAGCAATCAAAGAGAGAACAAGAGTGCAGAAGAGCGTTCTCAAGAAGAGAGTCAGAGGCTTTTTGTTACTGAATCCCAGACCTGATATTCCATCACTTCTATTATATTCTACTCATCAGAAACAAGTTACAAGGCCCTGTCCACACTCAAGTGGAGGGCATCACACAAAAGTGTGACTACCAGAAAGTGGGGGTCACTGGAGGCCACTTTACAGGCTGCCCATGATACTCATCATTTCACTCAGAAATTGGCCTTAATCTCTAGGTAGGAAGTAGCCCTGAGTTCTGGATGGTGACGTGAATAATGGACACAAATTTGTGTTGGCATTAAAGGTGTCAGTAATGCTGATTAGGCTTCCCTGGTGGCTCAGATGGTAAAAGAGTCTGCCTACAATGCAGGAGACCCAGGTTTGATCCCTGGGTCAGGAAGATCCCTGGAGCAGGAAATGGCAACCCACTCCAGTATTCTTGCCTGGAAAATCCCATGGACGGAAGAGCCTGATAGGCTACAGTCCATGGGGTCCTGAAGAGTCGGACATGACTGAGCAACTTCACTTCACTTCACTTCAATGCTGATTAAGTACCACTTCAGAAATAAACCCTATAATACACACTACTCTAGAATCATTACAGTTCAATGTAACTATAAATTTAGAAACACATTTAAATCATAAGCATAATCAAATTTGAGCCCAAAACTGACTTGTACAACCTTAATTCTTATGCTGAAATAGATCTTCAAAGCTTTTAGAGTGTACACACAGATTACTTTTAAAAATCGCCCGACAGTATATTCAGAAATAGGAACTGTAAGAATACTTCTCAGAAAATAAACAGAATATTTTGAATACATACTTAACTCATGTACCTTATCCAATATTAAATATTAATAAGAAAATGCCCATTCTATTTTTTTCAAAGAAAACAACCTTCTAAGCTAGTGTCAGCTTAGTATAGCTTAATAGGTACTTAATAAGTACTACCCACCTTTGTTAGTTATTCTTACCTTTATGATTAATCTGATAATCTTCCATATACCAAAGCAGAATTCTCTACAAGCCTTCTGCAGAGCAGTCAAAGTAATCTTTTCAAATCATGGATCAGAGGAGATCAACTTTCTAATTAAAGCCTTTTGAAGGTATCTCAGGGCACTTAGAATAAAACTGGAGCTCTTTACCATAATCAACAAGGCCTAACATGAGCTGTCACTGCTTGCCATCCAATCTCATCTAAAACCATCTTCATCTACTATGTTCCTGCAATCATGGTCATCTTTCTTTTCTCAAACACACTGAACTGCTACATGCCTTGGAATCCTTTGTTCTTTTTGCCTGAAACACTCCTACTCAAGAGGGTGATATGGATGATACCTTCTTGTTATCCAGGACTTCACTCACATGTCATCTCATTAAAAAGGCCCTTCCCTGATCAGCCAGGGCTATATAGTACAGCTCAAGAGGTCACTATTTACACTGTGGTCTATGCAATGGTATTGGAGTTGGGGAATGTACAGCCTGGTTCAGTTTTGTACATCCATCCTGTATCACTCTGTAAAATTGCTCTCTACCATTCTGGAGCATAGAGCCTTATTGTTATCTGAAATAATGTTATTTATTCATTTACTTTATAGAATGTGTACTTGCACATTGCCACTTTTATCCCAAGAAGACAGTATCCTTACTTATTATTCATTGTTATATTCACAAAATTTTGAGCAAAACCTGGAACATGGTTTGGCACTTCATATATATTTGTGTAATGAACAAATATATAACAAACATGGGTGGTAGGAGTGTCTCCATGCAGATCATAGGTTATAGGTCTTGTCCCAGAGGTCTTGTTTGCATGTTCCTAAAAGGGCTCAGTGGCTTACACTGATTTTTTGTAACAGATGCTAAGTGCGTAATAAATGCGTCTTGGATAAAATTATTGTGAAGACTCATTAATTAAGATGATAACATATTTGTGCAAGGATAGATAAATAGAAACATAGATACAAGAATGCAAATAATTAATTTCAAAAATATTTTAATGTAATTAAATGCACAGTGAATTTTGTTTTGCCAATTAATGGTGCTGGGGAACTGGAAAATTCATATGGAAAAAAGTAACTCTTTACCTTATAACTTACACCTTATATAAAAATTTATTTTACATGAGACAGAGACCTAAATGTGAAAACTAAAATTGTAAAACTTCTTGAAGAAAACAAGAGAATAGCTTTAAGACTTGGGGTATATAAAGATTTCCTAAACAGAAAAACAAAACACTAGCTATAAGAGAAAAAGTTATAATTAGATACTATAAAAATGAAAAAGCTGTTCATCAAAAGACATTATTAAGAAAGTGGAAAGGCAAGTCACATGCTAGTGGAAGATATTTATAATTCATAAGTTGACAAGGTCATATATCAAGATT
Source organism: Oryx dammah (assembly GCF_014754425.2). Lineage (NCBI taxonomy): Eukaryota > Metazoa > Chordata > Mammalia > Artiodactyla > Bovidae > Oryx > Oryx dammah. Next base: position 6,806,747 of record NW_024070201.1, read on the forward strand.
ATATAAAGAAAAAGAAAGGCAACCCTAGTTTTTTAAACACAAGCAAAATAAAATAAAATATCCAAAAAGCTGATAAATATATAAAAAGGTGGTCAGCATAATTCATCACCAGCAAAATGCAAATTAAAACCATAATCTAGCAGCACACAGTCCTTTAGTCCTCCCAAAGGACTAAAGTTTAAATGGCTGACAATACCATGTGTATTTCCAAGAATTTGGAGCAGAGAGATTTGTTTTTTTTTTTTTAAACCACAGCCCAAATTGAAAACAGTCTTAATGGCAAATGGATAATGCTGTGGATACATTATAAACATGATGTGGATGAATATGTCACATCATGGAAGAATATTAAAACATTTGGTTGAATCAAAGAAGTGAAAAGAGTATGGAGCATATGATTTCTTTTATATGAAGGTTTTTGTTGTTGATAAGTCACTCAGTCATGTCTGACTTTCTGACCCCATGGACTGCAGCATGTCAGGCTTCCCTGTCCTTCATTATCTCCAGGAGTTTGCTCAAACTCATGGACATTGAGTCTATGATGCCATCCAACTATCTCATCCTCTGTTGCCCTTCTCCTTTTGCCTTTAATCTTTCCCAGCATCAGAATATTTTCCAGAGCCAATTTTTTGAATCAAATGGCAAAAATATTGGAGCTTCAGCTTCAGCATCAGTTCTTCCATGATTTCCTTTAGGATTTCCTTTAGGATTCACTGGTTTGATCTCCTGGCAGTCCAAGGGATTCTCAAGAGTCTTCTCCAATACCACAGTTCAAAAGCAGCAATTCTTCAGTACTCATCTTTCTTTATAGTCCAACTCTCACATCCATACATGACTACTGGAAAAACCATAGCTTTGACTAGATGGACCTTTATCAGCAAAGTAATGTCTCTGCTTTTTAACGTGCTATCTAGGTTTGTCATATCTTTTCTTCTGAGGAGCAAGTGTCTTTTAATTTCATGGCTGCAGTTACTGTCTGCTGTGATATTGGAGCCCAAGAAAATAAAGTCTCTCACTGTTTCCATTGTTTCCCCATCCACTTGCCATGAAGTGATGGGACCAGATGCCATGATTTTTGTTTTTTGAATGTTGAGTTTTAAGCCAGCTTTTTCACTCTCTTCTTTCACTTTCATCAAGAAACTCTAGCTCCTCTTTGCTTTCTGCCATTAGAGTGGTGTCAACCATATGTCCAAGGTTATTTATATTTCTCCCAGAAATCTTGACTCCAGCTTCAGTTTCATCCAGCCTGGTATTTCTCATGATGTACTCTGCATATAAGTTAAGTAAGCAGGGTGACAATAAACAGCCTTGACATACTCCTTTCCCAATTTGGAACCAACCTGTTGTTCCATGTCCAGTTCTAACTGTTGCTTCTTGACCTGCATATAGCTTTCTCAGAAGGCAGGTAAGGTGGTCTGGTATTCCCATCTCTTTAAGAATTTTCAGCAGTTTGTTGTGATCCACATAGTCAAAAGCTTTAGCGTAGTCAGTGAAGAAGAAGTAGATGTTTGTCTGGAACTTCCTTGGTTTTTGTATGATGCAGTGGATGTTGGCAATTTGATCTCTGATTCCTTTGATCTTTCTAAATCCAGCTTGTACATCTGCAAGTTTTCAATTCATACATTGCTGAAGCCTAGCTTGAAGGATTTTGAACATTTACTGGTTGGCATGTGAAATGAGCACAACTGTGTGATAGTTTGAACATTCTTTGACATTGTCCTTCTTAGGTTTGAAATGAAAATTGACCTTTTCCCATCTGTGGCCACTGTTGCTTTCCCAATTTGCTGGAATACTGAGTGTAACACTTTGACAGCATCATCCTTTAGGATTTGAAATAGCTCAACTGGAATTCCATCACCTCCACTAGCTTTGTTCATTGTGATGCTTCCTAAGGCCCACTTGATTTTTCTATGGCTATATGTGATGTCTGGCTATAGGTTAGTGACCACACCATCGTTGTTATCCAGGTCATTAAGACCTTTTTGTACAGTATTTCTAGGCATTCTTGCCACCTCTTCTTAATCTCTTCTGCTTCTGTTAGGTCCATATCTTTGAGAATAGACAAAATTTATGTTAGGATTGATTGGGAAGGTACATAGGGAATGAGGAAAATATTCTATATATTTTTTAAACTGGAGTGGTTATATGAATGTCTACATAGGAAAATTTCATTGATTTATGCAATTAACAATTGTACATTTCATTACATGTAAGTTATAATTAATTAATAGACTAAAAAAAGAAGAGAGATATGTTTTGAGTTTGAGAAAAAGGAAATTGTTTACTACATAAAAATAAGTGTTCAACAAAGGCTGAAATACAATTTTTTCTTTAGAAACACATGCATCTCAGTTGATTTCAAGCACTTATTAATGCTGCATATTGCTTTAAAGTAATAAAAATGGCAAAAATATTTATATTCAGAATTTTGAGCTAAATTTTTAAACTCTTTTTAACTGAAGGAGGAAAGAAGTCATAATTTCTACCTTATAAACAACAGAAATTTCCCTAATGTCAGACTGTTGCAAATAGACTGCATGAAACTGTGACCCACAGTTATGAACCTCTAATAACAGCAAGATGACCTTCCTTTCTGGTTCCATGAGATAAACAGCTTAACATCCTAAATAAGTTTCACAAATGTTATCTCAGTAGCAAAAAAAGGAACCTATTTATAAACTATGCTATGCACGTTTCACACTTTTCCTTTTATGTTTTCCAAATTCTGTCATTTTCCTTCTCCTATATCTCTCATACTGAACCCCTCCTCATCATAATTCAAGATCTTGAACATGCCTCATGGAGAGTGAAGATGGTATAATAAGGAAGCATGATGATTTTTTCCCCAATTATCATTTGATTCTACTTTCAATAATGGCATCCACAGATGGTGGGGCCTTTGCCTGGCCCAACTAAGTATGTATTATGGCCCACTTTATTCCCCATCTTCATCACATGTGTCTTCTTTGAAGCCTCATAATATTGTTGTCACAATTGTTTTCTCTATTGTTTTTCTCATAACCCCCTCTACAAGTCAAGATCATGATTTCCTATTGCATTTTTCACTGGTGCTTTTTCTCTCAGCCTTTCTGCCTTTGTCTAGTATTTTGTGCTTAATATGTACCCACTGTCTTAAGATATGGCATAAATATAGGGTTGCCTAATGTTCTGGATGGTTTCCCCTGGTGGCTCAGTGATAAAGAATCTGTCTGCAATGCAGGAGACATGTGTTTAATCCCTGATCCAGAAGATCCTCTGGAGAAGGAAATGGCAACCCATTCCAGTATTCTCCCAGGAGAATTCCATGGACAGAGGAGCCTGGTAGGCTACAGTCCAGAGGGAAACAAGAATCAGACATGACTTAGCAACTAAACCACCACCAATGTTTTGGATATTCCTGCTTGCTTTTCCAAGTCTGCTCTTCACCTTTGACACTAGGCTTTGTACCTTAAGAGGGTGACTGCTTTAATCTCATAATTAATCCTTCACTCTCTAGATTCTGGTTGGATTTTGTGGATGACTTTCAACAGCCAGATATTAGTAATTGGGAATAGAGAGAGAAGGGGGTACTTATTTGGGGGAAGGATTATAGTGACTGCAGTCCTTCATCTAAGGCCATAGTTACCATCACATGACATCTCACCCACACTATAAATTTTGCTGTTTTCTTAAAAGCTACCTCTACCTATCCTTACCCCTTTAACTGAAGAAAGGTAGAATCTTCCTGTGATTTCTAGTCCTGGGATTCATCACCACGACTTGTGAGTTCCAGACTTGCCCACAGCCTCTTGAGCCATTTCTTCATAAAAGCCTCTTTGCTCTCTTCTCTGGGTGTGCTATTTCCCAAGAACCTGATTGATTATATCTGTTTAGTGTAAAACAAACAACAAAAAATGAGACTGGAATATGTGACAATCTCAGAAAACATGAGTTAAACCAACCTAAGTTTTAAAATATTATTTTTTATCTCTTTCATATTTTAGAGGATGTGTATAGAGTGCAACAGCAGCCCAGAAGCCTTGTGGAATTCTGTGTAGCCTTTTTAAAAAAGGGATTTACCTAGCCTGTAGCTTTGGACTGCAAATTTCCCAAATTGCTTTGGACATTTGAATCGTAGAGCCTTGAAATCAGAACCAGAAGGGGCTTCATCTAATAAAATACTGATTTTTTCCAGCTATATTAATTGGGTACAAGTCTCATGCAAATAACAAATAATAGCTAGAATTTATCAAAAGCTTACCGTATACATTAGGATAATTGCTTTACATTCATTTTGTCATGTAATTAAGACTATGCTCCTCCCTACCAAAAAAAAAAAAGTAATGGAACCTCACTCCAGGCTGTGGGGATTTTACTGAATGAGTGTATAACTCTGTGCTATAATGTTTGGCCCTTTCATTTGACAACTGTTAAGAGGTTAAGAAAATGAAAAGTGTACATACTGGGATATCCCAAGATGTCTTTAAAGCTTACTCACTGGAAATATTTTGTTTCTGTAATTAAATTCATCACCTAAAACACCATCCCTAGTTGAATTTTCTTTATGGTGAACTGACTTGTGATGAGGTATTGCTTGCAGTTAACATTTACTGAGCCTTCATTAAGTATCCTCTAGGGCTTTCCTGGTGGCTCATTCAAGAGTCTGCCTACAACGCAGGAAACCCGGGTTCAATCTCTGGGTCAGGAAAATCCCTGGAGATGAGAATGGCAGCTCACTCCAGTATTCTTGCCTGGAGAATCCCTTGGACAAAGGAGCCTGGCAGGCTACAGTCTATGGGGTCACAAAAAGTCAGACACAATGTTCACTTTCACTCACCTGTAAGACACAGTTCTTTCAGTAACAGAGAGATGAACAAGACCAAGTCTGTGCCCTCAAAGAGCTCACAAACATGGACATCAACAAGATGACTATGCAAATATAAAGCATAACCTAGGTCCCCCAATTTTTTATTAATTATATTAATAGTTCATGAAGGAAACTGGAAACCATCTAATCCACCCTGCTCATTTTACACATTAAACCCAACTCTAAATGACATATGCAGTACCCAGATTTATGAATTTATGGGTTCTTTAATGTTAAAATTTTAATGGCTACAAGTCCTCTTTCCTCATATTGAGGGAGCAGTGTGTCCTACCAAATGTATGCAGTTTATGAGGGATTAAAAGTTTTATGGTCTTATTCCATTCCTACATTTTTGAGAGCACTTAGGCTTAGTAAAGTCTTGCTTTCTGCAACCATTCAGTCCTCTGTCTCTGGGATGAACAAGACATGGAACATAGTCCCCCATCTCTGACGTCTCTGAAGCACCACCTAGACAAGGCAGTTGGCAGTTTTGAGGGTAAAGGACACACTATTGCATACCAAATCACATACAATTTAATGTTGAACTTTATGGATCATAAAAGTCACTTGGGTATTCTCTACATGAGGAATCATATGGAAGAAATAGTGTAATGAGCTAGGCCTTGAAGAACAATAGGATTTGTAGACTTAGAAATTGGGAAATACAGGGTACTTATCAAGGAAATATTAGGAACAAAGATAAGAATGGGGGTGGGATATGAAAAGTGATCTTTCATGAAAATGCTTTCCCAGATTGCCCACCACTGTTCCTACACACACATGCTTCATCTGGCTGCAGTTGACAGCTGCGCTGGTGTAGGGATGTGGTTTTGCCACATTGAGGATGCATACATGAGTACTGTGGATGAGAACTTAGAGAGCTGGTTTGGGGGGAGATAAAGGAGCACTAGCCAAATTAAATTTCATTGCATTTTTTGAAGCTCAGGTTGGTTTTTGCACAGTCGGGTGTCATGAGTAAAGCTGGCCTGTCGGGAGATTGATCTGGGGAACTGGTTATAAGATGTGCGGTGAATGCAGTGGGGCGAGGGGGAAGGAGGAGTCCAGCTGTGGTGAGCAATGAGATATGCCCCGACGAGGGGAATGATGCCGGGAGTGCTAGCCACAGGCAGCCTTTGATTGTCAGGCTTGCCATAGATTGGCTCAGCTATCTTGGCCAAGGTCAAGTTTCTGACAGGAGCAGCTCACATCCAGTGACTATTTTATGCAGTACTATAAAGGCTTCCCAGGTGGCACTAGTGGCAAAACAAACAAACAAAACAAAAAAAACCCACATACTAATACAGGGGACTTCGCAGATGTGGGTTTGATCCCTGGATCAGGAAGATCCCCTGGAGGAGGGCACTGCAACCCACTCCAGTATTCTTGCCTGGAGAATCCCATGGACAGCGGAGCCTGGCAGGCTACAATCTATCAGGTTGTACAGAGTCAGACACAACTGAAGCAACTTAGCACTCATGCACATAAAGGCTTTCATATCTTGTTCAAACTTGGGACAACTCAGAAGAGTTGTCTGAGCTTCCTGTGGGGTCGGACTGGGCTCAGGCTGCCCGTGAACTTGACTGTGGCTTGACTTTTCTCTCTGTCCACTCCTGCTTCCTTTTCTTCTTTTCCACAGATATTGATCCCAAGGGCAATTCTTAATAAATATCCTGCATCCTAAACTCTATCTCAGAGCCTGTTTTCCAGGGAAATCTGTCTGTGACATTACTCATGATATGAGTGCACTACTAGTCTAAATGATTGGCTGCTGCTGCTGCTGCTAAGTCGCTTCAGTTGTGTCTGACTCTGTGCGACCCCATAGATGACAGCCTACCAGGTTCCTCCGTCCCTGGGATTCTCCAGGCAAGAGTACTGGAGTGGGTTGCCATTTCCTTCTCCAATGCAGGAAAATGAAAAGTGAAAGTGAAGTTGCTCAGTTGTGTCCGACTCTTAGCGACCCCATGGACTGCAGCCCACCAGGCTCCTCCATCCATGGGATTTTCCAGGCAAGAGTACTGGAGTGGGGTCCCATTGCCTTCTCCGAGATGATTGGCAATAGGACATAAATTAGAGTAGTGTCATTTGGAATAAAAAGGGCAGACATAATGGAGTCAGCTCATCCATTGGATAGTTTTGCTGTATGTAGACACCCTTGGGGATCCTGTAATTAGGATTCACTAGGACCAGTCTATGTGACTGCAAAAATGATTCAGCCTCATCCATTCAAAGCATATGTGAGAACATGAATGAGTGAGTAAATTAATGAATAAATCAACAAGTGAAACAGATGTGGCAAGTTCATTTATAGTTTCATGAATAGAGGGAGACCAGAAATACAGATTCTACTCTTTGGAGGGCTATGGTAATAAGCCACAGAGAAGCTGACTGGTTGTTTTTGTCCTTGCATCTGATTCTGTTATACTTATATTTACAAAGACTGTGATGAAGAAAGCAGTGCAGAACATTTTCAATGAGATATTTACTGTGCTACAATCGCAAGTCCCATGAATGGTAATCAGGGATTTGAGATCTCCTAATTAGGTGCATCTTACCACAGTTCACTGCCAGCTGGGAAACCTGAAATGGCCCCTTTTCCCATTTAAGTCACTAACTTTATAAGAGGGTGCACTGAAGCTTCACCTAACAAGATACAAATATTTGTAACTATAAAGCATCCAGGAATTTTTTAGCCAACACTTTTATTTTATGATCTAGTCAAAATAAAGCAAGATGATAAAGAGGATTTACAATAAAGGAGCTATTTCTGTGGCAATATGTCTCTTCTTACTAAAGTTTGAGAGCAAATAAAACTTGAATAATTTTAAATATTGTAGTTGGGCACCAGCTAACTAGTTTTTTATTCTATTAAGAAAAGATAATTCAGAAGATAGTTTAATTTCTACACTGATAGAGACAACTTTCTATGCTGAGTATGTCCACAGCTCAGACATAACAGTTCTTAAACATTAAAATATAAAATATACTTAATGCTCAGAAGAAATTTGAACTATGGTACTAGAGAAGATCCTTGAGAGTCCCTTGGACAGCAAGGAGATCAAGCCAGTCAATCCTAAAGAAAATAAATCCTGACTATTCATTGAAAGGATTGATACTGAACCTGAAGCTCCAAGACTTTGGCCACCTGATGCAAACAGCTGACTCACTGGAAAAGACCTTGATGCTGGGAAAGATTGAGGGCAGAAGGAGAAGGGGATGACAGAGGATGAGATGGTTGGAGGTCGTCACTGATTCAGTGCACACGAGTTTGAGGAAACTCCAGGAGATGGTGAAGGACAGGGAAGCCTGGCATGCTGTAGTTCATGGGGTCACAAAGAGCAGGACACAACAGCAAAAGAAATTCATTTTTGCTCAATATGTTATCATCAAGGTCATTTTTATTAATTCCACAAATATTTACTGAGTGCTAAACATGTACTGAATATCATGCTAAACAGGGGGATTTAAATTTATCAAAGAATAAAATCAGCCAAGAAGAGGGGGAGGAAGAGGAAGATGTCTAAAAGGAAAGGGAAAAGAGGGAATGTCTAAAAGGAAAGATGTTTTACAGTGTCAATGTTCATGAGGGTTCAAATACAGTAAGAACCAAACAGCATCTATTAGGTTTGATACCTGGCTCATTATAAGTAACTTTTGAAAAGCAGTTTCTGCAGGGAAGAGGCCAGAATGTAGCGGTTTCATATTAATGAAGGAAGTGAACATAGCAGATTCTGAACAGCTCTCAGAGAGCTCAATATAAAACACAAGAAAAGTGTAGGGTGTGACTTAGGGAGAGGAATCAATATAGAGGAAGATTTTTTTTTTTTCAGTTATCAGAGAAGTGATCTATGCTGAGAGAAAAGAGCTACTAGAGAGGAAAATTTGGAAGATACAGGAGAGAGACAGGATTAATGATGAAGTAAGAGGCTCCAGAAGGCTGCCTGGGATGACACTTTAAGGATAGATGCTGGGATCAGGTTTGGACAACAACCATAATAACAACAATGATGATGACCAACAAGTATTGACCATTGCATGGCACACCTGCCTGAATATTGCATGTTATTTAGTCTTCCCTACAAAACATTGTCAGTTTTGCTTAATTATTATTTCATTTTTATAACTGAGGAAAGGAGACACAAAGAGGAGAATGTAGATATAGATGAGTTCTTAAGTGGGGGAAAGAAGTTGATATTTTAATGCTTATAGACCTCACTTTGGCCCTATAAAACAGAAGGTGAGGAAATGGGGAGAGAATGGGGAGGAAGCTTACATGGTAAAAAAACAAGTTGGATTTTGAACGCTGGGAATAGTTGTGAAGGAGTGAGTGAGAAATATCAATAACCTCAGATGTGCAGATGACACCACCCGTATGGCAGAAAGTGAAGAAGAACTAAAGAGCTTCTTGATGAAAGTGAAAGTGGAGAGTGAAAATGTTGGCTTAAAGCTCAACATTCAGAAAACTAAGATAATGGCATCCAGTCCTGTCACTTCATGGCAAATAGATGGGGAAACAGTGGAAACAGTGGCAGACTTTATTTTCTTGGGCTCCAAAATCACTGCAGATGGTGACTGCAGCCATGAAATAAAAAGACGCTTATTCCTTGGAAGGAAAGTTATGACCAACTTAGATTGCATGTTAAAAATCAGAGACATTACTTTGCCAGCAAATGTCTGTCTAGTCAAGGCTATGGTTTTCCCAGTAGTTATGTATGGATGTGAGAGTTGGACTATAAAGAAAGCTGAGCATTGAAGAATTGATGCTTTTGAATTGCAGTGTTGGAGAAGACTCTTGAGAGTTCCTTGGACTGCAAAGAGATCCAACCAGTCCGTCCTAAAGGAAATCAGTCCTGAATATTCATTGGAAGGACTGATGCTGAAGCTGAAACTCCAGTACTTTGGCCACCTGATGCAAAGAACTGACTCACTGGAAAAGACCCTGATAATGGGAAAGATTGAAGGCAGGAGGAGAAGGGGATGACAGAGGATTAGATGGTTGGATGACATCACCAACTCAATGGACATGAGTCTGAGTAAGCTCCTGGAGTTGGTGATGGACAGGGAGGCCTGGCGTGCTGCAGTCCATGGGGTCACAAAGAGTCAGACATGAGTGAGCGACTGAAGTGGACTGGACTGGGCTGAACTGAAGAGTGAGCTCTACCTAGAAATCATAGAATTCCTGACCAATATCAGCTGAGTTTCAAGATCATGAATTTTCACCGTTTTCAGTCAACTTAGTTGTGCAGTGTTGGCCCCTGGAAATAGAGCAGGTGAGCGTTTGGCATTGATAATAGGCTCACAGTCTTCCTCTGCACATCTAAGAACTGTTCTGGAGGACATCAGTGTCAAGATGGTAGCCCATAGCCCTACTCCATCATCAAAGTTCCTTTACCTTCTTTATTACAATTACATTTCTGGCCACTTCATTTTAATTGCTCACCCCATGGACATTTCATTAAGATTTCATGCAGATTAGTCACACATTATATGTAGTGGGGCCCCATTAAGATTCCAAATTAAGCTTCCTATTTTACCCCAAGCTATAAGATTTTTCTTATCTTGTTATCATCCAGTACTTTGGTCACCTCATGAGAAGAGTTGACTCATTGGAAAAGACTCTGATGCTGGGAGGGATTGGGGGCAGGAGGAGAAAGGGACGACCGAGGATGAGATGGCTGGATGGCATCACGGACTCGATGGACATGAGTCTGAGTGAACTCTGGGAGATGGTGATGGACAGGGAGGCCTGGCGTGCTGCGATTCATGGGGTCGCAAAGAGTCAGACACGACTGAGTGACTGAACTGAACTGAACTGTTATGATCCCAGGTTTACTCATTTTATTCGTTAATTGATGCTGCCCAGACTACAGCCTCCCTATGTTCTTGCACATGCTCTTTCCCGTCTAGATATACTTTTCTTTTTTTTTTTTGGCCTGACAAAATTTGTTCCATATTTCAAAGTTATATCAACATCAGCTTTTCCAGGAATCCCTCCAAGTCCCCTTATCCTAAGCTTATTTTTAGTTATGTGTCTCCTAGATCCCTGCTCCCTCCTAGTTCTCTTTACAACTCTTCGTATCCTGCAGTGATGATTCGTTTGCTTTCTGGTGTCCCACAAAACTAAATCAAGTTGGGGTTGTATTTTTGTTTAATGTCTGTATGCATGTAACGTAGCATAGTGACTTATAGTTTATCTATCTATTTATTATTATTATTGAGTTAAAACTGTATGTGTTTAATACTAGGTTTGAAGAAAAATGGAGAGATGCAGAAAATTATGATAGTTCAAAAAGTATAAAAAAAGCTAAGGGTAATAAACTGGGCAAATCTGACATAGTTTATTAAATAAGTGCATGAAAACACTTGAAAGATATGCTCAATTCATTTATAATATTCACTTAAGACATAAATATTCCTCTACTCAAAATTTACTATACTTGATATAAACTTTTGAATTAGATACCCGTTTGTTGTGTAAGAATTTAATAAAACTAGATTAACATGCCAATTTTTAGTAACCTACACCAATATTCAGACTCTTGATGCCATGTACTTAGTAGCTCAGTGGTGTCTGACTTTTTGTGAACCCATGGACTGTAACCCGCCAGGTATCTCTGTCCATGGAGATTCTCCAGGCAAGAATACTGGAGTGGTTGTCATGCCCTCCAGGGGCTCTTCCCAACCCAGGGATGGAACTCAGGTCTCCCGCATTGCAGACGGATTCTTTACTGTCTGAGTCTCCAGGGAAACCCTTTCATGCTCTTATTTACGATTTCTTAAGCCATGATACATCACATGTAATTCCTGAGAAAACATCTCAATATTAATATCAGTGATGTTGGATATTATGTGATATTGGACTGAAAAAGTTATTATATTGTCCTTCAAATAAATATATTTTTTTAATGTACTGGGTATCCAGTGCATAGCCTGCCTGATTTATCTTGTGTGGAATAACATATACAGAAACTAGATTACAGGTCAGTCATAAAAAAACAGAACTCAGGAGTAGCCACATGGAAGACGTGCATTAGGACAAGGTATGGGGAAAGGGTGTGGAGCTTTCCAAGCACCTCCCAGCACCTCTACTGACTCACCAACCCGGAAGCTCGAAAAGTATTTTTTAAAGGGATTATCTGTAGATTCCACAGCTTTGTGCTAAGCTCTGCCACTATAGAGAATTTAGCTATGAGACCCAACAGGGTCCAGCCTCATTCTCTGCACTCCTCTGTCTGTTGCTCATCTCTCCTCAATGGAGGTGAAACAGTATTTTCACCATTCACAGAGCATCTTGCTATTGAGAAATGGTGATAAATAATTGGTCTTTAAAAGTTAACTTGTACTGATCGAAGAGTTGTATAGCATTTCTAAGACAAAAGTAACAGTATAGGAATGACAGTGTAGTGCCAAAGTCTGAAGACGTTTAGAATTGCATTACTTAAATCTGGAAGTTTACGATGTAGCCCCCCCTGATCTGCCGCTGTCTCCCTCAGTAACTGATCTGTGTACAGAACTCACAGGGTGGTGGCCATTTTGAGATAAGAACAATCCAATTCTAATGTCACTGAGCTGCCTGCAGATGTCACTCAGAGATAAGGCCAATGGCTCTGCACCTGTCTTCGTTCCTCTCTTTGAGCCGCTGTTCCCTCAAATAAGAGGAAAAGAGCTAACATTCTGTTGTCTATTATGCTGTCCAGCCTTACCTAAGTACTTTATTTTATTTTATGTCATCTCATCCTCACACAGTACTACAATGTAGATATTCCTTAAAATTTATAGACTAGGAAACTAAGGGCTACTTACATTAATTATTATTTTTTTATTTTATTTTATTTTTTATTTTTTTTAATTTATATTTTATTTTACTTTACAATTCTGTATTGGTTTTGCCATACATTGACATTATATTTTTTTAAATATAAATTTATTTATTTTACTTAGAGGCTAATTGCTTTACAATATTGTATTGGTTTTGCCATGTTGCTGCTGCTGCTAAGTCACTTCAGTCGTGTCCGACTCTGTGCGACCCCATAGACAGCAGCCCACCAGGCTCCCCCGTCCCTGGGATTCTCCAGGCAAGAGTATTGGAGTGGGTTGCCATTTCCTTCTCCAATGCATGAAAGTGAAAAGTGAAAGGGAAGTCGTTCTGTCATGTCCGACTCTTAGCGACCCCATGGACTGCAGCCTACCAGGCTCCTCCATCCATGGGATTTTCCAGGCAAGAGTACTGGAGTGGGGTGCCATTGCCTTCTCCAGGTTTTACCATACATCAACATGAAATCTGCCATGGGTGTACACGTGTTCCCCATCCTGAACCTCCCTCCCATCTCCCAAGGAAACAGAATTGAAAGAGACACGTGTACCCCAATGTTCATCGCAGCACTGTTTATAATAGCCAGGACATGGAAGCAACCTAGATGTCCATCAGCAGACGAATGGATAAGAAAGCTGTGGTACATTAATTATTAATAGCATTAAGAGACCCCCTGAAAAGAGCACAGGCTTTGGGGTCAAGCATTGGCCTTAACTATTTCCCGAGATATTTCAGAGGCAAACTGTTTACCCTCTCTAGACTTCAGTCTTTAAATATGTAAATAATGATAAGAAACATCTCAGAGCATGATTTTGACAGTTAAGGTAACATATAAAGCACTTACTGCAGTGCTAGGGACATAAGTATTACTAGGTACACACACACACACACACACACACATGTATACTATTTAGAGTCTAATATCTATATGTATTTATTGTAGGAAAGTCAAACTCTCCTAGACTTATTAACCTGTTCTTGAGCAGGGGATTTAAGTTCTACAAGTTTCTGTTTCCTTCGTTGTAAGATGGAGACAGTACAGATATTTGAAAGATACAATGAGGTGATTTGCATAAAAGTATTTGCAATAATATTTTAGTGTTTTCCACAAAAATTACTGTAACTTCTATCACTTTTTCTATATCCAATACTTGTACTTCTATAACCATCCCCAGATCTTTCTCCACACAATTTCATTTAAAGCTCACAAAATCCTTGATATAACAACTTTTATTATTCAGTATTTACAGATGAAGAAATGAAAGCTTAGGGAGTTTAAATCACTTTCTCAAGATAACAGACCTATTCAACGGTAGAGTAATTTGTTATATAAGACACTTTACAAAGTAATTTGCCAGTAGAGACAAGACACAATGGCAGAAGTTAATTGTATCATGTAACAGAATGGTTAATACTCATAAGCAAGCACTTGGGAATTTTCTCAACCGTTCATACTGAAGCTACTTACTTCTGAATTAACAGGAGCTGTGGGCAGTTATGAGTATTCCAACATCTCCTACCCTGGAAGGATATCAGTTCACTGCTAAGGCAATAGAGGAAACCTTCATAAACATGCCCAGACTGATGGGGGCCTGGACATTGACGGAGGCTTTGTGAAGCACTGGAAAGAACACCAACTTGGCTTCACATTCAGGTGGACTAGAAACCAGCTTTGCCATATTGTGGCTTTAGAAAGTTAGCGCTCAGTACCTCACATTTCTTAGGAACGACTGTACATTAATGATTTCATTAACTTGATAGTACAAACAGTGACCCAAAAGCCAGAAGATTTGCAAGAAAATAACTAGAAAGTTAAAACATCTCTGCAAACTCTAACTACGGTAGATGTCATTAAAATAATCACACATCAGTGTGGTCCACTTTATGATCCAAATATCCAAACTGAACTAGAACCTTTTTCATGAAAGGCAGAAGAACTAACATGAAGCTAACACAATCACACAAACTGTAATCGGAGAAATGTGAACAATACATTTCAATGTTGTTGTTCAGTCACTAAGTCTTATCTGACTGTTCATGACCCTATGAACTGCATCGTGCAGGCTTCCCTGTCCCTTACCATCTCCTGGCATTTGCCCAAGTTTATGTCCATTGGTCGGTGATGCCATCCAACCATCTTAATTTCTATCACCCTCTTCTGCTTCCATTTTTAATCTTTCCCCAGCATCAGGGTCTTTTCCAGTGAGTCAGCTGTTCATATCAGGTGGCCAGAGTATTAGAGTTTCAGCTTCAACATTAGTCCTTCCAATGAATATTCAGGTTTGATTTCCTTTAGGGTTGATTAATTTGATCTTCTTGCAGCCAAAGAGACTCTTGAGAGTCTTCTCCAGCACTGCAGTTCAAGAGCATCAATTATTCAGCACTCTACCATTTTTATTGTCCAGCACTCATATCTGTATGTGACTACTGGAAAGCCTTCACTCTATGGACATTTGTGGGCAAAATTCCGTCTTTGCTTTTTAACACACTGTCTAGTTTTGTAATACCTTTCCTGCCAAGAAGCAATTATTTTCAAATTTCATGGCTGTAGTCACCATCCACAGTGATTTTAGAGCCCAAGAAGAGGAAATCTATCACTGCTTCCCCCTTTTCCCTTTCTATTTGCCATGAAGTGATGGAACAGATGCTGTAATGTAATTTTTAAAATATTTAGTCTTAAGCTGGCTTTTTCACTCTCCTTCACCCTCATCAAGAGGCTTTTTAGTTCTTCTTCACTCTCTGCCATTAGAGTGGTATCAGCTGCATATTTGAGGTTCTTGATAGTTTTCCCGGTAATCGTTTTTTAATTTCTTTTTTAATTGAAGGATAACTGCTTTACAGATTTTGTGGTTTTCTGTCAAATCACAACATGACTCAGCCATAGGCATACATATATCCCCTCCCTTTTGAACCTCGCTCTCATCTCTCTCCCCATCCCACCTCTCTAGGTTGATACAGAGCCACTGTTTGAGTTTCCTGAGACATACAGAAAATTCCCATTGGGTATCTATTTTACATTTGGAAAAGTAAGTTTCCATGTTACTCTCTCCATACATCTCACTCTCTCCTCACCTCTGCCCATGCCCATAAGTCTGCTTCTTATGTCTGTTTCTCCATTGCCACACTGCAGATAAATTCTTTGGTACCATCTTTCTAGATTTTTTATATATGTGTTAGTTTATATTTATCTTTCTCTTTCTGACTTATTTCACTCTGTATAATAGGTTCTAGGGTCACTTACCTCATTAGAACTGACTCAAATGCATTCCTTTATATGGTTGAGTAATATTCCATTTTTTAACATATACCGCAACTTATTTGTTCATCTGTTGATGGATATCTAGGTTGCTTCCATGTTCTAGCTATTGTAAATAATGCTGCAATGAACAATGGGATACATGTGTCTTTTTCAGTTTTGGTTTCCTCAGGGTATATGCCTAGGAGTGTGATTGCTGGCTTTATATGGTGGCTTTATTCCTAGTTTTTAAAGGAATCTCCATACCACCTTCCATAGTGGCTGTATCAATTTACATTCCCACCAACAATGCAAGAATGTTCCCTTTTCTCTACACCCTTTCCAGCATTTATTGTCTGTAGACTTTTTGATGATGGCCATTCTGACTGGTGGGAGGTGATATCTCATTGTACTTTTGATTTGCATTTCTCTAATAAGGAGCAATGTTGAGCATCTTTTCAGGTGTTTATTAGCCATCCATATGCCTTCTTTGGGGAAATGTCTATTTAGGTCTTTTCCCCATTTTTTGATTGGGTTGTTTGTTTTTCTGGTAACAAGTAGTATGAGCTGCTTGTATATTTGGAAATTAATCCTTTGTCAGTAGTTTCATTTGCTTTATTTTCTCCCATTCTGGGGATTGTCTTTTCACCTTGCTTATAGTTTTCCTTTGACATACAAAAGCTTTTAAGTTTAATCATGTCCTACTTGTTTACTTCTGTTTTTATTTCCATAACTCTAGGATGGGGGGCATAGAGGATCTTGCTTTGATTTACATCATCGAGTATTCTGCCTTTATTTTTCTCTAAGAGTTTTATAGTTTCTGGTCTTATATTTAGGAATATAATCAATTTTGAGTTTATCTTTACATATGGTGTTAGGAAATGTTCTAATTTCATTCTTTTACATGGAGCTCTTCAGTTTTCCCAGCACCACTTATTGAAGATGCTGTCTTTGCCCCATTGTATATTCTTGCCTCCTTTGTAGAAAATAAGGTACCTATAGGTGCATGGGTTTATGTCTGGGCTTTCTATCTTGCTTCATTGGTATATATTTCTATTTTTGTGCCAGTACCATACTGTCTTTTGACTGTAGCTTTGTAGTATGATCTGAAGTCAGGAAGGTTGATTCCTCCAACTCCATTCTTCTTTCTCAACACTGCTCTGGCTATTTGGGGTCTTTTGTGTTTCCACATGAATAGTGAAATTTGTTCTAGTTCTGTGGAAGATGCCATTGGTAATTTGATAGGAATCACATCACATTGAATCTGTAGATTAAATTTGGTAGTATAGTCATTTTCACAGTATTGATTCTTCCTACCCAGGAACATGGGTTCCATCTCTCCTTTTGCTTATATCATCTTTGATTTCTTCCATCAGTGTCTTATAATTTTCTGAATACTGTGCTTTTGTCTCCTTACATAAGTTTATTCCTAGATATTTCATTCTTTTTGTTGCACAAGTGAATGGGATTGATTTCTAAGTTTCTCTTTCTGATTTTTCATTGTTAGTATATAGAAATGCAAGTGACTTCTGTGTATTGATTTTGTATCCTGCAACATTGCTAAATTCATTTATTAGCTCTAGTAATTTTCTGATACTGATAATTTAGGGTTTTCTATGTACAGTATAATGTCATCTGCAAACAGTGAGAGCTTAATTTCTTCTTTTCCAATCTGTATTCCTTTTATTTCTTTTTCTTCTCTGATTGATGTAGCTAGGACTTCCAAAATTATATTGAATAATAGTGGTGAAAGTGGGCACCCTTGTCTTGTTCCTGATCTTAGAGTGAATACTTTCAGTTTTTCACCATTGAAATGGTGAAATTTTTGCTGTGGGCTTGTCATATATGGCCATGACTATGTTGAGATAAGTTATATCTATGCTCATTTTTTTGAAGAGTTTTAATCATAAGTGGGTGCTGATTTTTGTCAAAGACTTTTTCTGCATTTATTGAGATTATCATATGTTTTTTATCCTTCAATTTGTTAATATAGTGTATCACATTGATTGATTTGTAGATACTGAAGAATCCTTGCATCCCTGGAATAAACCAAACTTGATCATGGTGCATGAGCTTTTTAATGTATTGTTGAATTCTGTTTGCTAAAATTTTGTTGAGGATTTTTGCATCTACATTCATCACTGATATTGACCTGTAGTTTTCTTTTTTTGTGTTTTCTTTCTCTGGTTTTGGTATCAGGGTGATGATGGCCTCATAGAATAAGTTTGGAAGTGTTCCTTCCTCTGCAATTTTTTGAAAGAGTCTTAGAAGGATAGGTATTAGCTTTTCACTAAATGTTTGATAGAATTCACCTGTGATGGTGCCTGGCACAGGGCTTTTGTCTTTTGGGAGTTTTTTTTAATCACAATTTTATTTCAGTGCTTGTAATTGGGTAGTTCATAATTTCTATTTCTTCCTGCTTCAGTCTTGGAAGATTGACCTTTTCTAAGAATCTGTTCATTTCTTCAAGGTTATCCATTGTATTGCTATATAGTTGTTCATAGTAGTCTCTTATAATCCTTTGTATTTCTGCATTGTTTGCTGTAATCTCTCCTTTTTCATTTCTAATTTTGTTGATTTGACTCTTCTCCCTTTATTTTTTCTTGATGAGTCTAGCTAAAGGTTTTTCAGTTTTGCTTATCATCTCAAAGAACCAGTTTTATTTTTATTAATCTTTATATTGTTTGTTTCATTTCTTTTTCATTTATTTCTGCTCTGATATTTATGATTTCTTTCCTTCTGCTAATTTTGGGAGTATTTTTGCTTTTCTTTTTACAGTTGTTTTAGGTGTAAAGTTAGGTTGTCTGCTCGATGCTTGTTTCTTGAGGTAGGGTTGTATTGCTATAAACTTCCTTCTTAGAGCTGCTTTGGCTGCACCTCATAGGTTTTGAGTTGTTATGTTTTCATTCTCATTTGTTTCTAGAAATTCTTTAATTTCCCTTTTGATTCCTTGAGTTACCTGTTTGTTTAGAAAAGTATTGTTTAATCTCCATTTGTTTGTGATCTTTTTGGTCTAAGTTGGATTTTAAAGTTTCCTACTATTATTGTGTTACTGTCAATTTCTCCTTTTATGTCTTTTAGTGTTTTTTGTGTATTGAGATGTTCCCATGTTGGGTGCACAGATATTTACAATTGTTTTGTTTTCCTCTTGGACTGATCCCTTGATCATTATGTAGTGTCTTTACTTATCTCTTGTAATATCCTTTATTTTAAGGTCTACTTTTTCTGATATGAGGATTGCTGCTCTAGCTTTCGTTTACTTTCCATGTGCATGGAATATATTTTTCCATCCTCTCACTTTCAGTCTATATATGTCTCTAGGTCTGAAGTGGGTTTCTTGTAGACAGTATATATATATGGGTCATGTTTTATTTCCATTCATCCAGTCTGTGTCTTTTGGTTGGAGCATTTAATCCATTTACATTTAAAGTAATTATTGATATATATGTTCCTATTGCCGTTTTCTTAGTTGTTTGGTTTTTTTTTTTTTTTTTTTTAGATCTTCTTCTTCCCTTTTAATTCCTGACTATATATGTCCCTTTAACACTTGCTGTAAAGCTGGTTTAAGTAAGTAGGTGAAGTCTCTCAGTCATGTCCAACTCTTTGTGACCCCATGGACTGTAGCCTGACAGGCTCCTCCATCCTTGGGATTTTTCAGGCAAGAGTACTGCAGTGGGTTGTCATTTCTTTCTTTCCTTCTCCTTCTATTTCATTCTTTACTGAATTCTCTTTACTTGAGTTTGTCTGAAAAGCTTTTGATTTCTCCATCAATTTTGAATGAGAGCCTTGCCAGGTAGAGTAATATTGGTTATAGATATTTCCCTTTCAGTACTTTAAATATATCCTGCCATTCCCTTCTGGCCTGCAGAATTTTTGCTGAAAACTGTTAAACGTATGGGGTTTCCCTTGCATGTTACCTGTTGATTTTCCCTTGTTGCTTTTAACATTCTTTCTTTGTGTTTAACCCTTGTTAGTTTGATTAGCATGTGTCTTGGGCATGTTTCTTCTTGAGTTTATCCTGTATGGGACTCTTTGCACCTCTTGGACTTGATTGACTATTTCCTTTTCCATGTTAGGGAAATTTTCAACTATAATCTCTTCAAAAATTTTCTCATACCCCCCCTTTTTTTTCTCTTATTCTTCTGAGACCCCTATAATTCAAATGTTGGTGTGTTTGATATTTTCCAGAGGTCTCTGAGATCATCCTCAGTTCTTTTCATTCTGTTTACTTTATTCTGCTCTTCAGAAGTTATTTCCACCATTTTATCTTCCTACTCACTGATCCGTTCTTCTGCTTCACTTTCCTATTCTGCTATTGATTCCTTCTAGAGTATTTTTAATATCAGTAATTGTTCTGTTTATCTCTGCATATTTATTCTTTAATTCTTTTAGGTTTTTGTTAATTGATTCTTGCATTTTCTCAATTCTGTTTTCAAGGTTTTTGATAATCTTTACTTTCATTATTCTGAATTCTTTTTCAGGTAGTTTGCCTATTTCCTCTTCATTTATTTGGGCTTCTGTGTTTCTAGTTTGTTTCTTCATTTGTGCAGTGCTTCTCTGTTTTTTCATTATTTTTTTAAACTTATGGTTTTTGAGGTCTAATTTTCCCAGGCTTCAAGGTTGAATTCTTTCTTCCTTTTGGTTTCTGCCCTCCTAAGTTTGGTCCAGTGGTTTGTGCAAGCTTCGTATAGGGTGATATTTGTGCTGAGGTGTTTTTTTTTTTTTTCCCCCTCTGATGGGCAGGGCTGAGTGAGGTGGTAATCCTGTGTGCTGATGATTGAATTTGTGTTTTAGTCTTGTTTGTTGTTTGGATGAGGCATCCTGCACAGGTGCTACTGGTAGTTGGGTGATGCCAGGTCTTGTATTCTACTGATTTCCTTTGTGGGAATTCTCACAATTTGATACTCCATAGGGTTAGGAGTTCTGTGGTAGTCTAGGGTCTTGGAGTCAGTGTGCCCACTCCAAAGGCTCAGGGCTTGATCTCTGGATTATGGCAATAGCCTTCTGACTTGTCTTCCTGCTTCTGCCTTGGCCAACTTCAGTTAGTTCTACATCAAGTCTTCATGATCCTGTGTTATCACAGTCTAGAAGTTCAGTTTGTGTGGATTTATCTACTCTTGAAGCAAAAGTCTTCTCTAAATGCTGAACTTTTTCCAATTCTTCCTGAAGTTGGGAAATTAGTTCATCCTTCTCTTTCAGCTACAGCTTCAGTATTAGCATTTATCTTCCATTATATCCTGACAAGTCCTCCACCAGCTAAGTCAGGAGCTCCAATGCTAAGACTACCTGTGAGAGGAATACACTCTCTCCTGGCAATCTTGACTCCAGTTTGTAAGTCATCCAGCCTGTCATTTTGCTTGACGTGCTCTTCGTATAAGTTACAGTAAGTAGCTTTGTCCTACTCCTTTCTTAATCCTGAACCAGTCAGTTGTTCCATACAGGGTTCTAACTATTGCTTCTTGACCCACATAGAGGCTTCTCAGGAGACGGGTAAGGTGGTCTGGTATTGCCATATCTTTAAGAGTTTCCCACAGTTTGATATGATCCACATAGTCAAAGGATTTAGTGTAGTCAATGACATAGATGTTTTTCTAGTATTCCCTTGCTCTTTCTATGATCCAGCAAATGTCGGCAATCTGATAAAATGAGATGCATCCAGTCGGTTGAGATGAGGCAGTACATGAAAAGCTATTCCTTGTTTGTGTGTATGTGTGTGTGTGTGTGTATGTTGTCTTGTATGTTTCATTAGTACTTTGGTACTTATTAACCCAAATCCTTTCAATACTGCCACCTCAGAGTGGAGTGCAGGAGAGAGAGTTTTGAAAAGGCACCTTCAGACAGTACTAGAATAGTACTCACTCCCTTTGTCCTGAGGCAAAGTTCACAAAGGATCATTTCAGTTCACACTTGGATCTACTCATGGGGGAGAAGTGCATTGACAGTAAAGTGTTCAGATGTTTTCTGTCTCCAAGGCAGAGATGTTTCATGATTTTTCAACAGTTTCCTATGCTGCTTACTACAGGAA
The DNA here is from genome assembly GCF_014754425.2 of Oryx dammah. NCBI lineage: Eukaryota > Metazoa > Chordata > Mammalia > Artiodactyla > Bovidae > Oryx > Oryx dammah. The sequence goes on from NW_024070201.1 coordinate 6,828,663, forward strand.
GAGAACATGTTTGGCCTTCCTCTGCTGTCACTGTGGCAGCTGTTTTCCACCGGGTAACATTAGTATCTTGTGTATTTTACCCAGTATGAGTCAAGTCCTCAGGGCCTGGCCATCTAGAGGCACTGACCCCATATTGTTTCTGGGCCTACAAAGCATGTTTTCTCAGAAAGTGCAGCTTCTCTCCACACATCAACCTATGTTACACACAGAGGATCCCCATTTTGAAGAACTGCTTGGGTGTCACGAAAGGACTCTTGGATACTAAGGTTAGCATATAGATGCCAGAAAATTATGAGAAAATGTACTCTTAAAAGAAATCCATTTTGCGACCCTAAGCAGGCCATGGAAAAAGTGACCTATGCCAATTGTTCCTGTGACCTTGTTCCTGCTTCCTCAGATCTGTAAGAGCTTGAGTGAATCTCTGTGTTTCAAGACAACTTCATAGTGTAAATTCAAAATTCACCTGAATATTTTAGCCTGACTTGATAATTTTCCAACACTAGAAGTAAGTGGACACTGAACCCACTCAATACACGTGTACATATCACGTCTCAGGACAGGAGATGGCCTTCTGGATGAATGAGTGAATCTTCTGTTTACGGGGCACTTTGTAACTTCAAATTCAGAAAAGTACAAAGTAGACAACATACTTATTGAATCCCAGATGAATTTTTTTTCTTAAAAGCTATCTCACACTTATCAGTATACTTCTATCAGTTTGATTTCACTCATGTGAAATCAATTTGCTCTGAATTTACTTGCATAACATCATGAATAAAAACATTTTGAAGACTCCCTAGAGGAGACAGCAGAGATTTACCTGACAAAACCCACAGTCAACAATTTAGATGAAACATCTTTTTCTTTGCCACTTTATTTGCTTTTTTTAATTGAAGGATAATTGCTTTACAGAATGTTGTGGTTTTCTGTCAAACATCAACAAGAATCAGCTATAGGTACAGCCATGTCCCCTCCTTCCTATCTCACTCCCCATCCCACCCTTCTAGATTGTCACAGAGCCCCTGTTTGAGTTTCCTGAGGTGTACAGCAAATTCCCATTGGCTATCTATTACAACATTTTAAAAGTTCTTTCCCAGCCAAGGACCCTGGGGCTAGAGGCAAGGGAGGTTTTCTTTCTTTCCTTCAAGTGGCATTGCTGGCATTTCACTGATGCTTGTGTCCTTCTTTTCAGATTTCCCCTTGGGAATTCAAAATATTCCAGCCCTTTCAGATGATTTCTTTCTCTTATATCAAAAAAAGTTTAAGCAGATTGGCCTTGCTGTGTGAAGTCTTCTACTAGGCCCTAATGGACAAATTATGTAACAATATGTAGAATATTCTTATTGTCATGTGATTGGGCAGTAACATTATGCTATAGAGTGAGGAAGCTTTTTTAAAAAAAAAAATTTGTGAAAGTAAAAGTGAAGTTGCTCAGTCGTTTCCGACTCTTTGCGACCCCATGGAGTGTAGCCTACCAGATTCCTCTGTCCATGGGATTTTCCAGGCAATAGTACTGGAGTGGATTGCCATTTCCTTCTCCAGGGGATCTTCCCGACCCAGGGATCGAACCCAGGTCTCCTGCATTGTAGACAGATGCTTTACCGCCTGAGCCACCAGGGAAGCACTGTAAATATTTCTTTGAGCCCCCTTTTTTTTGGGGGGGGGTAGGCAAGAATACTGGAGTGGGTGGCCATTCCCTTCTCCAGGAGAGCTCCCCGACCCAGGGATTGAAGCCAGGTTTCCTGCATTGTAGGCAAACGCTTTAGGACAATTAAAAATAAAGATATACCAGTCAGAATAGCTATCATCCAAACAATGTACAGACAATAAATTCTGGAGAGGATGTGGAGAAAAGGGAACTCTTGCACTGTTAGTGAGAATGTAAACTGATACAGCTACTTTGAACAACAGTATGGAGATTCCTTTAAAAACTGGGAATAAAACTACCATATGACCTAGCAATCCCATTATTGGGCATATATCCTGAGAAAACCATAATTTAGAAAGACACATGTACCCTGATGTTCACTGAAGCACTATTTACCATAGCTAGGGCATGGAAGCAAGCTAAATGTCTATCAACAGATGAATAAAATGTGGTAGATACAAAATAATGTGGTAGATATTTACAATGGAATATTACTCAGCCATGGAAAGGAATGAACTTGAGTCAGTTGAACAGAGGTGGATAAACTTAGAGCCTTTTATAGAAAGTGAAATAAGTCAGAAAGAGAAAAATATTATATAGTAATGCATATATGGCCTTCCCAGGTGGCGCTGGCAGTAAAGAACTTGCCTGCCAATTAAACAAACATAAGAGGCACAGGTTTAATCCCTGAGTTGGGAAGATTTCCTGGAGCAGAGCATGGCAACCTACTCCAGTATTCTTGCCTGGAGAATCCCCATGGACATAGAGCCTGGGGCTATGGTCCCATAGGGTCGCAGAGTCAGACACAACTGAAGTGACTTAGCACAATGCATATATATGGAATCTAGAAAAATGGTAGCAGTAAGCCTACTTACAGGGCAAGAGTAGAGATTCAGACATAAGGAAGAGAACTGTGGATACAGTGGTGGAAGGAAAGCATAGGATGAACTGAGAGATAGCATAGAAACATAACATTCAGTTCAGTTCAGTTCAGTCACTCAGCCATGTCTGACTCTTTGCGACCCCATGAATCGCAGCACGCCAGGCTTCCCTGTCCATTACCAACTCCCAGAGTTCACTCAGATTCACGTCCATCGAGTCAGTGATACCATCCAGCCATCTCATCCTCTATCATCCCCTTCTCCTCCTGCCCTCAATCCCTCCCAGCATCAGAGTCTTTTCCAATGAGTCAACTCTTCACATGAAGTGGCCAAAGTACTGGAATTTCAGCTTTAGCATCATTCCTTCCAAAGAAATCCCAGGGCTGATCTCCTTCAGAATGGACTGGTTGGATCTCCTTGCAGTCCAAGGGACTCTCAAGAGTCTTCTCTAACACCACAGTTCAAAAGCATCAATTCTTTGGCGCTCAGCCTTCTTCACAGTCCAACTCTTACATCCATACATGACCACAGGAAACATTACCACATGGAAAATAGATAGCTAGTGGAAAGTTGCTATATAATGCAAGGAGCTCGGCCGAGTGCTCTGTGAAGACCTAGAGAAATGGGATGGGGCAGGGTGGGAGGGAGGCTTGGGAGGCAGGGGACATGTGTATATTTATAGCTGATTCACATTGTTGTAAGGCAGAAACAAACACAGTATTGTAAAGCAATTATCCTCCACTTTAAAAATAAATTAAAAAATAAAGATAAAACACAGACTTTTATTATTTATTGATTACAGAACTATCTAGAAATACTACTCTATACTCTTCTGTGGAATAACTGGTTAATTATAATCAAAGACTGAAAAATTATTTTAAAATCTAGTATACAATATCATAACAAATTATCAACAGTGATTCTGAAAAGAAAGAGTTATAATAGAGATTAGTCTGTTTCAGAAAAAAAAATAGCCATACTGTAGTTGAGAATGCTTCTCAAAAAGAAGAAATTTGATTAAGGTTCATCTGTTATGACCCTGGGATCACACCATACACATGGTTATATAAAAAATTTACGTCGGATGGATGCTTGATCAGTCAGTGCCCAATTGGGAAAAGAGAAACACTTTATTTCTTTCAAACAGAGTAAGTGTAATACAAGACATTGGTTATACAGGGGTATAAAAGTTTTTCTTTTAAAAAATCCAATTGGAGGTGCTGAGGCAATTTTGAGATTAGCAATAGCAGGAAGGTAACAGAAGAAATGCTTCCAGACTCTAAAAGCTAGAACTGTTTGGAATGTGTCAGAAGAAGATAGGCATTACTAGTTGAGAGCAGGAAACACAGCTTTTTAAGGTCTTGAACTCTAGTTAAGATCTGTCTGCTGCCAAACACCATAAGAAGAAGAGAATGAGGGAGGGAAATCTTTGGCTTATTCCTTCCTTCTGCCAGCTACACCAACTAGTCAAAATTATCATGAAGCCAGAAGGAAGAGATGCTAGAAAATATAGCTTCCTATAGCACAGAGTATAAGAAGGAAAAGGTAGGAAATTAATCTAAGAGAAAACAGTGTTGACCTACATAAATGCTATTTTAATAATCTGTATTTGTGCTAAGAAGAGGTTAATGAGGTATAAATTTTGTGAAAATAATTTAGAAGGGACCTGGGCATTAACCTTTCCCACTGCACTTCATCACTGTTCCAAACTCTTCCTCTCAATGACACCCATCCTTATTCTTTTACTACCTTTCTTAATGAAAAGCTATCCTTCCTTAATTCAAGTTTCATAAATCTAACTGCACTCATATGCTATGCTGCCATAATTATATTCCATCTATTAATCCATGGATCATCCTCTAACACCCTTCTCTCTCCTCTTCCCCTCTTTCTTTCTCTCCCTCTCTCTTTTTCTTTTCAGTAAAAACTGTAAATATTTAAGCATACAACATCAGGTAATGTAAATACACAAAGAATATAATAATAGAACTGAAGGAAAAATAGCCAAAAATACAACAATAGTAGGGGGCTTCAATACTCCATTTTCAACATTAGATAGATCACCCAGACAGAACCCCCATAAGGAAACAATGAATTTGAATAACATTAATAGACAAATGGACCTAACAGACATAAACAAACATTCTAGGCAACAGCACTGAGATACATATTTTTATCAAGTATACATAGAACATTCTTTACGATAGGCCGCATGTTAATATCTAAGCAAGTCTTAGCAAATTTAAGAAGACCGAAATCATACTATCTTCTGATCACAGTGGAGTGAAACTAGGAGGGAAACTAGAAAATTTACAAACACCTGGAAATTAAACAACATTCTCCTGAAAAGCCAATGTGTTGAAGAAGAAATCAAAAGGGAAATCTGTATCATGAGACAGACAACAATACAAAGTGAAACATAACAAAATTTATGGAATGAGGCAATAGGAGTCCTGAGAGAGAAATTAATAGTGATAGATGCTTATATTAAGAAAAAACATATGAAATAAACAACTTTATGCCTCAAGGAATTAAAAAAGAACTAAATAAGCCCACCCTTAGCAGAAGGAAGGAAATAATAAAGACTAGAACAAAAATCAGTGAAATAGAATATAGTAAAAGGACAGAAAAACATCAAAGTAAGCTTTTCTAAAAAGGTTAACAAAATTGACAAAACCTGAGCTAAACTACCCAAGGAAAAAAGAAAGGACTCAGATGAAACTAATGAAGAAAAAGAAGACATTATATTTGACACACAGAAATCAAAGGATCATGAGAGGCTACACTGAACAATTATATGTCAACAATTGAACAACAGAAGAAATGAATAAATTCCTAGAAATATATATCATACCAAATTTGAACTCATGAATATAATCATGAATCATATCATTCAAATCATGCCAAATTTGAATCAGCTTAATAATGCTGCTGCTGCTGCTGCTGCTGCTAAGTTGCTTCAGTCGTGTCCGACTCTGTGCGACCCCATAGACGGCAGCCCATGAGGTTCCCTCATCCGTGGGATTCTCCAGGCAAGAACACTGGAGTGGGTTGCCATTTCCTTCTCCAATGCATGAAAGTGAAAGGTGAAAGTGAAGTCGCTCAGTCGTGTCAGACTCTTCACAACCCCATGGACTGCAGCTTACCAGGCTCCTCCATCCATGGGATTTTCCAGGCAAGAGAACTGGAGTGGGGGTGCCATTGCCTTCTTCGGGTTACTAATAAGTAAGACAGCCATGAAATTAAAAGATGCTTACTCCTTGGAAGAAAAGTTATGACAACCTAGATAGCATATTCAAAAGCAGAGACATTACTTTGCCAACTAAGGTCCGTCTAGTCAAGGCTATGGTTTTCCCAGTAGTCATGTATGGATGTGAGAGTTGGACTGTGAAGAAAGCTGAGCACTGAAGAATTGATGCTTTTGAACTGTGGTGTTGGAGAAGACTCTTGAGAGTCCCTTGGACTGCAAGGAGATCCAACCAGTCCATTCTGAAGGAGATCAGTCCTGGGTGTTCATTGGAAGGACTGATGTTAAAGCTGAAACTCCAATACTTTGGCCACCTCATTCGAAATGTTGACTCATTGGAAAAGACTCCGATGCTGGGAGGGATTGAGGGCAGGAGGAGCAGGGGATGAGATAGCTGGATGGCATCACTGACTCGATGGTCGTGAGTCTGAGTGAACTCTGGGAGTTGGTGATGGACAGGGAGGCCTGGCATGCTGTGATTCATGGGGTCGCAAAGAGTCGGACATGACTGAGCGACTGACCTGAACTGAACTGAACTGAAGGAGTTTAAATCAGTAACCAAAATACTCTCCAAAAAGAAAAGCCAGGATCTGATCATTTCACTGGTGATTTCTATCAGATATTTAAGGAGAACTAAACTCAAATTCTTTTCAAATTGTTTCAAAAAATTAAAGGGGAAGAAATAATCCCAAATTCATATATCTATTAGACTGGACTTCCCTGGTGGCTCAGACGGTAAAGCGTCTGTCTACAATGTGGGAGACCTGGGTTTGATCCCTAGGTCGGGAAGATCCCCTGGAGAAGGAAATGGCAATCCACTCCAGTACTATTGCCTGGAAAATCCCACGGACAGAGGAGCCTGGTAGGCTACAGTCCATGGGGTTGCAAAGAGTCGGACACGACTGAGCGACTTCATTTCACTTCACTTCATATATCTGTAAGACCAGATTCAGTTCAATTCATTCACTCAGTTGTTTCCGACTCTTTGACACCCCATGAATTGCAGCACGCCAGGCCTCCCTGTCCATTACCAACTCCCAGAGTTCACTCAAACTCATGTCCATCGAGTCAATGATGCCATCCAGCCATCTCATCCTCTGTCGTCCCCTTCTCCTCCTGCCCCCAATCCCTCCAAGCATCAGAGTCTTTTCCAATGAGTCAGCTCTTCGCATGAGGTGACCAAAGTACTGGAGTTTCAGCTTTAGCATCATTCCTTCCAAAGAATACCCAGGACTGATCTCCTTTAGATTGGACTGGTTGGATCTCCTTGCAGTCCAAGGGACACTCAAGAGTCTTCTCCAACACCACAGTTCAAAAGCATCAGTTCTTCGGTGCTCAGCTTTCTTCACAGTCCAACTCTCACATCCATACATGACCACTGGAAAAACCATAGCCTTGACTAGATGGACCTTAGTCGGCAAAGTAATGTCTCTGCTTTTGAATATGCTAAGAAGGTTGGTCCTAACTTTTCTTCAAAGGAGCAAGTGTCTTAATTTCATGGCTGTAGTCACCATCTACAGTGATTTTGGAGCCCAAAAGAATAAAGTCTGTCACTTTCCACTGTTTCCCCATCTATTTCCCATGAAGTGATGGGACTGGATGCCATGATCTTCATTTTCTGAATGTTGAGCTTTAAGCCAACTTTTTCGCTTTCCTCTTTCACTTTCATCAAGAGGCTCCTTAGTTCCTCTTCACTTTCTGCCATAAGGGTGGTGTCATCTGCATATCTGAGGTTATTGATATTTCTCCTGGCAATCTTAATTCCAGCTTGTGCTTCTTCCAGCCCAACGTTTCTCATGATGTACGCTACATATAAGTTAAATAAGCAGGGTGACAATATACAGCCTTGACATGCTCCTTTTCATATAAAAGCCAGATAAGGAAACTATGGGAAAAACAACAACAAACCTACAGACTGATAACTCTGATGAATAAAGTCATAAACATTCCTAAGAAAACACTAATTAGCTGAGTTTAACAGTACATTAAAAGGGTCATACATTATAACCAAGAAGGACTTATCACTGGGATAACAGGATGGTTTACTAACAGAAATCAATAAACATGATTTATTACTTTAATAGAATAATTGATAAAAATCAAGGATTCTCTAAATAGGCACAGAAAACTGACAAAAATCAATGTCTTTTCATGATAAAAGCACTCAACAAACTAGGTGTAGAAGGAACACACCTCAGGATAATAAAGGTCCTATGTGGCAAGCCCACAGCTAACACCATATTCAATGGTGAAATGTTGAAATCTCTTCCTCCAAAGGTCAGGAACAAGACAAAAATGTTCCCACCTTCACCACTACTATTCAACCTAGTGTGGAAGTCCTAGCTAGAGCAGTTAGGCAAATAAAAACATACATATAACTAGATTTTTTTAAAGGTACCCATATAAGAGAGGAAGAAGTAAAACAGTAGTTGCCAGGGACTGAGGGGTGAGGGAAATGAAGAGACATTGGTCAACTAGCACAAACTATCTGTCATAAGATGGATAAATTCCTGGGATCAAGGATACAGCCTGGTGACTATAGTTAGCAATACTGTATTGTATATTTGAAAGTTGCTATGAGACTAAAGCTTAAATGTTCTTACCATAATAACAACAATGACAAAATAGTAATATGTGAGATAAAGAATATGTTAACAAACCTTTGTGGTAGACATGCTGCAATATATATGAATATTAAATCATCACATTGTACCCTTTAAACTTACACAATGTTATATATGTGACATATATATGTCAATTACTAAGGCTGGAGAAAAGTAATTTTGCTGCTGAATTTGCTTTTATTGACCTCTCCCTCTTTCATATTCTTTCTTTATTTGTAGTTGTGAAGCCAGTTACTCTAAGCTTTCCTCTTTCTTCCTAAATAGGTTTACTGTTGTTGCTGTTGATATATTCTTTTCCCAATTTTGAACCACTCCATTGTTCCATGTCCAGTTCTGTTACTTTTTGTTCTGCATACAGGTTTTTCAGGAGACAGGTAAGGTGGTCTGGTATTCCCATATCTTTAATAATTTTCCACAGTTTTTTGTGATCCATACAGTCAAAGGCTTTAGCATAATCAGTGAATATTAATTTATCCCTTGTCTTAAACAGGTGAGAGGTAAATTTGTTATCTGATGGCAAGGAGATAAGAAGAGGAAGGCAAAGCCAGTGGAGGAAATAATGTACCATCATTCTTGGAAAGAAGAAGTTGGAAGGTAACTCCCAACCTACCCAATAATCTCTCAGGGACAATCTTCTATTTTGTTCTCACTAAATGGATGCTAGTGCCTATGAAATTTCTGTGGAATATGCCACATTTCCTTCGAAAAGGGAAGAAAATTAAATAAAAGATCATACATAGGTCCCATTAGAGTGGGAGCTATCAGCCCCAGCTACAAATCATATACTGTATACAAGCTATGCTCATAACGCAGTATAGCTGAGATAGGTTTGAAGCCACACCCACCAGTGGTTGGAAAGTCTCCTGTATAGATTTATATCAAAGAGCTAAAATCTTGGAGAGTATTAAATTTTTTGCTGTGAGTTTTAGCAGCATTAACAATTGTCCACTCCCATGGAAGACAGTCTGTCTAGTCTTTTGGTTTCCAGAATCTCTCTCTATTCTAGCTCTTTGCACCCTGCCAGACATCTTACTGTACCCATGCCAGCTGGCTGGGCCATGCATTCTTTTCTCATTCCTCCCCAGCTTTGTTTCTTTGGACTCAGCTCTGTTTTGAGTATTCCATGGTTCATCTCAGAAAGAGATTATCCAGGGCATGTCTCTGCCATCTGGTTGCTATGTCTTTCTCTGATTTGCTCGTCTGTCCATGGGATTCTCCAGGCAAGAATACTGGAGTGGGTTGCCATTTCCTTCTCCAGGGGATCTTCCTGACCCAGGGATGGAACCCAGGTCTCCAACACTGCAGGAAGACTCTTTACCAACTGAGCCACCAGGGAAGTCACCGTCTCTCCCCTCCTGAAATCAAATCTTTGCTTTGTGTCTTGAATGTGAGGCTTTGCTACTTGATATGCACCCTGGTGTCCACCTTTTCCTAGGATCAAAAATTTCTATGCCATCCAACCATCTCATCCTCTGTCCCCTTCTCCTCCTGCCTTCAATCTTTCCTAGCATCAAGGTCTTTTCAAATGAGTCAGCTCTTCACATCAGGTGGCCAAAGTCTTGGTGCTTCTGCTTCAACATCTGTCCTTCCAATGAATATTCAGGACTGATTTTCTTTAGGATTGACTGATTTGATTTCCTTGCAGTCCAAGGGACTCTCAAGAGTCTTCTCCAATACCACAGTTCAAAAGCATCAGTTCTTCGATGCTCAGCTTTCTTTATAGTCCAACTCTCACATCCATACATGACTACTGGAAAAACCATAGCTTTGACTAGATGGACCTTTGTTGGCAAAGAAATGTCTCTGCTTTTTAGTATACTGTCTAGGTTGGTCATAGCTTTTCTTCTAAGGAGCAAGCGTCTTAATTTCATGGCTGCAGTCACCATCTGCAGTGATTTTGAAGCACCCCAAAATAAAGTTTCTCACTATATCCATTGTTTCCCCATCTATTTGCCATGAAGTGACGGCACCAGATGCCATGAACTTCATTTTTCAAATGTTGAGTTTTCAGCTAGCTTTTTCACTTTCCTCTTTCACTTTCATCAAGAGTTAATTCTCTTCTCCATCATAAATCTTACTGACATGGGAGAAGATGGGTGGGACCAAGCAACTGAAATAGTTAAAGCATGCTCTTACAAGGCAGGTTTTCTGAGGCTGGAAACTTTGAGCCTCTGCTCACACTGCTCCCAACTGTACCAAATATCAAAGAAGGAGACGTAGGAAGGATAACCATTGATCCAGACTCTAAAGAGTTTATGACCTAATTGAATAGATGTGTAAAGAAGTGAAAAGTAACTAAACCTTAGTTCCAATCTGGACTTTCACCAACCATGCAACTTTAAGACTTGAAGAGGTAAAGCACTTGTCTTCCCTATAGTAGATGAAAAGAAACACATGGAGCAGGAGGCAGAACCACAGAGAAGCTGCCTTTATTGCTAGGGAAGGAGTCATAGGCACAGAGAGAGGGAAGGAAAGGCCCTGGTTTCCCTTTTCATTCTGTCCCCCAGTCTTTAGGGAATGCTTCACATTAGCTGAGTCCTGCTGGAAGCCAGCTTACACAGCACTGGGAAGTGAAGTTGCAAAAGTTTATCTGCCATCCCCTCACTCCCTCTTCAATAAAGTCAGGGGGAAAGATTTAGGGATAAGCCTGGCGTTGACGCAAGCACTTGCTGTAGGTGTTGTGTACCGGGTAGGGAAGGGAGTGAGCTTAGAGATGTGTAGTGTGTGTGCATGTAGGAGATAGGAATGACATTGTTGGGAGGAGTGCAGAAATGCATGTGGGGGCTCTAAGAAGAGTAAGTCTAGGTCAGTAGCCAGTGATCATATGTAAGAAAACCAGACTGAAGCAACAGGCAGTGGGAGTCATTGTAGATTACTGGGTGAGATCAGTGACAAAATGTGTGATACAGTGTCCAAGCCAGGGCCTTGCAAGTAATAGTAGCATTTAGAGCTAAATAGATTTAGTACTTAAAATTTAAGTGGTGGCTGGTTTTAATAATCTACCCGCTGGCTTATCTGGTTAGTAAGAAACTAAAAGTCATACTTAAAAAAAAAAAAATCAATTAAAAAAAACAGTTTCAGGTTCAAAAACCTCAGAACTTTCATAGACATAATAAATGAATACAAAGAAGACTCTCTCAAGAGTTTTTCTGATTTAGTCAGAATTAAAATATACCTGGATTTACTCAGTAAATATAGGATAGAATTAAATGGTTATTTGCAGAAATTTTTGCACAGCTGCTTTGAAAACGTGCAATATTATAAAATTCAGTTCTATTTCTAATGAATTTTCTTAGCTCTTTCTGTGTAATATAAATCAGGCTGTCTCAAAAAGCAGGTTTGAGAAAAATCTGTGTATTTCTTCTCATACAGTAAATTGGTAGTGCTGAGGTTCATACTGAAGGGTTTCTGCACTACTCTACAATGTTGTTTCCTTCCCATTTATATTGCTTGCCCACCGGATGCTGAGCTCCCCTGGGGCAAAATATATTTTTATTTTCTGAAGCTCAGGACCTATCACAATGTCTGGCACACAGTAGGATGCAAGTTCATCTTTGACAATTTGCTCTCATTAAATCAACTGTAAAATATTCTTACAAATGAGGTCACAGGAGATACTGATACTGTTCCCGTTTCTTGTGTTTCCATAAGTTATCCAAAGAGGTCTTGAAGTACTTCTTCTGACAAAAGGTGGACTCATGTTCATTTCTCTTTTTTTTAATTTATTTTTTATTTTACTTTACAATTCTGTATTGGTTTTGCCATACATTGACATGAATCCACCACGGGTGTACATGCGTTCCCAAACATGAAACCCCCTCCCACCCCCTTCCCCACAACATCTCTCTGGGTCATCCCCGCATACCAGCCCCAAGCGTGCCATATCCTGCATCGGACATAGACTGGCAAATTTCTTATGGTCCCTGATCTGTATTCAGATTTCCTCTCTACCATGCAAACCAGTTTCTACTCATGTGAAATGAGTTTCTCTGACCTCAGCATTGGCATTTGTAACATAAACTCCCCATAGTTGCATTCAGAAATCTGTGAAAGTGAAAGAGAATCACATAGCGGGAAATGAACAATAATGATTGAGCACTCACTACGAGCCTGGCATGGTGTCAGTCTTTAATCTGCTAAAACACGACTCATTCCCAATGGAGCTACACTTTGGACTGCTTTCCAGGTGATATGGAAGTCTCATTAATTTGAAGCTACAGAGTTAACTTCAGGAAAGTTGACTAGGTGTACTACAATTGCTTAGTTAAGTGTAACTTCTTAGTTAAGTGTATGATCACCTCATACCTTTAACAATTATTTTCTTCCATTAATTTCCCATGGCACAAAGTCCATCTGGTTCTGTCTTTGAAATATGCCTTACATTTCATTTCTTCTATCTATTACCTTTGCTACCATATAACCATATGCTTTTACCCTCATGCTGGATTACTGCAATAATTTCCTCATCATCTCTTCAACACCTGCATTTCTGTCCTTCTATTTCCATACATGCCTGCTAGATTTATCCTCCTGAATAATTTGCTCCAAACTGCACTTTGGTTAGAATTGCATTTATAAACTTTCAAATCTCAAAGAGTGTTTCTACCAGTCTTAAAAATAGAACAAAATAAAAGCTAAAAACTATTTTTACTTTTTTATTTAACATTTTTATGCAGTGATTTTGAAAATAGCAGGATAGACATCTTTCTGAATATAGGATATTACATCAACTTGGTAGTTTTATTTTAATATAAAATTCATTAATATAACATTTCTTTACTGAGATCATTAAAATTTTTACCATAGATCATTATTCAAAAACACTAAAATATTCATATTGTTTAACAGATGTTTGGAACCAAAGGCATTCTCTAAAACTAAGCTCCAATAAATAGTTAAGGAAGTTGGGGATTGGGAAGACAGGATAAGGAATGGACATAATTTCTTCCATAAACTTTACTGAACTAGTTCTATTCATTTCCTATTTCTGTAGGAATAGGAAGTTCCCTGACTAGTCCCAGGTAACGCACCTCTGTGACCTAACTTAATGTGTCATTGTTCCACTCACCCCTTGCTACTGGGAAGATTTCCATCCCTTGCTATCCCTGATCACATAAACCCTGCTCATCACTTAGATAGCAATAAACAAAGATAGGAAGGCCATGTATCCCAGATCATGAGCTTTGGACCCAGAAAACTATTTTAGAAATCTCAGGTCTGCAGCTGAACTGTATACAAGCAAGTGTCTTAAAATATCAGGGTAAAAATGTCAGTACACATAGTTCTTGGTATATCTAAATTGCTCAGTAATTGGTAGCTCTTATACTATAACTTTATTTTAGAACTTGAGGACAGGAATGGAAAAGGTAAAGGTGCTGTTTCAAAGCTGTTTGTAGGTGCTTAGTCATCAACAAAATAGAATTAAAGCTTCTGAGTCACCTTTATTTCCTTTCTCTTAAGCCATCTTGTTATTCACTTTGTCTTATTTTGTACAGCACAGCAACTATATTTCCTCTTACCAATATACAGAGAATTAGTTCTGATTTTTCCTAACATTTATGTTAGTTGCACCAGACATCAATGGAATATGTCACATCATTTCAGAAAAACAAAAATTTATTTTAAATGTACCCTTCTGTATTAATTCCATGTCTATGAAAAAGCAAACCAAAAAGAATGGGAGCTGGCAAATTGAGGAAATAGAATCATGGGACTAGTCAGGGAACTTCCAATAAATCCTCAGAAGGAGGCTCAAAGGAAAGAGCTTCTGCTTAAGCAGAATAGTAAAGGTCACCCTTGCTTATTTTTGCTGTTTCAGGGAGAGAAGAGGAAGACTTAAATATATTCAAATGCTTAAAACAGAATGAAGTTGAGACTGTCTGGTTTATCTGACTGCTGCACTTTTTCAGTTGCACTGAATTCTAAACCATTCTAAACAGAGTCAATCTGTGTGAACTGTTGAAAACCCACACTGAAAAAACAGATGACCCAGAACCACAAAGACTCAATGGAAAACAAGCCAAATTCAAGAGTTAATATGCAGGGTTTATGTTCTTACATATGTAAATATCACCTGTAAATGTCATAAGACAAAGCACATCCTGAATCTGGCATCTTATGAAAGTTAGTTTAACTCTCTTCCTGAGAAATCTGTGAATATGTGAACTTCTAATACAGAATCTGAAAAAGCAAATTTTTCATCAAAGCAAAGCACCAAATTTCTACTTTAAATCTATATTTTAGAGTGAAGAAACTTTATCTAACCCAGTACTGATTTGCAATATCTAATTTGAAATGTTTACATAATCTTATATTTCTTTAAATGTGTGTGTGTCCCATACATTACCAAAGTGTCTGACAGTGAAGTCTGGAATGTGAGAGAAATACTGGTGGGTCATTTCCTCATCAGGAAGAAAGTTGTGAAGTGTGAAAAAGAAGTCTTAGGAGAAAGAGCTGGAGTGAAGGCAGAGTGACAATTACTTATAAATAGATCAGGTCATTAACTGAACTGAGATTTCACAGCTATGCCCTTTACTCTCCTGGAACTCCAGGTCCTTTGGGTAGCCAGTGGGATGAAGGTCAAACCCAGGAAGAATGAAAGTGAGCAACCACAACTAGAAGGGGAACACAGAACATGAGTGGCTTAGCACACTGCACTGGAAACAAGTGAGTTTTGAGCCCTCAAGATAGTTGTGGGTGATGCAGAAAGGTAGGATGGGATTAGAAAGCATTTGTGATGATGTGCTTAGGGCTACTCTGGATGGTTTCCCCTGGTGTCTTGAAATTCACAGTTTTATCCAACATTTTAATTTTGCAGTGGAGAGATAAAAGGCCCCAAAAGATGAAAAAGATTTAGACAGCATCATAAAAAAGTGAAAGTTGCTCAGTCTTGCCCAACTCTCTGTGACCCCATGAACTATACAGCCCATGGAATTCTCCAGGCCAGAATTCTGGAGGGGGTAGCCTTTCCCTTCTCCAGGGGATCATCCCAACCCAGGAATTGAACCGGGGTCTCCTGCATTGCAGGCAGATTCTTTACCAACTGAGCTATCAGGGAAGTCCAAAGTCATATAACCCATTCATTTATTCCTAAGTATGGGATTTCTTTGGAAGGAATGATGCTAAAGCTGAAACTCCAGTACTTTGGCCACCTCATGCGAAGAGTTGACTCATTGGAAAAGACTCTGATGCTGGGAGGGATTGGGGGCAGGAGGAGAAGGGGACGACCGAGGATGAGATGGCTGGATAGCATCACAGACTCGATGGACGTGAGTGTGAGTGAACTCCGGGAGTTGGTGATGGACAGGGAAGCCTGGCGTGCTGCGATTCATGGGGTCGCAAAGAGTCGGACACAACTGAGCGACTGAACTGAACTGAACTGGTGGTCTGTAATGGTGCTTCCCAGGTGGTACAGTGATAAAGAATTCACCTGCCAGTGCAGGAGATGCAGGCGATATGGGTTCAGCCCTGGGTGGGGAAGATCCCCTCTGGAGGAGGAAACCATTCCAGTATTCTTGCCTGGAAAAATCCCATGGACAGAGAAGCCTGGTGGACTATAGTCCATGGGGTCACTTTACAACCCTATGGATGGATTATATTTGCCATTATCTGCCACATATTTGGCACATGGCAAAGAAACCAGGTATTCTCTGCCATAATCCAGTGGCCTTGCTACTAAACTTTGGTTCTGGGAATATCATGAAGCCTCTAGATCCTTCTGATTTTACCATCTTCTTCAGAGGAAAATTGTGCCAGGTAATTCTTAATGTATCAAGAATCAACTAATTGCAATCTGCCTGCCTGTCTATTGGATCAAGTCAAAGGATATGTATGTCAGGTGACATAGTCCAATTTGAAATGCCTGGACACTGTTAAATTTGTTCATTGGCAAGAATAGATACTAGAAAAATGTTGGTGGATAATGCAAGGTTTGTTGACCAGTTTGGAGAGCATAGGACCCAGATTGGGCTTCTGTGGTGGCTCAGTGGTAAACAATCCACCTACCAATTCAGGAGACATGGGTTCGATCACTGGGTCAGGAAGATCCCCTGGAAAAGGATATGGTAACCCACTCCAGTAGTTCTGCCTGGGAAATCCCATAGAGCTGGGTGGGCTGCAGTCCATGGGGTCACAAAAGGAGTTGGACATGACTAGTGACTTAACAACAAGACCCAGATTGGTTGTGGGGTCACAGAGCACTGGGTTGAGCTTCTTGTGTTGTACAGCAACTTCCCACTAGCCTTCTATTTTCCATATGGTAATGTACATGTTTCAATGATACTCTCTCAATTTGTCCCACCTCTCCTTCCAGCTGCTGTGTCTGCAAGTCTGTTCTCTGTGTCTATGTCTCTATTCACGCCCTGCAAATAGGTTCATCTGTACTGCTTTTCTAAATTCCATATATATGTGTTAATATATACAGTATTTGTTTTTCTATTTCTGACTTTCTTCTCTCTGTATAACAGGCTCTTAGGTTCATCCACCTCGGTCCGACTGACTCAAATTCATTCCTTTTTATGGCCAAGTAATATTCCATTATATATATGCCAAATGCTGGAGAGGATGTGGAGAAAAGGGAACCATCTTGCACTGTTGGTGGGAATGTTAGTTGATACAACCACTGTTGACAACAGTATGGAGATTCCTTATAAAACTAGGAATAAGACTACCATATGACCCTGCAATCTTACTACTGGGCATATATTCTGAGAAAAACCAAATTGAACATGTACCCCAATGTTCATTGTAACACTATTTATAATAATCAGGACATGGAAGCAACCTAGATGTCCATTGACAGATGAAAGGATAAAGAAGTGATGATACTACACTTAATTTATCCACTCATCTACTGAAGGACATCTTGGTTGCTTCTAATTGTTGACAATTATGAATGAAACTACTATAATCATGCATGTTCAGGTTTTTGTGTGAATGTAAGTCTTCAACTTCTTTGGCTAAATATCAAAGAGCATGTTTGTTGGATCATGTGGTTAGAGAATGTTGAGTTTTGTTTAAAAATGCCTAAGTGTCTTCCCAAGAAACTGTGCCATTTTGCATTTCTAGAAGCAATAAATGAGAGTTTCATTGCTGCACATCCTGGCCAGCTTTTGGAGTTGTCAGTATTCTGGACTTTGGCTACTCTAGTAGTATGTGGTGGTATTTCTTTGTTTTTAAATTTGCATTTTATTGATGACCTATGATGTGGAGTATCTTTCCAAACACATATACTTAATCTCCATCTGTATATCTTTTTGGGGGAGGTGTCTGTTAAGGTCTTTGGCTCATTTTTAAGTTGAGCTATTTGTTTGAAACTTATTTGAGTTTTTTTTTTTATTATAGTCCTTTATCAAATATGTATTTTACAAATATTTCCTCAAGGTTGGTGGCTTGTCTTTCTTTTTATTCTTTTGATGATTTCCTTTGCAGAAATCCAGCATATCAATGATATTGATGTTATATCTAAAAAGTCATCACCAAACCCAAGAGCATATAAATTTTCTCCTATGTTGTTTTCTGTGAGTTTTATAGTTTTGCATTTTATATTTAGGTCTGTGATTTATTTACAGTCAATTTTCATGCAGAATGAAAGATTTTTTTTTAGATTTATTACTTTTTTGCATGCAGATATCTAGTTGTTCCAGCACAGTCTGTTGAGAGCTTCTTTGCTCTATTGCTTTTTCCCCTTTGTCAAAGGTCAATTGACTATATTAGTATAAATCTATTTCTAGTATCCCTCTTCTATTCCACTGATATATTTGTCAATTCTCTCTTAAATACCATACTGTCTTGATTATTGTAACTTTATAGTAAGTTTAAAAATTAGGTAATATCAGTGCTGTAACTTTGATCTTCTTCAACATTGCTTTGGTTATTCTGGATCTTTTGCCTCTCCATATAAACGTAGAATGTTTGTCGATAGCCATAAAATAGATTGCTGAATTTTTTGTTGTGATTGCATTAAATCTATAGATCAAGTTGGGAAGAAATGAAAATTCGACACTATTGAGTTCTTCTATCCATGATCATGGAGTGTCTTTTTATTTATTTAGTTTTTTAATCTCTAATCAGTGTTTCATGGTTTTCCTCATATACATCTTGTACATATTTTGTTAGATTTATGTCTACGCATTTTTGGAAGTGCTGTTATAAATGGTATTGCTTTTTTGATTTCAAATTTCACTTTTTCATTGCTGGTATACAAGAATGCAATTGATTTTTAAATATTAACCTTGTATCCTGTAACCTTGCTCTAATCGTTTTATTAACTACAGGAATTCTTTTTTTTTTATATTGAACTAAAATTTTTATTATGCTCAAATATGCATATTTGCATAAACATGCAAAAAATACCACTTTAACATGTACATTTTCATGGCATTAAGTGTGTTCACATTGTTGTATAATCATCATCACCATATATCACTGGACCTTTTTTCTCTTCCCAAACTGAAATTTTGTACCAAGTTAACACTAACAGCTTCCCACGCCTGCCTCCTCTCAACCACCCTGCTACTAATACCTTCTCTTCATGAGGTACTCTAAGCACCTCATAAAAGTGGCTGCTAAGTCGCTTCAGACATGTCTGACTCTGTGCGACCCCGTAGACGGCAGCCTACCAGGCTCCTCGTCCCTGGGATTCTCCAGGCAAGAACGCTGGAGTGGGGTGCCATTTCCTTCTCCAATACATGAAAGTGAAAAGTGAAAGTGAAGTTGCTCAGTCGTGTCTGACTCTTCGAGATTCCATGGTCTGCAGCCTACCAGGCTTCCCTGTCCATGGGAGTTTCCAAGCAAGAGTACTGGAGTGGGTTGCCATTGCCTTCTCCTCATAGAAGTGGAATTATACATTATTATGGCTCGCTTCGATCACTTATGTCTTGCTCTAATCGTTTTATTAACTACAGGAATTCTTTGATCATTTTTTTTCAGATTTTTACATAGATGACCATGTAATCTGCAAAAAAAAGACAGGTTTATTTCTTCCTTTTAATCTTCATATATTTTATCACATTTTTTATTTTATTGCATTACCTGGGACTTCAATATGATGTTGAAAAGCATAGTGAGAGAGCATATCCTTGTCTTGTTCCTGATCTTAGTGGGTAAGCTGCAATATTTATCTACCATTAAGAATAATGTTCAAGAGGACCAACCCCACGTCTGAGGAGCGGTGGCTGCATGGGCACAGGATGGCTATGAGGAGCTACTCCACGTTCAAGATCAAGAGGGGCAGCGGAGAGGAGATACCCCTCATCTAAGGAAAAGGGCAGTGGCTGTGCTTTGCTGGAGCAGCCGTGAAGAAAGAAATACCCCTCATCCAAGGGAAGAGAAAACCAAGTAAGATGTTAGGTGTTGTGAGAGGGCATCAGAGGGCAGACACACTGAAACCATAATCACAGAAAACTAGTCAACCTAATCACACAGACCACAGCCTTGTTTAACTCAATGAAACTAAGCCATGCCCTGTGGGGCCACCCAAGCCGGGTGGGTCATGGTGGAGAGGTCTGACAGAATGTGGTCCACTGAAGAAGGGAATGGCAAATCACTTCAGTATTCTTGTCTTGAGAACCCCATGAACAGTATAAAAAGGCAAAATGATAGGATACTGAAAGAGGAACTCTCCAGGTCAGTAGGTGCCCAATATGCTACTGGAGGTCACTGGAGAAATAACTCCAGAAAGAATGAAGGGATGGAGCCAAAGCAAAAACAACACCCAGTTGTGTATGTTACTGGTGATAGAAGCAAGGTCCGATGCTGTAAAGAGCAATATTGCATAGGAACCTGGAATGTCAGGTCCATGAATCAAGGCAAATTGGAAGTGGTCAAACAGGAGATGGCAAGAGTGAACGTCAACATTCTAGGAATCAGAGAACTAAAATGGACTGGAATGGGTGAATTTAACTCAGATGACCATTATATCTACTACTGTGTGCAGGAATCCCTTAAAAGAAATGGAGTAGCCATCATGGTCAACAAAAGAGTCTGAAATGCAGTACTTGGATGCCATCTCTAAAACGACAGAATGATCTCTGTTCATTTCCAAGGCAAACCATTCAATATCACAGTTATCCAAGTTTATGCCCCAACCAGTAATGCTGAAGAAGCTGAAGTTGAACGGTTCTATGAAGACCTACAAGACCTTTAAGAACTAACACCCCCAAAAGATGTCCTTTTCATTATAGAGGACTGGAATGCAAAAGTAGGAACTCAAGAAACACCTGGGGTAACAGGCAAATTAGGCCTTGGAATATGGAATGAAGCATGGCAAAGGCTAATAGAGTTTTGCCAAGAGAAGGCACTGGTCATAGCAAACACCCTCTTCCAACAACAAGAGAGAAGACTACACATGGACATCACCAGAGGGTCAACACCAAAATCAGATTGATTATATTCTTTGCAGCCAAAGATGGAGAAGCTTTATACAGTCAACAAAAACAAGACTGGGAGCTGACTGTGGCTCAGATCATGAACTCCTTATTGCCAAATTCAGACTTAAATTGAAGAAAGTAGGGAAAACCACTAGACCATTCAGGTATGACCTAAATCAAATTCCTTATGATTATAGAATGGAAGTGAGAAATAGGTTTAAGGGACTGGATCTGATAGATAGAGTGCCTGATGAACTATGGATGGAGGTTCATGACATTGTACAGGAGACAGGGATGAAGACCATCCCCATGGAAAGAAAATGCAAAAAAGCAAAATGGCTGTCTGGGGAGGCCTTACAAATGGCTATGAAAAGAAGAGAAGTGAAAAGCAAGGGGAAAAGGAAAGATATAACATCTGAATGCAGAGTTCCAAAGAATAGCAAGGAGAGATAAGAAAGCCTTCCTCGGTGATCAATGCAAAGAAATAGAGGAAAACAACAGAATGGGAAAGACTAGAGATCTCTACAAGAAAATTAGAGATACCAAGCGAACATTTCATGCAAAGATAGGCTCGATAAAAGACAGAAATGGTATAGACCTAACAGAAGCAGAAGATATTAAGAAGAGGTGGCAAGAATACACAGAAGAACTGAACAAAAAAGATCTTCACGACAAAGATAATCACGATGGTTGATCACTCACCTAGTGCCAGACATCCTGGAATGTGAAGTCAAGTGGGCCTTAGAAAGCATCACTATGAACAAAGCTAGTGGAGGTGATGGCATTCCAGGTGAGATATTTCAAGTCCTAGAAGATGATGCTATGAAAGTGCTGCACTCAATATGCCAGCAAATTTGGAAAACTCAGCAGTAGCCATAGGACTGGAAAAGTTTAGTTTTCATTCCAATCCCAAAGAAAGGCGATGCCAAAGAATGCTCAAACTACCGCACAATTGCACTCGTCTCACACACTAGTAAAGTAATGCTCAAAATTCTCCAAGCGGGCTTCAGCAATACGTGAACCATGAACTCCCTGATGTTCAAGCTGGTTTTAGAAAAGGCAGAGGAACCAGAGATCAAATTGCCAACATCCGCTGGATCATGGAAAAAGCAAGAGAGTTCCAGAAAAACATCTATTTCTGCTTTATTGACTATGCCAAAGCCTTTGACTGTGTGGATCACAAAAACTGTGGAAAATTCTGAGAGAGATGGGCATTCCAGACCACCTGACCTGCCTCTTGAGAAATCTGTATGCAGGTCAGGAAGCAACAGTTAGAACTG
Organism: Oryx dammah; assembly: GCF_014754425.2. NCBI lineage: Eukaryota > Metazoa > Chordata > Mammalia > Artiodactyla > Bovidae > Oryx > Oryx dammah. The sequence goes on from NW_024070201.1 coordinate 6,850,711, forward strand.
GACATGGAACAACAGACTGGTTCCAAATAGAAAAGGAGTACGTCAAGGCTGTCTATTGTCACCCTGCTTATTTAACCTATATGTAGAGTACATCATGAGAAACGCTGGGCTGGAAGAAGCACAAGCAGGAATTAAGATTGCCGGGAGAACTATCAGTAACCTCAGATATGCAGATGACACCACCCTTATGGCAGAAAGTGAAGAGGAACTCAAAAGCCTCTTTATGAAAGTGAAAGAAGTTAGTGAAAAAGTTGGCTTAAAGTTCAACATTCAGAAAGTGAAGATCATGGCATCCAGTCCCATCACTTCATGGGAAATAGATGGGGAAACCGTGGAAACCGTGGCAAACTTTATTTTGGGGGGCTCCAAAATCACTGTAGATGGTGATTGCAGCAATGAAATTAAAAGATGCTTACTCCTTGAAAGGAAAGTTATGACCAATCGAGATAGCATATTCAAAAGCAGAGACATTACTTTGCCAACAAAGATCCGTCTTGTCAAGGTAATGGTTTTTCCAGTGGTCATGTATGGATGTGAGAGTTGGACTGTGAAGAAAACTGAGTGCTGAAGAATTGATGCTTTTGAACTGTGGTATTGGAGAAGACTCTTGAGAGTCCCTTGGACTGCAAGGAGATCCAACCAGTCCATTCTAAAGGAGATCAGCCCTGGGATTTCTTTGGAGGGAATGATGCTAAAGCCGAAACTCCAGTACTTTGGCCAGCTCATGCAAAGAGTTGACTCATTGGAAAATACTCTGATGTTGGGAGGGATTGGGGGCAGGAGGAGAAGGGGACGACAGAGGATGAGATGGCTGGATGGCATCACTGATTCGATGGACGTGATTTTGAGTGAACTCCGGGAGTTGGTGATGGAAAGGGAGACCTGGCGTGCTGCAATTCATGGGATCGTGAAGAGTCAGACACGACTGAGTGACTGAACTGATCTGAAGAATAACGTTAGCTGTAGGTTTTTTGTAGATATTCTTTAACAAGTTGAGGAAGTTCCTTTCTATTCCTAGGTCACTGAAAGTTTTTGTCATTAATGGGTATTGGTTTTTCTCAAATGATTCTTCTGCATCTGTTGATATGATCAAGTAATTTTTCTTCTTTAGCTAGGTTATGTAATTGATTATATTAATGTTTTAAATGTTGGATCAGCCTTGGATACCTGGGATAAATCCCACTTTGTTGTAGTGTATAATACTTTTCATATATTTTTGGATTCAACTTTGGAAAATTGTGTCTTTCAAGGAACTGATCCATTTCATCTTAGTTATCAGATTCATGGTCAGTTATTTACAGTATTTCTTTTTTTTTTTGGTTGGTAATATAGCATCTATTAAAATAATTTTATGAATGAATAGAAACAATAAGGAAGCAAAAAATTAAAATTAAAGCTATATAAAATTTCAATTAAAATCCAAAACTATCTAGTATGTTCATATGTTAGTTAACTAAAAGCCCCCAAAAGATAAGAAACCCAATATAATAAAGCACTGCAAAACAATTGGAATTTTTCTGTTATCAAAATTGTGGATTTTGTATCTTGTATCCTTTTCTTCATCAAGAAAAATTCCTTTTGAATGTTATATAGCATATATATAAAACTGAATAGAAAATACATTATAAATTTGGAAAAATGGTTGTAGACAAAGTTCTTACATGTTTCTTATAAGGAATATCATGGTTATGGTAAAAACATAGCATAAAATGACTAAGATAATAAAAAATAGACAAAATTACATGTTAGCTGTATGGTAACTTACAAGTAATGTTCCCATCTACTCATGCTAAAATTACATAATACTGTCAGAAAAAATCTTCTTAGTATTTCTTAATTACTATTTTAATATTCATGGTTTTGGCAGTGATGTTCTCCCTTACATTTCATTTTTCTTTTCTTTTATTAAAGTATAGCTGATTTAATGGAGAAGGAAATGGCAACCCACTCCAGTGTTCTTGCCTGGAGAATCCCAGGGACAAGGGAGCCTGGTGGGCTGCCCTCCATTAGGTCGCACAGAGTCGGACACGACTGAAGTGACTTAGCAGCTGATGTAAAATATTATATTAGTTCTGGTGTACAACATAGAGAGTTAATGCTTTATAGACTATACACCCTTTAAAGTCATAAAATAGTGACTATATTCTTTGTACTATAATGTATATCCTTGTATTTTATCTATTTTATACATAGTATTTTGTACTTTTTAATCCTCTACCTTGATTTTGTCCCTCCCCTATCCCTCTTTCCATTGGTAACTACTAGTTTTTTTCTCTATATCTGTGAGTCTGTTTCTGTTTTTTTTTTTTTTTATATTCATTCCCTTATTTTGTTTTTTAGATACCATAAAAGTGATAACACACAGTATTGTCTTTCTCTGTCTGAATTATTTCCTTAAGCTTAATTTCCTTCAGGTCCATTCACATTGAAATGCAAATGGAAAAATTTCATTTGGTGTTTGGGGGAGAATGGGTCCATGTATATATATGACTGAGTACCTTCACTGTTCACCTGAAATTATCACAACATTGTTAATCAGCCATACCTCAATAAAAAATAAAAAGTTAAAAAAATTTTAATGACTGAGTAGTATTCAGATGGATGCTTCCTAATCTTGGTTATTGTAAATAATGCTGCAATGAACATTGGGTTGCATGGACCTTTTCAAATTAGTATTTTCTTCAGATATATACCAGGAGGAATTCCTGGATCATATTGTAATTCTATTTTTAGTTTTTTGAGAAACTTCCATACTGTTTTCTACACTGGCTGCACCAATTTACATTCCCACCAACCATGTACAAGTGTTCCCTTTTCTCAGTCCTCTCCAGCATTTTATATTTGTGTTCTTTTTTTTTATTTATATTTGTGCTGAATAAAAGACATTCGGCAGGGGTAGGGTGATATCTCCTTGTGGGTTTTTTTTTTGGTTTCTTTGTCTTTTAAAAACATTATTTATTTTAATTGGAAGATAATCACTTCACAACATTGTGGTGGCCCCTGCTACACATTGACATGAATCAGTCGTAGGCGCACTTGCACCTCCCCATCCTGAACTCCCCTCCCACTTCCCTCTGACCCCGTCCCTCTGGGTTGTCCCAGAGCACCAGTTTTGAGGGCCCTGCCTCATGCATCAAACTTGCACTGGTCATCTCTTTTACTTATGGTAATACACATGTTTCAATGCTATTTTCTCATATCATCCCACCCTCACCTTCTCTCACATAGTCCAGAAGTAGTCTCTTCTTCACATCTGTGTCTCTTTTGCTGCCTTGCATATAGGATTGTCATTACTGTCTTTCTACATCCCATATATATGTATTGATATACTGTATTGGTGTTTCTCTTCCTAACCTGCTTCACTCTGTATAATAGGCTCCAGTTTCATCCACCTCATTAGAACTGACACAAATGCATTCTTTTTATAGCTGAGTAATATTCCATTGTGTATATGTACCATGACTTCCTTATCCATTCATCTGCTGATGGACATCGAGGTTGCTTCCATATCCTAGCTATTGTAAACAGTGCTGCAATGAACACTGGGGTACAAGTGTCTCTTTTGAATCTGGTTTCCTCAGTGTGAATGCCCAGCAGTTGGATTGCTGGGTCATATGGCAGTTCTATTTCCAGTTTTTTAAGGAATCTCCCCACTGTTCTCCATAGTGGCTGTACCAGTTTGTATTTCTATCCAACAGTGCAAGATAGTTCCCTTTTCTCCACACCCTCTCCAGCGTTTATTGTTTGTAGACTTTTTGATGGCAGCCATTCTAACCGGTGTGACATGACACCTTATTGTAGTTTTGATTTGTATTTCTCTAATAATCAGTGATGTTGAGCATCTTTTCTTGTGTTCATTAGCTATCCATATGTCTTCTTTGGAGAAATGTCTGTTTAGTTCTTTGGCCCACTTTTTGATTGGGTTGTTAGTTTTTCTGGGATTGAGCTGCCTGAGCTGCTTGTATATTTTGGAAATTAATTATTTGTCAGTTGCTTCATTTGCTATTATTTTTTCCCATCCTGAAGGCTGCCTTTTCACCTTGCTTATAGTTTCCTTCGTTGTGTAAAAGCTTTTAAGTTTAATTAGGTCCCATTTGTTTATTTTTGCTTTTTTTCACATTACTCTGGGAGGTGGGTCATCTGCCTATGTTTCCCTCTAAGAGTTTTATTGTTTCTGGTCTTGCATTTACATATTTAACCCATTTTAAGTTTATATTTGCATATGGTGTTAGAAAGTATTCTAGTTTAATTCTTTTTACATGTGGCCAAGCAGTTTTCCCAGGATCATTTGTTAAAGAGATTGTCTTTTCTCTATTGTATATTTTTTGGCATCTTTGTCAAAGATAAGGTGTCCATATTCACATGGATTTATCTCTAAGATTTCTATTTTGTTCCATTGATCTATATTTCTGTCTTCGTGCCAGTACCATACTGTCTTGGTGACTGTAGCTAGACTGTAGTACAGTCTGAAGTCAGGAAGGTTGATTCTTCCATTTCCATTTTTCTTTCTCAGGATTACTTTGGCTATTCAGGGTCTTTTGTATTTCCATACAAACTTTGAAATTATTTGTTGTAGTTCTATGAAAAATACCATTGGTAGCTTGATAGAGACTGCATTGAATCTATAAATTGTTTTGGGTAGTATACTCATTTTCACTATACTGATTCTTCCAGTCCATGAATATGGTATATTTCTCCACCTCAAAACTAGGAAAAAATACAGACTGAGAGTGAGGGGCTGGAAAAATATATTTTATGCAAATGGAGGCAAAAGAAAGCAGGATAGCCATGCTTATATGAGATAAAATAGACTTTAAAATAAAGACCATGATAAGAAACAAAGAAGGACACTACATAATAATCAAAGGACCAATCCAAGAAGAAGATATAACAATTATAAATATATATGCACCAACATAGGGGTACCTCAATATGTAAGCAAAAAAATGCTAACAAGTATGAAAGGGGAAATTAAGAGTAACAAAAAAAAGTAACAAAATAAAACATATGAAATAAACAATTTTATGCCTCAAGGAATTAAAAAAGAAGAACCAAATAAGCCCACCCTTAGCAGAAGGAAGGAAATAACAAAGATTAGAACAAAAATCAGTGAAATAGAATATAGTAAAAGGACAGAAAAACATCAAAGTAAGCTTTTCTAAAAAGGTTAACAAAATTGACAAAATCTTAGCTAAACTACCCAAGGAAAAAAGAAAGGACTCAGATAAAACTAATAAAGAAAAAGAAGACATTATATTTGACACACAGAAATCAAAGGATCATAAGAATCTACACTGAACAATTATATGTCAACAATTGAACAGAAGAAATGAATAAATTCCTAGAAATATATATCATACCAAATTTGAACTCATGAATATAATCATGAATCATATCATTCAAATCATGCCAAATTTGAATCAGCTTAATAATGCTGCTGCTGCTGCTGCTGCTAAGTCGCTTCAGTCATGTCCGACTCTGTGCGACCCCATAGATGGCAGCCCATGAGGTTCCCTCATCCGTGGGATTCTCCAGGCAAGAACACTGGAGTGGGTTGCCATTTCCTTCTCCAATGCATGAAAGTGAAAGGTGAAAGTGAAGTCGCTCAGTCGTGTCGGACTCTTCGCGACCCCATGGACTCAGCCTACCAGGCTCCTCCATCCATGGGATTTTCCAGGCAAGAGTACTGGAATGGGGTGCCATTGCCTTCTCCAACAAAATAAAACTGGGAGATGTTAATACTCCACTCTCCTATAGATAGATCAACCAAGCAGAAATTTAGCAAAGAAACACAAGCTTTAAACGAAACAATGGACCTGCTAGACCTAATTTATATTTACAGGACATTTCTCCTTGTGGTTTTGATTTGAATTTCCCTGATAATTAGTGTTGTTGAGTATATTTATTATTATCATTTTTTATTGATGTATAATATTCTGTAAGTTATAGATGTACAAAGTTTTGCTCCATAGTTATTATAAAATATTAGTTATTGTCCCCCTGTTGTATAATATATCCCTATATCTTACATTATTCTTAATAGTTTGTACCACTTAATCCCCTATAACTGTATTATTTCTTCCCCCACCTGTCTTCCCAATAATAACTAGATTCGTTTTCTATATCTGTAAGTCTGTTTCTTTTTTGTTTATTCATAGTTTGCTGTATTTTTTAGATTCTTTTATAAATAACACTATATTTCTCTTTCTCTGTCTGGCTTATTTTACATGATGCCGTCCAAGTCAATCAGAGTTGAATATCTTCTCATGTGCCTATTGCCATTTGTATTTCTTCTTTGAAAAAAAAAATGTTTATTCTGGTTTTCTGCACATCTTTAAATTGTTTTTTAACTATTGAGCCGTATGAACTGTTTACTCTCTGCAAAGTATTGGTGGCCAAAGTATTGGAGCTTCAGCTTTAGCATCAGCCCTGCCAATGAATATTCAGAGTTGATTTCTTTTAGGGTTGATTGGTTTGATCTTCTTGCAGTCCAAGGGACTCTCAAGAATCTTCTCCAACACCACAGTTCAAAAGCCTCAATTCTTCTGCATCCAGTCTTCTTTATGGTTCAACATCCACATCCATACATGACTACTGGGAAAACCATAGCTTTGACTAGATGGACCTCTGTTGGTAAAGTAATGTCTCTGTTTTTTAGTATGTTGTCTGGGTTTGTCATAGCTTTTCTTCCAAGGAGCAAGTCTCTTAATTTCATGGCTGAAGTCACCATTTGCAGTGATTTTGGAGCCCAAGAAAATAAAGTCTGTCATAGATTATTTGACCATAAATCTGTTGATTTACTTCTAGGGTCTCTCTTCTGTCCTACTGATCTTTGTGTCTATTTCTATGATAGTACCATATGTGTTAGATTACTGTAGCTTTATAGTGTAGTCTGAAGTCAAGGAACTTGATACATCCAGCTTTGTTCTTTTTATTCAATATTGCTTTGGCTACTCAGAGTCTTTTGTGGTGCCATATAAATTTTAGGGGGCTTCCCTGGTAGCTCAGATGGTAAAGAATCTGCCTGCAATGCAGGAGACCTGTGTTCAATCCCTGAGTTGGGAAGATCCCCTGGAGAAGGAAATGGCAAGCCACTTCAGTATGCTTGCCTGGAAAATTCCGTGGGCAGAGGAGCCTGGTGTGCTACAATCCATGGTGTTGCAAAGAGTTGGACACAACTGAGTGGGGGATTATTTCTTCTAGTTCTGCAAAAATATATATATATATATATATATCATGGATATTTGATAGAGATTACATTAAATCTGTAGATTGCTTTGAGTAGTATGAACATTTCATTCATTTAAGAAGTATTAATTCTTTCATAAAAATAGGATATCTTTCAATTTCTTTGTGTCACTTCCAGTTTCCTTTATTAATGTTTATAATTTTCAGAGTATAGGTCTTTCACTCTGTGCTTATGTTATTACTAGATATTTCATTCTTTTTGATGTGATTTTAAGTGGGATTTTTTTCTTGGTTTGTCTTTTTGGTACTTTATTATTAATTATAGAAAAGCAGCATATTTCAGTATATTAATTTTGTATTCTGGAACTTTACTGAATTCATTTATTAGTTCTGATAGCTTTTTAGTGACAACTTTAGGGTTTTCTGTATATAGTATCATGTCATCTACAAATACTGATAATTTTACTTCTCTTCTAATTTGGGTGCCTTTTATTTCTTTTTATTATCTGATTGATGTAGCTAAAACTTTCAATATTATGTTAAATAGAATTAGTGAGAATGAGCATTCTTGTCTTGTTCTTGAATTTAACAGGAAATCTTTTAGCTTTTCACTGTTGAATATGATGTTGGCTATAGGTTTGTCATAAATGGCCTTTATTATGTTGACCTATGTCCCCTTTATACCCATTTTGATGAGATTTTATCATGAATAGATGTTGTATTTTGTTAAATGCTTTTTCTATGTCTATTGAGATAATCATGTAGTTTTTATCCCTTGGAAGGTAGCCTGTCAGGCTCCTCTGTCCATTTAATCCTCCAGGCAAGAATACTGGAGTGAGTTGCCTTCCTTTTCTCCAAAGCATCTTTCTGACTCAGGGATTGAACTTGAGTCTCCTGCATTGTGGGCAGATTCTTCATTGTCTGAACCACCAGGGAAGACTATTCTTTGTTAACATGGTATATCACATTCATCTGTAGATATTGAACTATGCTGCATCACTGGAATAAATCTCACTAGATCATGGTGTATCATCTTTTCTATGTGTTGCTGAATATCATTTGCTGATATTTTGATGGTGATTGCAGCCATGAATTTAAAAGATGCTTACTCCTTGGAAGGAAAGTTATGACCAACCTAGACAGCATATTAAAAAGCAGAGACATCATTTTGTCAACACAGGTCTGTCTTGTCAAGGCTATAGTTTTTCCAGTAGTCATATATGGATGTGAGAGTTGGACTATAAAGAAAGCTGAGTACAGAAGAATTGATGCTTTTGAACTGTGGCGTTGGAGAAGACTCTTGAGAGTCCCTTGGACTGCAAGGAGATCCAACCAGTCCATCCTAAAGGAGATCAGTCTTGGGTGATCATTGGAAGGACTGATGTTGAAGCTGAAACTACAATACTTTGGCCACCTGATGTGAAGAGCCGACTCATTTGAAAAGACCCTGATGCTGGGGAAGATTGAGGGCAGAAGAAGAAGAGGACGACAGAGGATGAGATGGTTGGATGGCATCACCGACTCAATGGACACGGGCTTGGGTGGACTCTGGGAGTTGGTGATTTACAGGGAGGCCTGGGGTGCTGCGGTTCAGTTCAGTTCAGTTCAGTCACTCAGTCGTGTCCGACTCTTTGCAACCCCATGAATCGCAGCACGCCAGGCCTGCCTCTCCATCACCAACTCCCGGAGTTCATTCAGACTCATGTCCATCGAGTCAGTGATGCCATCCAGCCATCTCATCCTCGGTCGTCCCCTTCTCCTCCTGCCCCCAATCCCTCCCAGCATCAGAGTCTTTTCCAATGAGTCAACTCTTCGCATGAGCTGGCCAAAGTACTGGAATTTCAGCTTTAGCATCATTCCTTCCAAAGAAATCCCAGGGCTGATCTCCTTCAGAATGGACTGGTTGGATCTCCTTGCAGTCCAAGGGACTCTCAAGAGTCTTCTCCAACACCACAGTTCAAAAGCATCAATTCTTCAGCGCTCAGTCTTCTTCACAGTCCAACTCTCACATCCATACATGACCACAGGCAAAACCATAGCCTTGACTAGACAGACCTTAGTTGGCAAAGTAATGTCTCTGCTTTTCAATATACTATCCAGGTTGGTCATAACTTTTCTTCCAAGGAGTAAGCGTCTTTTAATTTCATGGCTGCAATCATCATCTGCAGTGATTTTGGAGCCCCCCAAAATAAAGTCTGACACTGTTTCCACTGTTCCCCATTTATTTCCCATGAAGTGATGGGACCAGATGCCATGATCTTCATTTTCTGAATGTTGAGCTTTAAGCCAACTTTTTCAATACCTTCTTTCACTTTCATTAAGAGGCTTTTTAGTTCCTCTTCACTTTCTGCCATAAAGGTGGTGTCATCTGCATATCTGAGGTTATTGATATTTCTCCCAGCAATCTTGATTCCAGCTGTGTTTCTTCCAGTCCAGCGTTTCTCATGATGTACTCTGCATATCAGTTAAATAAGCAGGGTGACAATATACAGCCTTGACGTACTCCTTTACCTATTTGGAACCAGTCTGTTGTTCCATGTCCAGTTCGAACTGTTGCTTCCTGACCTGCATACAGATTTCTCAAGAGGCAGGTCAGTTGGTCTGGTATTCCCATCTCTTTCAGAATTTTCCACAGTTTATTGTGATCCACACAGTCAAAGGCTTTGGCATAGTCAATAAAGCAGAAATAGATGTTTTTCTGGAACTCTCTTGCTTTTTCCATGATCCAGCAGATGTTGGCAATTTGATCTCTGGTTCCTCTGCCTTTTCTAAAACTAGCTTGAACATCAGGAAGTTCATGGTTCATGTATTGCTGAAGCCTGGCTTGGAGAATTTTGAACATTACTTTACTAGCATGTGAGATGAATGCAATTGTGCTGCAGTTCATGGGGTCACAAAGAGTCAGACACAATTGAGCGACTGAACTGAACTGAACTGTTAAAGATTATTGCATCTATGTTTATCACAGATATTGTCCTTATAATGTTCCTTTTTCGTATTTTTCCTTTGTCTGTTTTTTGGTATCAGGATGATGGTGGCCTCATAGAAGGAATTTGGGAGTGTTCCCTTCTCCAGTTTTTTGGAATAGTTTGAGGAGAATAGTAGTAGCTCTTCTGCATATGTTTGGTAGAATTCTCCTTTGAAGCCATCCAGTCCTGGACTTTTATTTGCTGGAGTTTTTTTTTTTTTTAATTACTGATTTGTTTCACTACCAACCTGATGACTGTCCTGTCCATGTTATCTATTTATTCCTGATTCAGTTTTGAAGATTTTAACTTTATAGGATTTTATCCATCTCTTCCAGGTTGTTCAATTTGTTGACCTATAACTATTTTTAATATTCCCTCATGATTTTTTTGTGTCTCTATATCATCAGTTATAATTTCTTCTCTTATTAATTTGGGTCTTTTCTTTCTTGATGAGTCTAATTAGATGATTATTAATTTTGTCTCTCTTTTATAGAAACAAGTTCTTGACTTCCTTTAATCTTTCTTTCTCTTTCTTTCTTCTGGGGGAGAAGGGGAGGTCTATTGTATTTGTTTCTGCTCTAATCTTTATTATTCCTTCCTTCTGCTGACTTTGTGTTTGTTATTCCTTTTCTAATTCCTTTACATGTTAGGATAGGGTGTTTATTTGAGATTTTTCTTGTTTTTCAAGAAACAGGTTTGTATTGCTACGAATTCCCCTCCTAGAATTGCTTTTGTACATCCCAATGATTTGGGAAAGTAATATTTTTATTTTCACTTCTTTTGAGGTATTTTCTGATTCTCTCTTTGATTTCTTTATTGACTCATTGCTTTCTAGTATCATGTTGTTTAGTCTCCACATATTTTTGTTTTCCCTACTTTTCTTTCTGTAGTTAATCTCTAGTATTTCATATCATTTCATTAAGGTTGGAAAAGATGCTTAACATGACTTCTAGCCAATTAAATTTGTTGAGACTTGCTTTACAGCCCAGCATGTGATCTATCTTGGAGAATGTCCTATGTGCACTTGAAAAGAAAGTGTATTTTGCTGACTTGGGATGAAATGCCCTGTAGATCTCTATTAAGTCCAACTGGCCGAATGTGTAGTTTAATACCGTTCTTTTCTCACTAATTTTCTCTATGAATGATCTGTCCTTTGATGTAAGTGAGATGTTAAAGTTCTCTATTATTATTACATTATGTCAATTTCTATCTTTAGGTCTGTTAATATTTGCTTTATATATTTAGGTACTCCTATAATAAGTGTATATATGTTAACAAATGCTAACATCTTTTTTGAATTAATTCCTGTATCATTACATGATACCCCTGTTTGTCTTTTGTTGTAGACATTGTTTTAAAGTATGCATCATCAGATATGAGTATTACTACCTCTGCTTTTTTGTCATTTACATTTGTATGAAATTTCTTTTTCCATCCCTCACTTTCAGTCCGTAAGTCACTGTTATTTCCTTCCAGTGTATTTTTCATTTCAGTTATTGCATTCTTCATTTCTGTTTGTTTCTTCTAATTTCTCACTCTGTTAATATACTCTTCTCTTAGTTTTTTGAACATCTTTATGATCCATACCTTGAACTCTTTATTGGGTAGACACACTTAACTCCACTTCACTTAGTTCTTCTCCTAGAGCTTTGTCTTGTTCCTTTGTTTGGAACATATTCATCTCTCACCTCATTTTGCCTAAATTGTTATTTTTGTTTCTATGTATTCTGTAAGTGTGGAGAAGTGGCCTTTTGTAGAGAATATCCTATATGTCCCAGCAGTGCACTTCCCTCTGGTCACCAGAGCTATATGTTTTAGGAGTGCCCTCTATTTGTGCTTCATGGATACTTCTGCTTTGGAGGTCTGACTATAGGTGGTCTGGCTGGCATGGGTAACCCCCCAGTCTGGTTGGCTGCCAGGCCTTGGCTTGTACAGAGGCTATTGGTCACTGTTGGGCAGGGCTAGGTCATGAGTTTGCTGGCCGTGAGTTTCTCGGTATCCGAGAGCTAGTGCTGTCCTACTGGGCAAAGCTTGGTTATGGAGTGGGTGGCTGTGGGGTTGGTGGTGCTGGATTTGGTTTCAGCCTGCTGGTGGGAAGGACCAGTTCCTGACACAATTGACTGCAGGTTCAGAGATATCCCCAAATTGGTGCATACCCACTGGTGGGTGAAGCTGATCCTTGGACTAACGCTAGTGCACTAGTGCATAGGGCCAGGTTCTGGGCCTTCTGGTGGACAAAACAGGGTCACAGTATGGCTCACCAGTTCTTGAGGCAGTAGGCCTGTTCAAGGGTAGAATTGTGTCTCCACACAGCTAGTGTCTTGGTCTGTAGTGGCCCAATATTGGTAAGCATCCTAGTATTGGACAGGCTAGTGGATGTGGTTGGGTCCTAGTGCTAATAAGATAGCAGGAGATTCCAAAATGGCACTTGCCAGTACCTGGGTCCAGATGATAGAACAGGCTCCCCAAAATGGGTGCCACCAATGTCCATGTCCTCAGGATGAGTTCCTATTGCCTCTTGTCTCTCTGGGAGGCTCTCCACGATCAGCATGTAGGTCTGACCCAGGCTCTTTTCAAATTATTTCTTCTTTCCTGGGTCCTCAGTCATGTGTGACATTCTGTGTGTCCTTTAAGAGGGGAATCTTCCCAGAGTCCTCTGGCTTCCCTGAAAGGAAGCTCCACTGGACTTCAACCAAGTGTTTTGGAGGTTCATCTTTCTGGTGCAGAACCCCAGACTGGAGAGTTTGGTGTACTGGTTGGACCCCTTAATCCTTGGGTGCAATCTCAATAATTGTAATTATTTTCCCAATTGTGGGTTGCCCACAGAGGGTATGGGGTCTTGACTGTATCTGTCTCTGCTCTTCCTACTTCATTGTGGTTCTTTACATTTTTAGTTTTAGAAGATATTTTCTGCTAGTCTTCCAGTTTCTCTCATCAATTAACTCTTCTCTAAATGTTTGGTAGAATTTGCCTGTGAAGCCATCTGGCCTTGGACTTTTATTTGCTGGGATTTTTTGAATCACAGTTTTAATTTCAGTACTTGAGATTGGTCTGCTCATATTTTCTATTTCTTCTTGGTTCAGTTTTGGGAGTTTGTAGCTTCCTGAGAATTTGTCCATTTCTTCCAGGTTGTCTATTTTATTGGTATATATTAATAGTTGCCTTTAGTAGTCTCTTATAACCCTTTGTATTTCTATGGTATCTGTTGTAACTTCTTTTTCATTTCTTATTTTATTGATTTGAGCCCTGGTTAACTAGCTTCTCCTGAGGGCAGAACTTATCAAGAATAAAAGAATGTTCTGGAATATTTAAAAAATGGTTTCCTCTCCACTTTCTCTGCAGGAAGTATTGGGAGATTTTCTCTTATATTCACCGTGAGAACCTGGTAGAGTTTCAGAAAGAAAACTTCACAGACATGTGAGGGCCTCCTGGTAACTGGCTTCTTTGGAGTTTTAATCTCTGAGATGGCCCATATCAAGCCTCTAGCATTTGTTAATTGCACTTTAGGGTTTCATACTCCACCACTGATTCCCATGGAGATTTCTGCCCTAGTGAGTATGGTTCTCTGTACTCACTCCTCAGTCTCTCCAATTTAAGGGAGAAACACTTTGCCCTGTGACCTCTTTTGTCTATGGATCTAAGAAGAGTTGTTGAATTTTCAGTTTGCTCAGCTTTTTGCTTGTTATTAGGGTGACTTTTTTTTTTAGGCATTGTTTCCTTTTTATTTTTTAATTTTCTTTTACGTTTTTATTTTTAATTGCTTTACATTGTTGTGTTGGTTTCTGCCATTCAACAAGGTGAATCAGTCATAAGTATCCATATGTCCCCTCCCTCTTGAACCTCCCTCCCACCTCCCACCCCATCCCACCCCTCTAGCTCATCACAGAGCACTGGGTTGAGCTACCTCTGTTATACAGCCACTGCTGCCTAGCTATTTTACATATGGTAATGTATATGTTTCAATGCTACTCTCTCAATTTGGCCTGCCCTCTCCTTCTCACTGCTGTGTCCACAAGTCTGTTCTCTACATTTGTGTCTCTATTTCTGCCCTGCAAATAGGTTCATCATTACCAATTTTCTAGATTCTGCATATATGTAATAATATAAAAAAATTTTTTTTCTCTAACTTCACTCTCTATAACAGGCTCTAGATTCACCCACCTCATGAACTGATTCAATTTTTCTTTTCCCCCAACTCCTTAAATTCTGGCCAGAAACTGAAACTATCAGTATATTTTAAACAAATACACTGGAAAAGTAATGTTGGACTGACAACTATCTGGAGTTGTATTTGAGAGGGTGACCAGGGATATTCAAACAAAATTCAGAAGGATTTTTCCAAAACTGAACATAACCAGATTTTTAGTCAAACTTATGGATGTTTAATATCTCATAGAGTTTACATCCCTGTCTGCTTCTACTACATATAACAGGAGTCAGTGGTCTCCCTGGACAGGGCTCACTGGAGGAAATATTGTGATATAATAATAAACTTTCCACATTTAAATTTTCTCTGTGACTGACAGAAACTGGTTATCTTTGGAACAGAAAACCTTTTAAACTGTATTTCAGGAATATTTTGGTCTCATTCAGCTGGGAAAAACAAATTTTCTATCTCCATATTTCCCTCCAATTCCCAAGGAGCTTCTAGGCCAAATCACAGACTAAAAATAGCTTAGACTAATTTAGGCTCAGTTAGGCAAGCTATTTTTCCTGTTTTACATAGTTGCCTTTTTTTTTTTTTAACATCTAGTCATAGACATTCTATTAATGCTATGAAATCATCTATGTGGTATGGACAAGACTGCTGTACATATGGAGTCACTTTCTGGAAAGTAATTCTCAGAATTCAGCTTTTGCTGAGCATCTATTATTTGTGTTTCCAACTGCAGTTTGTTACATGCCATTATCATATTATTCTGCAAATTCTTCATCATCTGCCTAGTTACTGAACAACATGTTCAATTATATAAACAAGTACATTCTCAACATCTAAATATTTTGGTTGTAGAATGAGATAGTTTTACACATTTCCCTGTCTTTAATTTCTGGGTTTCTTTGGTCACTGTGTATTGAGTATTTGTATCTAGATATTTCTGTAGCTTTTCTCCCCTGCATATATACAGTTTATTTGAGTGAAGATACTCCATTTCTTCCTTGAACATTGTGATTATTATTCATTAATGCTTCATCCATGCTTAGGTTTCTGACTCATTATATCTTTCAAGTTCTTCAAAATTTTTTTCAATTTGTCTAAAATTTATCTATCTCTATTTCTTCATATGGCTTTTCATGAATGATCAATTTGTAATTCTCTCAGTGTGTAGAATAGTTGTAAAGACTAATTGCAAGTATGTACTTTCTATGGTTAAATACTTTCTGGTTATGCCCTCTCTTACCTACATTTTGGGCTTCCCTGGTGGCTCAGATGGTAAAGAATCTGCCTGCAGTGCAGGAGACCCAGGTCTGTCCCTGAGTGGGGAAGATCCCGGAAGGGCATGGCAACCCACTCCAGTATTCTTGCCTGGAGAATCCCATGGACAGAGAAGTCTGGGAGGGTACAATCCACAGAGTCTCAAAGAATTGGACACTACTGAAGAGACTTAGCATGCATGTAACTATATTTTAAGTTAACTATCCCATCTTTTAGCAACTTTAAGTCTTGCCTCACTTTGTCACTCCTGCCCCCAACAAGTGTCAGGTTCTGGGGTGCATTATATTTTGCTAAATTAATAAAGAGTAAAGTGGTTGAATTGGTAAGACCCAAGGCATATTTTTGATGTGGCTGATAATTCTTGAGTGCTAATTACATGCCAGGCATTAGTTCCTGTGCACTGAAAATCCATTGGTAAAATAGAAAAAGTCCCTGTACTCAATAATCCAGTCAGGAAGACAGACAATGAACAAAATCAGCATTAGGTACTATAAAGACAACTGGGAAAACAGGAGAGGGAGCTATGTCCTGAATTTCTTTTTCATTGGATACATATTTTTAACTTTAATATTCAGAAAGGGCTTCTTTGGTGAGGTAACAATTAAAAGCTCAGATGTGAATTTGAAGGCGAGGAGTCAGCTGCCAGACATCTAAAGGCAGGAGCATTTCAGGTGGCAGGAGCATTTCAGGTGGGCGGAGCAGGATGACTGAAGGCTGGAAGGCAGAAGTGCTCTTGGCATGTTTGAAGAAGAGCCAGGAGAGGAAGTAAAAATGCAGAACCACATTTGCCAATTTCTGAAGCGATCTTATCTGCTAATACTTCTTGAGGAAGCAAGTCACACAGCCAACCTCAGAATCAAAAAATTAGAAAATCTGCTCCACTTCTTTAGTAGGAGAAACTGTAGTCACATGGCAAAGGGAATAGACAGAAAAACTGGTGGAAAATTATCTATAATAATATTTATTCAAATCCCTAACTATTCACTTAGAATTAAAAAAAAAACAGGAATTAAGAGATGAATGATCTTTTGAGCATTTTCCTTTAAAATATTAACGCACCAAATTGTTGTTCAGTAATTCAGTTGCCTCCGACTCTTTGCAACCCCATGGACTGCAGCACGCTAGACTTCCCTATCCTTTACTATCTCTCAGAGTTTACTGTCTCCCAGAGTCCCATGTCCATTGAGTCAGTGATGCCATCCAACCATCTCATCCTCTGTCGCACCCTCCTTCTTCTGCCCTCAATCTTTCCCAACATCAGAATCCTTTCCAATAAGTTGGCTGTTTTCATCAGGTGGCCAAAGTATTGAAGTGTCAGCTTCAGCATCAGTCCTTTCAATGAATATTCAGGATTGATTTCCTTTAGGATTGACTAGTTTGATCTCTTGCTGTCCAAGGGACTTGCAAAAGTCTTCTCCAGCACCATAGTTTGAAAGCATCAATTCTTTGACACAAAGTACCTTGCTTGATTTTTTAATATTAAATTCCTCTTACATTCTTGCTCATTATGTATATGATACTTAGGTATTTCTGCTTTTGTTTTGCTTGTATTTATTTGGGCTTTTTAAGTTACATGAATGAATAGTAATAAGCAAGATTAGCCTAGAAATTTCTTCTCTTACATTGCCTAGTTTGTTCTGATATTGAGACTATGAAAGTAAATTGAAAAATATCCCACCCACCCCCTTTTTTTAATATTCTATGGATAAATTAGTTTCATATTGGACTACGTTTCTTGAAATGTTGAAGTCATTTGCTACTATTTTCTTTGTGGGGCAGTTTTAAATGCTGATTCAGTTCTTTAACAATGTAGGACTAGTAAGACATATCTTCTTGTGTTAGTTTTGATAAGCTGTATTTTTCTAGGACTTCTGTAACTTTCATATTGTTATAACTGTTTATAATAGCTTTTCATTATTTCTTAGTGTCTGTAAGAGGTACAGTGATATTCTCTTTTGAAATTTTTGTTGTTTTATTTTGCCCTTTCTTTCCTTTTTTTGGTAAGTCTTGCATTAGGTTTATCACATTCATCAATTTTTTTTAAAAAAAATGGGCTTTTATTGTATATTTTTACATTGGATTTTATTCCTTTACTTTCTGTGCTTATTATTTATTTTCTTCTACCTTCTTTGGTATCATTTTGCTTTTGATTTTATTACACCATTATATGAGTAATTCCATCATTAATTTTTCACCATTCTCTTTTTGTAATACATGAATTTAAAGCTGAATTATTTAAATTCTGCCTTAGCTTCATCTTTTAAAGTACAAAGTGTATTTGTGTTAGTAAGATAGGATGGGCTGTTAATCCAAATATCAAGGGCTCAGCACAGTAAAGATTTATCTTACATTTATGTATGAGTCCAATGTGGGTCAAGGAAAACTCATGGGCCAGTCTTCTCCAGGTGGCTACTCAAACATCCAGGCTCCTTTTATCTTATCAGTATGCCTGCCAAACCTCCTGCTATGAGAGAGTTATTATGGAAAATAACTTAAGAGTAGGTGGGATTTATGGCTAGTTATCAAAGTGGCATGTATAACTCCTACCTCTATTCGACTGATAACTGATCTGGCCACTATAGCTGCATGACCCACTACCCCCAAACTTAGTAGTATGAAATTACCATTTTCTTATTTTCACAGATTCTGTGGGTCAGGTATTCTCATAGGGTACATCAGCTTGTCTCTGGCCCTCAAAGTCTGTGGCCTCAGTTGTTAACACTTGATGGCTTCAAAGCTCAGGGCTGAAACTATGACTGTCTCTGTGCACATATCTGGCTGTTGCTGCTGATTGTCAGCTGGAACTGTCACCTTCTCTCGTGGTCTGGATTCTTCACAGCATGAGGCTCTCCAATCTGACCTCCAGTTGGGTCGCGCTGAAGACAAGTGACCAGAGAGAGTCAAGCGGAAACAGAAAAAGGCTTTTTTTTTTTTTTTAACTTTGCCATGGCAATTATTCACCATTGTTTCTCCTGCATTCTAATAGTTATAAATGGGTCATTAAAGTTGATTTCAATTCAAGGGGTGGGGACATAGACATATCAGTTGGAAGAGTGTCAACTGATGTACAGAAATGTTTAGAACAACTTCATAGTCAGTTACATGGCCTTTAAGTGTAGAATTTGACAAGTGCTATTTTCTAACATGCTCAGAAAGAGGAAAATTAAATAGAATTTGATGAATACATCATAAGTAGATAAAGCAGCATATTTCATCATTTATTAAAAAGCCATTATGAGATCCTCTTTGACTGACATTTTAACATTTCAGGTATGTTTGTAAAGGTATGTGTATGGATCAGCATTTTGTTTTTTTCTAAAGAGCAAAGAATAAATATTTTAGGCTCTATGGGCCACTTATGGTCTTTGTAACAATTTTTTCTTCATTTTTTCACAACTGTTTTAAGATGTAAAAACCATTCTTAACTCACATTTCATTCAAGAGCAGGCCACAGGCAGAATTTCACCCAGTTTGCTGGCTCCTGCTCCAACTGACTGTTCTATATATAACTATTAGGTTATATATTGTCTATATGACTAATCTATTAGTCTATATATGACTAATAGACCATATATTACCAATTTATTTCTATTTGTAGACCTATTAGTTTTTGCTTTATATATTTTGAGGCTTTATTATTGAGAACTGTTATATAAGCAATTTCTGCTTAATATCCCCATGGAAATATGCCCATGGAAAAATGACATTATATGCAAAAACACTAATCTGGAGTGTTGTTTAGTTACAAAGTCATGTTTGGCTCTTGCGACCCCATGGACTGTAGCTTGCCAGGCTCCTCTCTCCATGGGATTTCCCAGGCAACAATACTGGAATGGATTGCCATTTCCTTCTCCAGGAGATCTTCCTGACCCAGGGATCGAACCTGCATCTCCTGCTTAGTAGGTGAGTTCTTTACCACTGAGATACTGGGGAAGCCCCTGTAACTATGTGAATATACAGTAACATGATAGGATACAAAAAAATGTTCAAAACACTACTTTTTAATCACCAAAGAAAGTAGTTTATCAATATTTGTTAACTAATATCTTTTTTGCATAAAATAACAGTTTCTTTTAGCACCAATAACCTCAGGTAAACATTCATTACCTTTGTTGACACTCTGAAAGCTTTTCAAAAATGTCTACCTTTATAGCACAAAAACAATGTTACAGATCAATATTTATTGTGAATATTGGTACAAAAATCCCAAATAAAATATTAGCAAGCAACATTCTGCACCATATTGGGGACATAATATATTAATATAATGATCAAGTGGGATTTATTCTGGTACTGAAAGAATGGTTCAGTACTGTTATTCATTAGTATAATGGACCACACAAATAAATCTCAAGAGAAAAGTTACATGATTATCTCCATAATGATTTGGAAAGTCTCTTTTTAAAAAAATATTAAAGCTCAAGAAAATAGAAATTGACAGACATTTCCTTAGCATATACACCTCCCTCACATACACACATTTCTATTATTTATATTTAATCTGTAGTAATATTAAAAATATTCTGGTAACAGGAAACTAGAATAGTAGAAATTTGAAAAAAAAAAGAAAATCTATCTCTCATTCAAATGATATGATGGTATTTCTGGAAGCCCCTAGAGAGTCAATGATAAATTGAAAAAATAAAAGAACTCAGTAAAGTATCAGGATATAAGATTAACCTAGAAATCAGTTGATTTCACATAAGCAAAAATAACTGTTTAGATAATATAATGAAAGATATTCAGTATTTAAAATAGGTTGATAAACTTTTTAAATGTGGGAGTGTGCTTAGAAAGAAATGTGTAAAAGTTGTATGAAGAAAACTTTAAAACAATTCTACAAGACACAAAAATAGATATGAGCAAAGAAAAAAAGCATCCCTTGTATTTGGATATAACTGAGAGCCATAAAGATGTCAGTTTGCTTAATTTATAATTGTAATGTGATCCCAATAAAAATGCCAACGAATATTTTTTTCTGGAGTTAGAAAAGTTGATACCAAAGTTCATATGGAAAAATAAGCATACAAGAATAGCTAGGAAAACATAGAAAAGAAAAGCTAAAAGACGGGACTAATCTTATAATATGTTAAAATATATTATTAATCCTCTGTAGTTAAAATAGTTTGGAACTCATATGTGAATAAACAAACATTAATGGAATAGGATAGCAAGTCTGGGTATAGACCCAAGTACACATGAAAATTTAATATATGATAAAGATGGTATCTAAAATCACTGGGACATAAGTTAAGTTTTTACTCAGTGGTGCTGGGGTAAGTGGATAGCCATGCGGAAGAAGATAAAAGTAAGTCCATATCTCATACCACACACAAGAATAAATTTCAAAATGATATAAAAATAAAGTCATGCAATTACTAGAAAGGATACTTTTCTATACACCCATACAATCTAACTATGACTCAAAACCCAGATTTGATAAGATTTAACAAAGCTGTACTGCTGTCTTCTGGCCCTTAGAGAGGTTACTGCCGTAACTGGTTCCCTGCGTATAATGCGTCATTTGCCACTGGCTTCTTTCAAGATTGTCTCCTCGCCTTCGGTTTTCAGCAGTTAATCTATGATGTGCCTACTTCCATACTGTAAGTTCTTTTCAGACTCAAAGCTACCATATTAATAACTATTAATTATGGACAAAATACAAAAAAAAATACACAAAGTCACTTAAGAATCATAAACAACTCGCTCAGGATTTCTTGAGGAGTGTGAAGACTTGAAAGAAGAGGGTCACACACAGCAAGTTCTCCCCTTGCACAGCTTTTATGTGAGAACAGGCCAAAACAGTCACCAAATAGGGTGGGTAAAACGCCAATATCCATAGTGTGTATAGACCATAGAACAAAGAACAGAAGTCCAGGCAATTTCAGCTGCTGGGAAGTCTGGAGAGAGTCCTGAAATAAAGTCAGAGTAGAGTAATTTTCAGATTTTGTGAGTGAACTCTGGCTAAGTCTTCGGCTGGCCCTTGAACTATGCATACAAGGAGCAGAATCAAAGAAGTGAACACATAAAAGAACTGAATTGAGATTTGAGCAGCCATCCAGAAGAAATAGTTTCCAATTAAATTTCAATCAAATAAATTTCATTAAAAATAAAAATATCAGACTTTTCCCAAAGTCTCCAAAACATAATATTCACACTTTCCAGGATACAATCAAAATTGACGAAAAAATAATGAACTGGGAAATTGTGACCCATTTTTAAGGAAAAAGATAATGAACAGGGATGATCCAGATTCTAGAATTAGTAGGCAAGGATTTAAAAGGAGCTGTTATAACTGTGTGCAGTGAAGTAAAAAAAATATATATATATATATATATACACATATATATATATCTCGATGGGAATACAACAGAATAACATAACATCTGAAGTTTTAAAATCACTGGATGGTTTTACCAACAGAATTAAGATGAGAGAGAAAAAGAAAAAAGAACTTAAAGATAAACCAATAGAATATATCTCATCAGAAGAAGAATAAGAAATAAGATTGAAAGAAAGCAAACAAAGCTTCAGGGATCTGTGGGATAGTAAGTAGGATGTACATGTGTTTGGAGTCACAGGAGAGGAGAAGATGGGACAGAGAAAAGTATTTGAACATATAATTGCCTAAATTTTGTTTTTCAAATTCAAAGAACTCTGCATTTGCTTTTGATCCTGCTCCTAGGAATTTACTCTAAAGATGTGTCTCTAATAATATGAAAACACATATATAAAGCTATTAATTATAGCATCATTAATAATTTAAAATATTGGATACATCTTAATATCAATACACTGGATATTATTTGAACAAAGTTTGAATAAATTCCACCAAGTGATAACCAATTTTTCTTAAAGAGCCAGATAGTAATTTTTGGCTCATACTGTCTCTGCTTCAACAACTTATCTCTGTGGCTATAACAGTCATAAACAATGTGTAAGCAAACGTTCATGGCTGTGTGTCAATAAAACTTTATTTACAAAAACAGATAAATGGTAGGATAGGATTAAGCCCGTGGGTCATAATTCATCAAGCTCTGATTTACATAATGGAGTACTATGCATCCATTTTTTAAGAAAAATTGACAGTCTTTCTGTAAACACATGGAATAATTGTCAAGAGGCCCAATAAAAAGGGCCTAACACAGAACCATTTGAGTATTAAAATAATGACAATAATAGATTACAACACTTAGAATAAAATACATACAGAAAATGAATGAATGAATGGCAAGGAAATAAAGCCTTTTTCTTACAGTAGAATGCCAACAAATGAATATGAAAAAAATGATGATATTAGAAATATCACTATTTCTTATGGCTATTATTATAGTCATAATAATAGTTAAATCAGACAAGAATCATCACTGGATGCTAAAACTAGGATGTGTAAAATTTGGTAAAGAACAAGGTATTTATTTTCATAGATCCAATATATCACCCTAAAAATTACTTACTAATTACAATGGGAAAATAATAGCTTCACAGTAGAAGCCATCAGAGTACCCTCTTAACCAAGTAATCAAGGTTAACAATACAAATGATGGACAAAATGACATTGTATGCTTCTTGATGAGCTCCACTGAGGAGAGCATATCTTTTGTATAGTATTCCTACCCAAAATGTATTACTTCAATCTAAGGATAAAGTGGTGTCAGATGAACTGAAATTGGGAGGCATTTCACAAAATAACTGACCCGTTCCTTCAAAATACCAATCTCTTGGTGAAGACACTCAGAGAAACTGTTTCAGATCCAAGGAGACCAAAGAGATGGTACGTGAATGAAGTGCATGCACCTGGAAGGGGCCCTGGACCAAACAAAATTGCCAAAAAAGACTTCTTGAAGCCATTTGCAAAATTAGATTAATCTGGAGGTTATACAAGAGAATTGTATAATGTTAAATTTTCTAGTTTTGATAGCTGTACCTGAATGTCTTTGTTCTTAGAAAATGCATATTGAGGTGTGTGCATGCGTGCTAAGTCTTTTCAGTCATGTCCGACTCTTTGCGACCCAATGGACTGTAGCCTGCCTGGTTCCTCTGTCCATGGGATTCTCCAGGCAAGAATACTGGAGTGGGTTGCTATTTTCCTTCTCCAGGGGATCTTCCTAACCCAGAGATTGAGCCCAGGTCTCCTCCACTGTAGGCAGATTCTTTACCACTGAGCCACATGGGAAGCCCAACACATCAAGTTGCCATCTTGCAACAACAGAAGGTTCTCAATAAAACTTGCTACTTCTCAACAGAAAAATCTACATAAATGTGATTTTTGATGATGCTTCATCATTTGCATTTGGAATGGAACTCAATTAAATGCACATCATTTTGTTAAAAATGTTTTTAGTTTGAGTATGTAAATATTAGCTTATTGCTTAGAAATCATGTCAAAAATGCTATAATGAGAACTCAGTACTGAGTTTGGATATTGAAGGAAACTGGCAAATTATCACTAGGTGATGCTTGTGTTATGACCATATTTTCTAAAAGATTAAACATTTTATCACTATGAAGCTTTTGGTTTACAAACTCGGGAGTTCCTCCAGTGAAATCCGAAACTGGCTCCCCTACACAGAAGGCAAGGAAAGACTGAAGAAAGAGCACACCACTCAATTGATAGGTGCATGATTAATAACCAAGACTTGTCTTGGGGGGCTGCAAGATGAGTAGATCTTTGCACCCACCTGCAAGCATTTCAAACATTTACAGAGAGGACTTGACTGGGCTCAGTCACATATACAGTCCAGGTAATCTCAAGAACACATATGATCTCATGGCTGTGTCCTTGAAACAAGTCTAAGTGTAGGTGCTTTCACACATTCCAAGGACAGGAAAGCCCAGGTTCAGTTTGAGGATCAACTGGGAGTCATGCCCTCTTGGGGATCTCTTCTAACAGAATGACCTTTCTTATCTCCGTCACCAAAATTAGTAATTAGAAGTGGAGTGATTCTGTAAACAAGACAAAAGAACACACAAACTTAAACTGAAATATGTAGCATTTCCTCAGATGCCAAGTGATGGTAGACAAATAATTTGTTATTAACTCCTGGAAAGAGGGTAGTTCATATTACTGGTGTTATGTGGTAGGAAAAAATGTCAAAAACTGTCACCCCCAGTTACTTGGAGGACAATGTACCTAATGAGGTGCTGATCATAAAGAAGAATTGAAAAAAATGAATGTTCATAGCAAATGTTGGCTACTATTGGCTATATTTGGCAATTTGACAAGAAAGAGATGATCTCTGAACAGTATTGGAAAGTTTGCGAGCAAAAATGAAAAAGAGTCCTGAAATTCAGAGACCTGTAGGGTTAAAGGCTTCCCTGGTGGCTCAGACAGTAAAGAATCCACTGGCAATGCAGATCTGGGTTCAACCTCTGGATCAAGAAGATCCCCTGGAGGAGGGCATGGCAACCCACTCCAGTATTCTTGCCTGGAGAATCCCAAGGACAGTGGAGCCTGGTGGGTTATAGTCTATAGAGTCATAAAGAGTCGGACACAGTTTAAGCAAATTAACAGGCACACACGCATGCACAGCAGAGTTAAAGAGGCTGTTGCTGGTTTTCATCCCCAAACAGTAAAACTATAAAATTGAGAAATTATTTGAGCCCCCAAAGATCTATACCTCTCAGTCTTACGTTAAGGATCAAGTCAAAGTTGTGGCCACGAGGCTCACTGTTAAAATCCTGATGGACTCACGTGGCACAGAGTAAATCCTTTCAAGAGCAGGAAATGGCTAAGAGTGTGGGGTTCCCACTGTACCCTGATCTGTGCAAGGTGTCTGCATTTATAAAAGGCAGTGAGGGAATAGGAGAGTCACGGGGGTGAAGATATAATGAAATGTGGCAAATCCAAGAAATGTGACCAGAAAAGAATGGGTATAACTACTGGTACATGAAACTTACTGGAATCAAATGGAAAGAAATTTTTTAATTTTCAGAAAATTATCTGTCAAAGGAACTATAAGTCCACAATAGAGCTCAAACTTTAAGCTGCTGCCTCTTTGAAGACCCCCAGCAATTCAGGTGAGTGGCATTAGCGGCATCTGAGTTATATGTATTAACATATATATTTTTGATTTTATTAGTATATTCTATAAATTTAAATTTTGCTTCTTTGTTTCAACTGTTGGTGAATGCTTAGACTGGCATTCTCCACTTGAAGATTACATATTGTAAATAAATTTCACTCCTATCTTTCTCTAATAGGATTTAGAGATTTAAAATTACATTCAACTTTTTAATGTCTTCCATTAATTTTGACAAAGGTAGAGATGGAAATCTCTCATCCAGTTCCATTTATTCAACATTTCTTCATTTCCCCTCTTGAATTAAGATGTATTCTTTATCATATCATAAAATCTTTAATATAGTGAAGTATTTCACTAAACTTTCTGTTATATTCTTTTAATGTTTCTCTTTTGTTAATATGAATCTATGTGTTGTGAACAAATAATCAACTTATTCAATGTTTAATAGAGAAATATCCTTTCATTCCTTTTTTAAAATGAATTTTCTTACTTTTTTCACATCTATTCTTGGAAAAAATAAATAGTACAGAAAAACTTGTCCTTAGAGGGAAAGACAATATTGAAAATACTATATTACACTCATTAATCTGTAAATTTTAACATCAGTTTCATCACACTCTCAATAAAATTCATTGTATAATTTGAATTAGGTCTTTGACTCATCTTAAAATTAGGTCTTAGTAAACTTTTACAATTTTCTTTACATAGGTCTTACAGTACTTGGTTAAATTTATTTCAATTTATTTTATGCTTGGTAATGCTTTTATTATATTTTGACTGGCTATTGCTCGCATATAGGACAGCTACTGAAGTTTCTATGCTTACCTTTATAACATAACATTGTTCCAAACACCTTTCTTACTCTGTAGTTCTAATAATTTTCAGCTAAAGATCTTGAAATTTTTACAGGAGACAAGTATATCATCTGTAAACTAATAGATTTATGTTCCTTTTCAAATTTTTTCATTTGTTTATCATGTTTTATTTACCTTATTATAGAAGTTCTTAGCTAATAATTAATAGTAATGATGGTAACATTTTTGTCTTATTCCTCATTCCTTGTGTAAACATGTCCAGTATTTCCCCATGTTGGTTTTGTCTGAAGTAGATCTTCTTCACCGTGTTAAAGAATGTACCTGTTTACTAAGCCTTTATGAAAAAAAAAAAGGCAAGTCAAGAAAAGATGGAATTTTATCAGTGTGCATTTTGGATCCACTGAGATGACAATAAGTTTTGAATTTCAGACTTTTCTTAAAGGATCTTAGAGTTCATTTAATTTTCCACAAATATATCGGCTCATTTTATAGCAAAACTTGAGGTCTAGGTTGCATTTGAATGTGTCCAGTGATGGGAAACTAACTAGTTACAAAGTAACTCCATCCATTCTTGACATATCTCCATTTAAGGAGCCTGAGTGACATTGATCCATAGACCAGCCATCTTCTCAACAGTCTTCTGACTACTTCCAAATCATACATCTGCTCCTCAGTCCACATATTTCAATCTTACTGATAAATGTCATATAATGCCCTTGGCCAGTAGTTTACTGAAACTATTTTAATAATTCTATTAAAAGAGAGATTAGTCAAACATGACTTGTTCTAAGTGAAACCATGGTAATCACAAGTGCTTTCAAAATACCCATATGATAATGTTAGAATTTTAGATAGCTATGTTAAGCTCAAAGAAAGTATTAAAATAGGTCACTATTTTAACTTTTTGTTGTAGCTGTTTAGTCACTAATTTGTGTTCAACTCTTTTGTGAACCCATTGACTGTAGCCGGCCAGGCTCCTCTGTGCACGGGATTTCCCAGATAAGAATACTGGAGTGGGTTGCCATTTCCTCCTCTAGGGGATATTTTTGACTCAGGGATCAAATCTGAGTCTCCTGCATTGACAGGCAGATCCTTTACCATTGAGCCACCATTTTAACTCTACTGTTTCTAATACTTAATATAATAAAGTTTTAATATCTGCAGTAGAGATTTAAATATAACTGTTATAGCCCTTTTACTTTAAAAATAAAGCAACTGAGGTTCAAAGATCTGGTATCACCTGCAACTATTTCGCTCAAACCAGAATTTACAGAGGACCTTTGTTCATAGATCAGGCCTTCTGAAGCTTCCAGGGTTATTGTTGGTTTGTTTATTTTTTCCCCTGTAGATTCTCCCCTCTAGATTCTATGTGCATGAGAACTCAAGGCTCTGGGTCTCCACATTTTGTATTATCTACGTGAATTTCTGACTAAAGTATTATTTGTAGCTGTTGGTCAACTAACCCCAAAGCATTTCCCAGAAAAGCTCTTGTGCCAGTGGCTTCTCATCAATAGTAGTTTCTGATAAACAGCAACTGCCTAAAGTCTTCCATGCAATGCTTTCTTTTTGAGACATTAGGCATCTACTAAGGTTTTCTCAGCCTTTTGTCCCTGATGCCACTAGCAATATCATTTTCTTTCCCTTTGGGATCTTGGTTTGAGACCTTCTTGACGGCAACTCTTCTTCTTGACTTTCAAAATAGTGTTGAATTAAAATCAATCAATCAAACAAACTGCATGTGTGTATAATGAGGTGAAAGTCCTCTCTTAATGGCATCCCGCCCTTTGCCCATTGAGACACACAGCCTGCCTTCATCTCCACATCTCAGACCTACCACTTGGTGTTCTTTTTTTATTAATACCATAAACATATGACGTACATACAACATAAAATTGCATAGCAATGTTTTAAGCTCTGTGAAAACTATATTCTCTCAACCAACCATTTATTACTTTTCTCTTTAACTGCATTCCCCAATTTTCTTCATTACTCCAGATATACTACTCAACAATGCCCCACTTGATTTAAAAAATATATTAATTGGTTGGGAGGTCATCTTTTTAATGTAATTGAAGAGATAACTGCAGAGGTAAGGATAAAATGCAGAAAGTTAGAGACTGAGGAGTGCTTCATAATTATATCTTTGCTTACTGGTTAGTGAAAGAGGCAGAGAGAAATTAGATATCCTTTTTGAAATTATACAGTTTCAGTTAGTGGAATGATTAGAACAAGGCTTTCAGGCTTCCAGTCAAATGCTCTTTCCACTGCATCAGATCATTAAACTCTTTCAGAATCCTCTAATCCTTTGTCCATCACCTTCTCCCTTCTGTGAAAACAGCCCTGGAATTTTTTTTTTTTTTTGGTCTAGTACTAACTACATTTCAAATAACAGAGAAAAGCATGTCTTATCTTGCAAAATGATAAATTTATATCACATTATAAGTTTACTGTATAATTTTTTCAGTGTGAAGGTTGCTACCTGAGAATGAAAAACAGTGTTATAAGAAAAGGCACAAACAGCTCAACTAACTATGACAACACCATTAATTCTGTCTCAATTTTTGATTTCTAAGTTAAAGGCTAACACTTAAACTAACACCATCAGTCGTTTCTAACTTTTCTTTAGCTCACAGAATTTGAGACAGTTCAAAAACATTTGCTTACCCCACTAATTTTTTTTTTTTTTTCTGTATTGTGTCTTCATTTGCGGCACTGGGGGTTTCTGTCTAGTTGAGGCATCTGAGCTTCTCTTGTTGCATAGAACACAGGCTCTAGAGTGTGAGGGCTTAGTAGCTGTGGTGGTTGGGGTCTCTACTTGCTTAGTTGCCCTGTGGCATATGGTATCCTAGCTCTCTGACCAGGGGTCAAACCCTCATTTGCTGCAGTTTCTTAACCACTGAACCACCAGCTCAGCTCAGTCGCTCAGTCTTGTCCCACTCTTTGCAACCCCACGGACTGCAGCATGACAGGCCTCCCTGTCCATCACCAACTCCTGGAGTTTACCCATACTCATGTCCATTGAGTCAGTGATGCCATCCAACCATCAGGGAAGTCCTTAAATTGTTTACTATACTTGATGTTCTCAAACAGATTATCTTGGCACTATTTAATTAAACATTTATTAACTAATTTATTCAAGCATGAAAACTAGTGTTCTTATGGATAGTAATTGCCACAAACAAATTTCAAACAGTGAACATCATCACTATGCATAATTATTAGGCAATAGTAAGAATTTTAAGCCATGGCTCCACATGATGAGAAATCCAAAGAGATTCTTAAATCAGGAATAATATACTTCAGAATGATGGCAATTAATTTTTTAGGGTAAATGTTGTTTTAGTGGTCAAGACTCTTTTCTTATTTTTTCTGTACTTCATCCATCCATCCATCTATCCATTCATTCATTCCACATACCAGTGACAAATACAGAACCAGACCCTCAGGATACAATGGTTCCTGTCTTTTCTTTACAACAGAATTTCTGACTGTCTTTCTTCAATCCTTTTGTAACCAGTTGCTGATCTTTTCATATCTGGCTCCTTGCCCTGTCCATCTCCACTTAACTAACACCTGCTTGGAAAGGCCTCTTTAAACCAAATTATATTAAATAGACAGTTTCCAGTTATTATAACATCAACCTGTCTTATTTTTATTGTGACCTTTGTCTCTGATTCCTTTTCTATTTACTTGTCTAATCTCTGTCTCCTTCTCTTCCATTAAATCTCTGCAAGGGCTGATGGGGGCCTTATCTGGCTAGTTTGCCTCTGAATCCTAAAACGCTGCTTGGAACACAACTGGGATCAATGAAATATTTGTTGAATAAATGAATGGATTCTTAATTGACAATTGCTTGAACTTCTACAGTTAGTGATTCATCCTTGTTTTTTTTTTTTTTAACTTCACACGTGTACGGAGATTAAGTCAGAATTTAAAACTAAGTCTTAAATTTAAAAACAGTTCTGAAATGTGGGAAACATCTGGCAGAGAAGTAATTCTGGCATTTGCAATGATGGAAGAAAAGTTTTTTCTCTGAAGTAAGCAGGTTGTTGGCCTCTATTGGTGTTATCGGAAAATGCTGGCCTATTTTGGTTGATTTGCTCAGGAACTGGGACGATCTGGCACTGGGAACACAATGTTGTTCATTATAAAGTGAAGAGTTATCACTTGGGGGTAGGGAGGGGGAGAGAGAATGCCCTAAGATGAAGGCAGTATGGAGCAAGGAGAGGCTCCTGTCTTTTAAAACAGTTGAGTTCTTGGTTCTCTGTGTCTTACTTAAGAGAAGCTTCCTAGAAAGTTCTTCATTTGGATGGTTTCTAAATAAGCAGACTCTTAGGGCCCAGGGGAAAAAAAAAAAAAAAAGTAAGTGTGGCTCCGCCTACTTGAGGTTCCTCTTGGCTCTGAAAGTTGTGGCTCCACAACAGGCTTCGGCTGCTTTCTGGAACCTCGTTCCGATCCCTTTAAAGGTGGGATCATGACGGAGGGCGCGGGGGAAGAAGGCGGGAGCCGAGGGCTGCAGAGTCTCGGTTGACATAGTAACTCCAGCGCGGTCTCCCGGGCTCTCGGCTCTCAGGCTCCGCTGCCGCCCTCCGCCCCGCCTGGGCTCGCTCGGCCCGGGAGCCCCAGCCACCTCCTCGAGGGGCCCCGGCCCCGTCTGCTTGGCGCCCCGCTACGTGGCGCCTGCTCCCCGGGCTCGCGGGGCAGCCGAGCGCGGAGCTCAGCCCGCGGGGCTTCCGCGCGCTCAGCCTCACGCTCGCCCCGGGGGCGCCGGGCCGCCGCGGGCCCCTGCGCACCGGGTCCCCGCGGGAGTTACCGAGGCGCCTCCGTCACGAGCGGGACCCCGACCCGTCAGCCGGGCGTCCCCGCCATGAACCAGAGCCCGGCCGCGTTCGGGCCCCGGAGGGGCGGCTCTCCCGCCGTGGCGGCCGGGGCTGGCGCGCGGCGCAACGATAGCCAAGACTACCTGCTCATGGACTCCGAGCTGGGAGACGACGCGCAGCCCCCGCTGCCTGCCTACGGCTACTACCCCTGCCTGTGAGTGCGGGCGCCGCGGGCGGGGGCGCGGGGGGTCCCCCGGGGCCGGAGGGGGCCGAGCGCGCGGGGCCAAGCGTGCCCCGGCGAGCGCGCGCGGGGCGCCGGGTCCCGACGCCGCCACCGCCGGTCCGCTCCGTTTCCCCCGAGTGCTCGAGGAGCTCGCTCGTCCCAGTCGTGGCCGGGGCTGATTCACAGCTGCGTCCCCTGTGGCACGCCGCTGTGGGTTGATGAGAACTGTCAGGGTCGCGGGCGCAGCTCGGCGCCCCTGCCCGCGGGGGGCTCGGGAACCCGCGCGCTCCGCCGTCCGAACGCGCCCCGCCGGCGCCCTTCAGGCGGCGCCGGCAGGCCCGTGGGCCCCGGCCGGCCGCAGAGTTCGCAGGCGGCGGAGAAACGCCGCCTCCAGGCTCGCCTCCCCGTCGAGCGCACCTCTCACCAAGGGCTCCCCGAAGGGACCTGTTACAGGTGCGCGCCCCAGAGACTCGGCAGAGGAGAAGCCCCAAAGGGCGGTGGGGGGTGGACACCGAGGAACTACGAGATCTTATTCAAAAGTCTACAGGGTTTCTTTTTTGGGAGGTAGAGGATGAGAGGCAGGGGCGAGCCGAGGGCAGAAGCGGGGCGAAGTCTCCCGCCCGCCGCAGGCCTGGGCCCAGAAGTGTGGCCGGCAGAGAGCCTTTCTGTCTCCCTGCCCCTTTAGTTGACTGTGCAGTCTGGTTTCTTGACACGTCACATCATCTGCATGGGGTTTCCCACAGAAAGCAGTTCTCAGTAGCAGTTCTGTAAGCAACTCTAGAGGTCTGTGTTTGTGGGTCTGGGGGCGGAAAAGGGGGGCAGGATGGATGGGGACACCTTCAGATCACTGCTCCGGGCTGCCCCGCGTCCAGGTCTGCTGTGGATCCTTTTTCCCAGGAGGAAGTGACCCCCAGAAGATGCTGCGTGTAATTTTCCCCCTAGATAAAAGGAAAAAAATTGTAACTCCTTCCCTTCATCTGTGTACTGTACGGTTTGGAAACATTTACTATTCCTTAAAAAAAAAAAATAGATTTCACATTTCATAAAATTTATCCATTTAAGTTGCGCAGTTCAGTGGTGTTTAGTATATGCACAGAGTTGGGGAAACCGTCACCACTATCTAATTCCAGGACATAGTCCCCTAAAGAAATCTTATACTTTAACTTGACATTAAATTAGAAAGTATTACTATGTCTGTTACTACAGAAATTGTCAAACTTTAATGGACACGTGAATTACCTATGGAGCTTGTTAAAATGCAGATTCTGGTTCAAGTAGGGTCTTGCTGCTGCGGCTGCTAAGTCGCTTCAGTTGTGTCCGACTCTGTCAAGTAGGGGCTAGGTGCAGCCAAAATTTCTGCATTTCCAACAATCTGAGAAGATGTGGAGACTGCTGGTCCGTGGAGCACACTTTGAGTAGCAAGGAGATATATCTCAAGAAAAGACAGAATATAAATCAATTCTGCATACTCTGAATGTAGCTACTTGCAAGTTTGCTTCGAGGGTATGTTTAAAACACATGGATTTTTTACATTGACTTAGACTTGAGCTTACCCTTAAGTCTGAGGGTTATGTTTGGTAATGTTACCTGTGAGTAAGTTAAGTAACTTATAAAAGCTACATTGCTTTTAAAAAGTTATGCTGTTCCATAGACAAAAATCTATTGTTAAATCATTTAATCATTCTCTAGTCATTCATTACTTTGTGGGGAAAATTGATTTTTAAAACTTGTGGATGTATATTAGTGAGAGAGACTAAATAGTAATTCCAAGTTGTCCTGAAAAATAACCCTAATGCTTTCTTCAAATGTGGTTTCCTTCCTTGTTGACTTATCTAGTTGTTATATCATCTACTATTTAGAGAAAAAGTATTTTTCTGCATTAAGGAATCCCAGATCATTCTTAATGCATTGGTAACAGAGAGATCAACAGAAATATTTTAATATGCTTCAATTCATAATGAGCACCTTCCGTCAGGTCAAACATATGATAGCAAACTTAAGAGTGAACCATGTTTCTGAGTAAGACTTTGGTCTTATCCAAATCTATTATTTCCGAAAGGTTCTATAGTAACTTTTCATCACTGTTTACTATTACAAGGTTTTTATTTTTTTCCTCTTGAATAATCAAGTTACTGAAAAATCTTCACCAATAAACATCAGCACTTCACACCTGTGATTTATGAGAAAGAATTAAGGAAAATTATTTCCTTCTGGTAGAGGATACAAATAAGCCCTTCTCTATGCTTTTGACTTATTATTTAAACAATTTTATATATTTTCCTAGAGTAGGAGGCATATTATTTTTGAAAGTTGAAATAACTGTATACTTTATAGATTTGGTTCTGCCATTATCTCAAATTATTGAGATTTTTCCATGTAAGAATAGATTTTTGTAAATTGTCATTTCTGTGGGATAAGTTCTATGGACTCTTGCTAAAATATTCTTTTTCATAGTTCACTTTTGTAGAAAGATTTTCTTACATATATTTATCAGGCTTTTACTACTGAAATTTGTCTCTAACTATCTTGTTTGAGAGTAATTACATATTCTCAGGCTTTAGGTTCAGGAAGTAACATTTTGAAGTTAGTATTTAGAAGAAAAAGATTCAAAATCTTGCTTTTTTCAACTTCTAGTTGAAAAAAAATTAATTCAATAGTTTGTAATGGTGATTAGCAAGAAATGTCCATGTCCTGGGAGGATCCCAGAAGTTATATCACAGAATTCCTTCATTTAGAAAGTAAATATGTCTTTAGTCCATCACTTCTGAACATGGAGAAGAATTCTGGACATAAAGCATGTTAAGTGTTTCTAAATTCTGAAGATCTGAAACAGAGCTAAAATTCCTGCTTGGAAATGACAGACTGATTACAAACTGTAAACTAAATCTCTGGCAAAAGAGTAGACTGAGATATTCTGAAACAGACTCTTGGTTACAAACACCTAGCAGTAATGGATAAAATAATTAAAAGGATTTTAACATGTTGCTCAATTTTGCAAAAAAAAAAAAAAAAAAAAAAGTGATTACTATTTGCTAAAAGCAAGGAAGTTAAAAGCCAGAGGATACCCTGACTGATGCTATGGTTGCCCCAGGGGTTAGAGGTTTGGGTGACCAGGAAGTTGGAGTCTAATGTCCATGTGAGGTAGAGAGAAGCTAAGGCCTTGGCCGCAGTTGAGGCAGAGAGTTGGAATTGAGACATCCCCTAGCCCCTGCTTAACCAGGACCCTAGTTAGTGAAAAGTTAGGCTAGAATAATATGTTGTCAGCACAGTGAGAAGAAACTTTATTTCTTTTCCTCCAAAAGAAGAACTTTTAAGAGGAAAAGAAATCTTCCCTTAAGAATTTCATTCTTCAGGCCTGCACATTATGTGACTATGTTTTGCTTTTGCTTTTTATACCACCTAACTGACCTAGAAATCTTCAAATTGACAAATACCCCTGAGGCTTCTAGAAGAGTAAAACAGAAAACCATTCTGAAAGTACAGTAGTAACCACCTAGACTGCTAAGTATTTTCCAGAAAACACCAAGCCCTGCTAAAGACATGATTGCTGTAATACATGATGAAACACACAAGGAAACAACACACTAAACAGAAGTTAGCAGATGGTACAATCCATGAGAGGGAGAGTTAACATGAGACCTAACAGCAGTACTGGATCCTTCAAAACTTGAGATGATATTGGAGCATAAAACAGAACATATAAAATGAATATGTGTATAGTTTTGAGGGCTTCCCTGGTGGTTTAGATGGTAAAGCATCTGCCTGCAATGCAAGGGCCCCAGGTTTGATCCCTGGGTTGGGAAGATCCCCTGGAGAAGGGAATGACTCCCCACTCCAGTATTCTTGCCTGGAGAATTCCATGGACACAAAACCTTGACAGTATAAAAGAAGACATTGAAGCCCTAACACAGAATAAGTTATTAAAAAAAACCACACACACAAATAGAAAACCTGTAAAATAAAAATACAATTTTGAAGTAAAAACTCAATGGAAGATTTAAAAGTGAAGACTAACCATGGTATAATTGATAGTAATACCTAGAATACAGAGATATAAATAAGTGGAGAATATAAACATTAAGGCAAAAGCTCCAGAAGGAGAAAATTTAGAGAATGAGGGTGAGGCAATATTTGAATAGATAATGCATGATAATTTTTCAGAAGTGATTCATTCTCATGTTTATGAAGTACAAGAATATTAGTGTGATGCAGAAACATAAACTTATTTAAATGTATCATATTGAAATTGAAGAACACTAAAGAAACATTAAAAAATCAAAATATGAGAGATTTGAATAAGTTTTAAAATTCAAAATATGGAAATGTACTCATACTGTATCTTGATACCTAGGTTATGCAATGTGAAGCTTGTGAGAACTATAGTTTTCTTTTATGTAAAGCAGTTTTTACTCTCTAGTTATTAATGTAGTTTTTTATTTTTTTAATACAAAGTCACTGCTCCATTGCTGGTAGGATCTGTTTAACCATGGATACAAACAAAAAGGAATTCCAAGGGTCATTAAATCATGGTCTTAGAAGAAACCCAAAGAGATTCTTTAATTCACACGATGAAACAAAAATGACCTTTTAAAGAAATGTTTTAATGGATCACAGACCTTTTGAAATCATTATTGACCTCAGGATGGTTTTGGATGAAACCTGTCTAATGAGCCAAGGACCTGGACTATGAACTTCTGATTTAAGAGAGGTAACTTAATATCAGAGTCCACAGATAAAGAGAATCCCCCCATTTAACCTTCTTTTCTCCAGGCAAAATCATGTATTAATAAGGAAATGAAAAATTCAGGCTGCAGGCTAGAAAATGTTTTTCTGACATTAACTGTTGACAGAGTATAGTACATGACTCTCTTGAAGTTTGATTGAAGTTCGGGTATGGAAATAGCTTCAATCAAGCTTCAAGAGAAGTTTGCAATGCAGGAGACCCCAGTTTGATACCTGTGTTGGGAAGATTCACTGGAGAAGGTATAGTCTACCCAGTCCAGTATTCTTGGGCTTTCCTGATGGCTTAGCTGGTAAAGAATCCACCTGAAATGTGGGAGACCTGGGTTCAATCCCTGGGTTGGGAAGATCCCCCGTAGAAGGGAACAGCTACTCACTCCAGTATTCTGGCCTGGAGAATTCCGTGGACTGTGTAGTCCAAAGAGTTGGACACGACTGAGGACTTTCACTTTCTTTCAGAGTATCCATCAAACCTATGAATCACATTACATTTTTATATGCTTGTTATACCTCTTTCATTTTTGCCTCCATATGTCTGATAAATACATTATTCAAACATCTATTTCACTTTTCTATACTTCTTTGCTCACATATCTGTTTCTACCAGACCGTATGCCTCCAGAGGTGGGGCTGTCCTTCATCCCTCTACACTTAGCATAGTGTCTAGCAAAGAGAAGGTATAAATTAATTTATTCCTCAAAAGAGACATGGTACTCTCCTTGGTATTTATTCTGATAAGGAATAAAGTGATGCCGGCTCTTTTCATAAAATAGCATCTGAGTCCTTTAAGGAAGGTAAAAGAGTGAATGTCCACCTAGAAGGTGATACCCAGATCTATGCTAGCTGCTGGTTCATGGAGATTCACCCTCTTCTGGGGAAGCTGTCACTGATGACCTTGCCACAACACTGCTCTCTTTTTAGCTCTAGCCCCAGGCTCTTCTCTACGGGTTCCTTCTGCTCACCTGAGGTAAGGCTGTATCTTCATCAGTCCAATTCAGTTCAGCTCAGTTGTGTTGACTCTGTAAGCACACCAGGCCTCCCTGTCCATCACCAACTCCCAGAGTTTACTCACTTGTCAAATGCTTAGGAATAACAAAAGAGAATTAACATACAGAGACAAACTCCAGGCTGGCTGTGACTGTCTTTCCCCTCATTTGTGAAGCTTCTTAAGGACTGATCCCTCCCTAACCCCAAGCTTCATCTAGTTAGCAGAGAGTATTCTCCCCCTACCTACCCTGCAAAGACCATCACCAAACAGTCTAGTTCTTAATAGTCAATCTAGCCCAGATGGATAAAGGAATACCACCCACTCCCTTTACCCAGTGTAAGATATGCCTTTCAAACTCCCATTTGTTTTTCTAGTTTCTCCTTCCTTCTTCCCTGCATCATTGACATTAGGTATGTCTAATCCTTTAAACAGAGACCCCACCACTTACCCCCACAGGTATGACTTCACTCATGGACCCACAGGGGCAGTTACCTGAGAACACAACCACCCAGCAGCTGTAAAAGGGATTTCCAAATAAAATCAAGGGTCTCATTTCCTTATAAAAACACACTTATCAAAAGAAACATAAAATCCATCAAAGGAAGTATGTGTGATATCATGATTTCTTATGATATCACAAACATATGTAGTTGTTTAGAATTCAGGGAATCTTAGTATCTATTATTTCCTTTGAAAAAAAAAATAGTATCCATAACCATAAAGCAAAAACCTGGATCTTGGTTAAGAGTTTGCAGTTTGGAAGCTGCAAAGCAAGTGTGAATATCACCTTTGGCTCTGCTTCCTCTTCTTTGTTTAGCAATCAACATCTCCTCTAGCTGCCATTTGGATTAATGGTGGATCTCTTTCAGTTGACCACTTTGCAGAATTATGTTCTGCATGACAGAAACCAGATATTTTGTTTCTAAATCTCCCTGGATTGAAGTAATCAACATCTGCTGATAACAGTTTATTGTCATGAACTGTTATTAGGGTCTCAGCACTGTGAGTTGTGGCATTATTGCTGGATGTGCTGAAATGCATACACTTGTTCTGTAACAGAATGTTTACCTCTAGGAAGACTTTGCATAGTTTTTTTTTTTTTTCTCTAGACAGTTATGTTCCTTGAGTTTTAAGAAGTAAGTTAACTTCATAAGGCAATTCATCGTTGCCTCTTAGAGAGTAAATCATAAAAGGAAAACATTTTCTTGAGTCCATTCTTCATTTTCAGCCTCTGCCATAAAAAATGCTAAATATAATTGGATCCAGTTGGGTAAAATTACCATTTGTGATTGCTCTTTGTTTAGGAGTCATCTGCTGGGTTTTAGTACATGGAGAAGTGCTCATCTGTATGCCAAATTTCAGTTAAACTTGTATATCTAAAACTTGGTATGCTGTTGAAGACCCTTAAGCAGTTGGAATGGACTGAATCACATTTCTTATAGAATGTCCATTTGGAGCAGGATATAGAAATGATACATGCTGTTACAATGAAACAATGATACCCAAACAACACATGTAGTTGCAGCCTAATTGTTCTCAGCCCCATTCTAGTAAATCAGATAGGACAAAGAGGAGCAATGGTGTTGCTAGAGTTATTTACAGGCCCAGGCAAGTTGCTGTTTCTGTAGAGGACTTTTCTGTAAACTATTTACATATATTTTGAGGGACTACCATTTTTTGAATACCTAGTCTGTAGCAGATCCTTTTCTAATTGTCATACAAATGTAATTTGCTCTTCCAGGCAACTACTTGGCTATTTTTAATGTCCATTTTATAGATGGCCCATGCTGAAGTTTAGAGATGTTAGACAATGTTTAGAAAGTTACATAGCTGGCAAGTTGTTGTCAAATGGACAATAACCAAATGCATTTTAGATAGTGCAGTCTGAAGCTCATGCAGGAAGGGCTGACTGGTTGCAGAGTCTACTCTCAGCATCCTGTATAATCATGCCTGCACCCAGCACAGCTGGCTACATTGTGGGTGTGCTCTGGGAGTGCACATTCATCTCTCCTTCTCATCTGTTCTTTGATAGGCACTTGAGAAGCCACAGGTTGGCTCTGATGCACTGAACCAAGATTCCTGACCTGTGCTCCTTTTATCTAAGTTATACTCTGGCAGGAAAAGAAGACAGGAAGAAAGGTTATGAATAGCAGGAATAAGTATGTTTCACTTCTACCTCTTCTCTCTGTTGAAATCTTAATCACCTATGAAGGTCAAGCTTTATATTCCACTAATTCATTAATCTGTTTATTCATTCATCTTTGTCCTTATGTGATTATGTTGCATAATAATAACAATAGCAGCTAGATTTATTAGGGGTTTCTGTGTGCTAGGCCCTCCTTTAAGTGCTTTATAGTCTTTAATACTTCTAGCAAATCTGTGAGGTATGCACTTTTATAATCACTATTTCACTGATATTTTATTGATAAAAAAGAAAAAAAAAAAGCAGCCACAGCAATGAGGGGGTAACTTGCCAAGGATTACACAGCCAGTAGTTGACAGAAAGAAAGGAAAGAACAGAAGATTCTTTTTTTTATCACTTATCTAGACAAACAGTGAAACTAGGTTTTAAATAACTGCCAATCTTTGTCACCAAAGGAAGATTAATAATGCATCAAAACTAGGTAATCTGTAAATTACTTATTTTACCAATGGTCCACAGCTGGTTATGACACTTTAAAGGTTACAAAAGATGAAACTTTCTTTTGGTCTTGATTTCTATCAAGTGGATAAATTGCTTCTGTCCTATAAATCAGGTTGTATCAGAAAAACTGACCTGACTCAAAGGGTAGTGTGATACTGTGGATTTATTTCATTGCAGGATATGCATAATTTTTAAAGCATTTTACATGGTATTCATCTGAAAGTATATATTGCCAGAAATCAATTAGAGCATGAATAGCTATGTTAAGATTGATTGCCTTTTCAAGGCAGATTTCATGTTTCGGTTACAGAAACTCTGCTTGTAGCATAAAGAACATTTTGCCCTGACATGGGTGGGTCAGCACAAAACCCTTGCACAAAACTGGGAATTGAAACAGAATTTTGAATTGAACAGGTTGAAGGATGGCAGTGGTTGCTATGAACAGCTGATTCCTGGACACTGTAAGAATCCTCTCCTCTCCCCAGGAAAATGTTTTCTGCAGGACCCCTTTTCTTGGAGGAGGATTCAAAGCCAGATACAGTATTCTTTCTTGAATAATGCATTCATTTCTTTCAATGAATGTTTATTAAGCTCCTTTAATGGGCCAAGTTCCATATTAGATAACTCTGGATATCATATTTCATAGAGTCCAAGGTTCTATCAATTTTAACCTGTCCTGATGTTTTATATGCCTTTGAAAAGCAAGAAAAGATGATATCAATTACATTATATCTTAGATTTTTATACGATAACTATTGAACTATATCTTTGTACTTAATTATGGGCTTTCCTGGTCGCTCAGTAGTAAAGAAGCCGCCTGCAGAGCCGGAGATGCAGGTTCAATCTGTGGGTCAGGAAGATATCCTGGAGAAGGAAATAGCAACTCACTCCAGTATTCTTGCCTGGGAAATCCCATGGACAGAAGAGCCTGGTGGGCTACAGTCCATGGGGTTGCAAAAAGTCAGACGTGACTTAGTGACTAAACAAGATCAAGGTATAGGTTTGGGTCATATATAACTCTTATGCACGTATGAAAAAAGAAAGTCTAAACAAAATGAATTTAGGTAAAATTCTGATAAAGCTTCTTAACATTAAGAGATGAACTCTCCTGAGCCAGTTTCAACTCAGAATTTTCAATTTCAATATCAATGTTTCTCCACACAATGTTTCTCCTCTGTGCCAAAAACACATTGGTGATGCAGCATTTCTTTAAAGAATCCAAAGAAACCAAAGCTTTTGTTTCTAGGCAGTTAAGCTGACTTTGCAATTATATGTGCTCAGTCCCTAAGTTGTGTCTAACTCTGCAACCCCATGGACTGCAGTATGCCAGATTTCCCTGTCCTTCACTGTCTCCTGCAATTTGCTCACATTCCTGTCCATTGAGTCGGTGATCCTGTCTAACCATCTCATTCTCTGTCATCCCCTTCTGCTCTCAATCTTTCCCAGCAATGGAGCCTTTACCAATGAATTGGCTCTTTGCATCAGGTGGCCAGAGTATTAGAGCTTCAGCTTCAGCATCAGTCCTTTCTAGTGAATATTCAGGGTTGATGTACTTCAGGATGGGCTGGTTTGATCCCCTTGCTGTCCAAGAAACTCTCAAGAGTCTTCTCCAGCAACACAGTTTGAAAGCATCTATATTCTTCACCACTCAGCCTTCTTTATTGTCCAATTCTCACATCTGTACATGACTACTGGAAAAACCATAGCTTTGACTATATGGACGTTGGTCAGCAAAATGATATCTTTGCTTTTTAATACACTGTCTAGTGAACTCCGGGAGTTGGTGATGGACAGGGAGGCCTGGCATGCTGCGATTCATGGGGTCGCAAAGAGTCGGACACGACTGAGCGACTGAACTGAACTGAACACTGTCTAGATTTATCATAGCTTTTCTTCCAAGGAGCAAGTGTCTTTTAATTTCATGGCTGCAGTCATTGTCAGCAGTGACTTTGAACTAGACTATTTTGACTTATCAGTTCCTGAATGTTGCTAAACAAATATGATTCACAACCATTTCCCATGTATGATCCGTCCTGCCCGATACACACATGCATATACATACATGTATTAGTTTCTCGGTCTTGAGAGGTATGCTTATCTATTGTTTCCAAGATTTATTTTCAAGCCACTGTCATCCATTTTGCAATTTTGGAGCCATTTCTTTTAATTCTTACACAGATACTGGCAATGGAAAACTATCATGGTAATAATTGATATTTGACTAGCAGCAATTTCAAGAAGGCTATATGATGACATGTTCTATTCCAGAGAAGTTGAAGTGGGAGAAATATATGTCCTAGAATCAGTGAAATTTGGTTTTTGGTGTGCTAGAGTTGGGGTAAATGAAATCAGGTGAGATAGGAAAGATTACAAGGCAGACAATACACTTTATTATCTGTACACAATTTGAGAGTTTTGAATTTTAATCTCTACCTGACTTTACCTGGAGAAGGAAATGGCAACCCACTCCAGTATTCTTGCCTGGAGAATCCCATGGATGGAGGAGCCTGGTGGGCTGCAGTCCATGGGGTTGCAGAGAGTTGGACACGACTGAGTGACTTCACTTCACTTCACCTGACTTTAAAACACAGATAAGACCATACCAATCTTGTTTGAACCATACCAATCTTGTTTGATCCTAACAGCAAACTTGTGTGATAGGTAGTATTATTTCCACTTGTAAATGAGGAGATGAGTTCAGAAAGGTTAAGTAACGTGTCTATGAATTTATAGCTCTTAAAAATTTGAGCTTGTGTTTGAACTCATATTTGACTGTTTTGTTTGTTTGCTTGTTCACTTTTCACCTTCACTCTCTGAACTTCTTCCCCCACTGGAATGGCAGCTCTATGAGGGCAGGGATACTGTCTGTAAATGCTGACTAGCATTTGGCAGGGACCCAGTAAATATTTGGTGGGTGAATGAATGTGAAGTCTTCCTTATACAAATTGGCTCCAGTTGATTGGCCTTACCACTAAAATTCTTTTTTTTTTTTTTCTGGGTATCATACAATTTTGTGAGACTTTGCTTTTAGGGTACCATGTTTTCATCTTAGTCTTTTAAAGAATACTACAATATTAGAGTCTTGTATTTTTGCAAACTTAGGTCATTTAATGAATTCTAACAGTTTTGTGATATATATTTTATTTGATCCCTAACATTGTGCTTGTTAAATATTTTTAAATAATCCTACAAACAAGAAAATATGAATATAATGCAATTATTTTGCGTTATGTTGATAGACCACTCATGGGGATTAATCTTTTTTGTTTTTACTCTAATGGCAAGAGGAAAGGTACTTGAGTTTCTATTTGTTTGAGTGGAAAAAGTTTATGAAAATTGAACTTCCTGAGACCAAAACTCATTACATTCAGGAAAGTTTTAAATACATAAATGAAAAGAAAATCTAGCTTACAATTGAGAAAGTGAGGAAAGAATGGTTAAATAAAAAGATCTAAAAATTACATGTTAATTATAATGCAACTTTATTTGAATCACATTGTGCCTGGGCAAGACTTACAATGTCATTTAGTTAAGTTTCATGGCAATATGTCTTCTTGAAATTTGATTGGTTATTCTCAAATTATACTGCAACCTAACTCAGACTTAGACAACTTTCTTGGTCTCTTTCCTACATGTAAGTGT
The DNA here is from genome assembly GCF_014754425.2 of Oryx dammah. Classification (NCBI taxonomy): domain Eukaryota; kingdom Metazoa; phylum Chordata; class Mammalia; order Artiodactyla; family Bovidae; genus Oryx; species Oryx dammah. The sequence goes on from NW_024070201.1 coordinate 6,894,199, forward strand.
CTGATATACCCTCAACAGAATAGTGTTGCACACTGACTGATGTGAACACAGAAAAAATGTCAGCAGACTTTTGTCTAAACATGCACCAGATGATGGGGATGAAAAACTGTTTTTATCAGTGGTTTAATAATCTGGTTATATGTTAGACTCAGTTCAGTTCAGTCGCTCAGTCATGTCCGACTCTGCGACCTGATGGACTGCAGCACACCAGGCGTCCCTGTCCATCACCAACTCCCAGAGTTTTATCAAACTCATGTCCATTGAGTCAGTGATGCCATCCAACCATCTCATCCTCTGTCATCTCCTTCTCCTCCCACCTTCAATCTTTCCCAGCATCAGGGTCTTTTCAAATGAGTCAGTTCTTTACATCAAGTGGCCAAAATATTGGAGTTTCAGTTTCAGCATCAGTCTTTCCAATGAATATTCAGGACTGATTGCCTTTAGGATATACTGGTTGGATCTCCTTCCAGTCCAAGTGACTCTCAAGAGTCTTCTCCAACACCACAGTTCATAAAGCATCAATTCTTTGGTGCTCAGCTTTCTTTATAGTCCAACCCTCACATCCATACATGACTACTGGAAAAATCATAGCTTTGACTAAACAGACCTTTGGTGGCAAAATAATGTCTCTGTTTTTTAATATACTGTCTAGGTTGGTCAGAGCTTTTCTTCCAAGGAGCAAGCGTCTTGTAATTTCATGGCTAAAGTCACCATCTGCAGTGATTTTGGAGCCCCCCCAAAATAAAGTCTCTCACTTTTTCCATTGTTTCCCCATCTATTTGCCATGAAGTGATGGGACCAGATGCCATGATCTGAATTTTCTGAATGTTGTTTTATTTTTAAAAAATACAAATTCCCTGAAAATTATGAGAATCCAAATACATCAGTATTTCTTGCAGGGGGTTGTGGATATGGCTTAGGATTAATATATTTTTTAAATTTCCCCAGTTGATTCAAATTATAGTCCATTTTAGAAACCTGTTGTTTCAGCTACTTTAGATTCACTATGAAAACCAGTTAGGAACTAAACCTAATTTCAAACAAGAAAACCATTACTGTGTATTCATCCATGCAACGATATGAGATTGAAATTAATTTTTCTACCTAAGATCCAATGATCAGTCATTATCAGATAAATTGAAAAATAGTATATTTTAATTCAGCAAATTTTCATCAAATACCTGCTCTACAGAATGTGTATTCTTGATATATTTAGGAGAATAGTGATAATGTAGGAAATATGCTTGATAAGATGTCAGGAGAGTAATAGCTTGTTTTATGAGAAAGTATATGATAAAAACTAGTCTGTTTTCCCAGTCTGTTTCTTAAATCAAAACATAACACAGTAATTTTATATTTAGATTAGAGGAGAATGTAATTTGTTTGAATTTTATTTTTATCTTAATGTTGACCTTCTTCTTGATTTGAATTATCTATTTTCAGAAAATATGGAGGAAGTTCAACCTTCTTAAATCATCCACGATTTTATGAGTTAAAATTCCTTAAAAGGATGAAAATTCTGTTATATAAGCTTATTATCATTTAACTGGATTTCTTTTTCTGAATATTATGAAGTTTTGAAACACTTGAAATTCTGCCTCCAGTGGAATAATCTTAGTGATCATCCTGTTACAAAAGAACTAGATTCTGCATGAAATATAATAGTTTATATTTCTGTGCTTATAGGATGTAAGGAAAATCTTAGCCAACCCTGTATGCAAACACACACATAATAGAAGTCACAGATTTCTATCAGAGCAGCAGTGAACAGTGAACTCTCTTTAAAGGCAGAATTCCATAATAAGGTGCTAATGTCAGCATTATGGTCAGGAGACTCAGCTTTGAACCTGAAAATTCTTAGTTAATCCTGGTCCCCTGGGTTCTCTACAAATTGGTAATCTTTAAGTGTGACTATATATTTAATTTACAATAATTACACAAGAAAACAGCCATCAGAAGTAGGAGTCAGCAGAAATGACAAGCAGGATATAAACTTTTAAGAATGTCAATGTGAAGATTAAAGATAAGCACATAAAATTACTTTGAACTGTGTAAAGACATAGAGTCTCAAAAGTGAAAAAACAAAAGAAAGCTGTCAACAATGAGCAAGCATGTTGAAAAAAATGACAACACTATAGCTTTCAGAAAAAAACCAAAAGCTATTGAAATAAAAGTATCAATGGACCAGAGTTCTTCATGGAAGATTAAGAGCAGCAGCAGCAGCAAGAGAATTGATAATTGGGGAGATAGATACTAAAAAGTTTCTCAAAATGCAATACAGAAAGATAAGAATTGTAAAATATGAGAGAGGTTAAGAAATATAGAGGCTAGAATTGGAAGGAATAGTTTACATATATTCAAAGTACCATAAGCAAAGAATAAAGGGAATATAGTTGAGGAAACAATTCCAAAAATGGTGGCTTAGGTTTTGTTTTCTCCAGAATTGATGAATGATATAAAGCTACAGAGAAAGGCTTCTATATATCAAATAAGATAAATAAAAAGAAACTCACACCTAGTTACAAGGACCTGAGTGCAAAATATTAATATGACTTTGGACATATCATTCCTTTCTTACTGTTGAGATATTTGCTGGAAGAAAATTCTCTTTCTTTGGTACGTAATCTGTATTTTTCTTTCTGACTGCTTACAAAGTCTTTTTAAATGGTTTTCTTATTTTTTTTTTTGAAATGTAGTTTCAGTTCCTTGTATCTAGGTGTGAATTTGAAATAAAGATATTTATTTACAGGGAAAAAAAAATCAAAAGCTTTTTTTTTTTAACCAATATACCTACATGAGTACAGAGTCGGACATGACTGAAGCGACTTAGCAGTAGCAGCAACCTACATGAAAAGAACTTGTAAGGGATGGACCATACTGCAGAAAGATGGAAACCTATCCGAGGAGGACGGTCTGTGATATTAAAGGAATGAGAGCAATGAAATTGATAAATGTGGGTAACATTAAATAATCATTCTCTATAACATAATTATGTCTAATTTGTCTTTAAAAAAGAGGACAGAGCTAAAGTACTGAACAATTTCCTATAAACTAGAAGGGAATTTTCAGACTTAAAAAATTCTAAAGTCCTGATGTTGCTTAGGAACCAGTGGAGCTTAGAGTCTACATTATAAAATTTCAAAGGAAGTCCATATAAGAATAGAAATAGAGTATATAACTGTAAGAATCAGTAGAGGGAAGGTAAAAAGAAAGGAAAATGGAAAAAAAGAACTAGAAAGAAAAGAAAAACACTGTCTAGGAAAAAAAAAGATAAATTCAAAGAGTAGCAAGTTGGTAGAAACAAGTTCATATATATCAGTTAAGATAATAAATATAAACTGACTAAATTCACTGGGAAAAATTCCCAGAAGAATAGAGTTTTCTTAATTTAGTTATTTTTCATTTAAATAGGAAGTATACTTAAAATTAACAGACATGGAAAGACTAGGATCAAGACAAGAACAAAGATATATATGACAAACACAAAGAGAAATATTGGTAGGTATAATAACATCAAATTCAACAAATGTTTTAAAGCAAAAATCATTGGTAGGAAAATAGAGGCAACAACAAAATAATAAAAGTTATAATTCATCTGGTAGGTATAGAAGTTAAAAACTTGCATACTCATCATAAAGTAGTCTTAAAAATATAAAAGCAGAGATCAAAGAACTGTAAGAGCAACACTGACAAATCTGTCATCATAGTGGGAAATCTCAATTTTTGATAGGTTAACCAAATAAAAAATTTTAAATAAGGAAACCTGAAAATAAAATTATGAAACAAAAGTAAAATAAAGTTTAAAAAAAAAAGAACCTGGCTGTTTAAATAATATCCACTTTTTAATGTGAAACATTAAAATTTGTTAAGATAGCTTTTTGATATAATACATATAAATTTTACTGAAAGAATATACACCTCATAGAAAAAATATCTGATCACAATATATTTGAAATAGAGATGAGCAACAAAAATAGTTTCCATCAACTTAAAAATTGATATGATAAATCTGTCTATACACGTACACACATTTATGGAGCAAAGAAATTATAATGGAAATTTAAAAATAAATTACAATGAAAATATATAGCAGTTTATAGTAGTGGTAGTAACATCGGTACTTTGACTTAAATGCTTAGAGAAAACAGAATCTAGCAAATATTTTTATTCTATAATGCTATTGTTCTTGTGTTTATTCTTTTCTGTGCTCTCTTTCATAAGTTGAACATTTAGCTAATGAATAAAATTAAAATTAAAAACAATAAAATAGTGGAGTGCAACAAGTCTAAAAGTTTATTATTTTCAAAAACTTCTAGTTAAAAGATTTGAATAAAATCTGAGTCTGAGAATCTAATAAAACATGGTGAATATAGTTGATAACATTATATTGTATAATTGATATTTGTTCAGAGAATGGAATTTAAGTATTCTCACCAAAAAATGAAAGTATGTAAATATGTGGGGTGATAAATGTGTTAACTAACTAGATGGGGGAATCCCTTCACAATACTTATGTATATCAAATCATCATGATGTATATGCTATAAATATCTTATAATTTTATAAAGTCAATTATATCACAATAAAGCTGCAATAACAAACCCCCAAATTATTAGCATAATATTTCCTGCATAGTAAAGTCCCCAAATTCTATAGAAAAGTGTAGAAATAATAAAAAAATTTAATACATTGTTATGAGATCAACATATAAAATCAATTACATTTATTTATATCAGCAACAGACTGTTATAAATCACAAAAATTACTATTCACTGAAAAAATAATATTTAAGGCATCAGTACTAAACCTAACCATAAATGTGCATGCTTTTATGGAATAAACTTTTAAATTGTACTGAAAAATTAAGGAATGTTCATGTAAATACAAATATACTAAATTATCTTCACAGATATTAAAACTTGATATTTTAATGATGTCAGCTTTTCCTCAAATGTATAATTCAACCATAATTTCAATGAAAATTATAAGATTTCTTTTCTTCCCAGAAGATTGATAAGTTGATACTGATATTTACTCAGATCTGCAAAGAATCAAATCACAGCCATTGCAATCCTGAAGAATTATGTGGAGGAACTCATCAAAATATCAAATATCAAAATATTTGTCTCATCAAATATCAGAATACACCTTAAGGTTTTACTAATTAAGCCAGTATGATATTGCTATAATAGACTAATTTATTGAATTAAATGTATATGAAACAGGTGGCTGGGCAGCTTCAGCTGCCTTTTCTGAGAGAAAACTGATTTTTCATTAAAATAGTGATAGGGAAATTGGACATCCATATGGGGGTAAAAAAGTATAATATAAATTGGATCTCTAACTCACACCCTACAGAAAATTCTACTCTAGATGATTTTTAAGAGGCAAAACATTTGTTTTTATTTTTTTCTAAACAATTTAATGACTTTGGGATAGAAAAGGATTCCTATGGCAAACAAAAAAATCACAAAACATAAATCATAAAATTGATAAGTTTAACACAGAAAAATTAAGAAACTCTGCTTACCAAAAGATACCATAAGTGGAAAAGGAAGATAAGATTACAGTTTGGCAAAAGATACTGAAAACATATAAAATACTGACAATATATAGAATACTGACAATATATAGATTCTCTAAAAATTAGCAAAGACACACAGCTTTTTCTTACAGCAGCAGAAACACAAATGACCAATAATCATCCACAGTCATATTAATAATCTGGAAAATGCCAAAGAAATCACAGAGAGTTACTCTTTGACATCCAGTAAATTGGCAAAAAAAAAAAAAAGAGTTTGATTATATTAAGTATCTATGATGATGTAGATCAATGAAAACCTATACCCCGTTAGTAGGAGTTTACATCAAATGGGAAAAACTTTGTTAGAATAAAAATGGCAAAACTTAGTAAAGGTGAAGATGGGAACACCATATAACCCAATAATTTCACTCCTTGGCGTATACCTAAAGCACTGGTCTTGATGATGTTCAGGTTGCTTACCCTGAAGAACATTAACATGTGAAACTTTCATCATAATTTTAAATAGTTGCAAAAAAAATGTAATTGTCATTATATTGTGAAATTAATGTTTATAAATAAAATTGATCCATTACTTTTAAAATTATAGTCACCATTAACTTAAAAAAAGTAAGTTCTTTAATTACAAATTTTTACTTCCTTTTACTTGAAATCATTTTTTACATAATTTAACCATCATGTTGCAACATATTTTTGAAGGCTTTTTTGTTAATGACCTTAATAAAATTTTCTAAACAAATCTATGTAAAATGGATTAAGTTAAAAAAATGCTTAAGCTAAAAAAATATCCTGAGATATTATTATTGCAATTAATAATTACAACAACAACAACTGTAGGCTAACACATATAGCATTTTCTATGTGCCAGATACAATTCTAAACATTTCTAAATATATTAATGTATATAATTTACACTTACACTATTTATGTGTATCATTTAATGTGCATAATAATCAAAAAAGGAACTTACCACTTGCTTTTTACAGAAGCAGAGTTTGAGGCACAGGGAGATTAACTTTCTCAAGATTTTACAGCTAGTTAAGTAGTTCAGGATTGGATTCTATATATTTTGATTCCATTTTTCAGATTTTTAAGAATAAAATCTTTATACATTTTGATCAGTAATAGCTTACTTTTTATTTACTAGTGAGTAGAAAGGGCTTCCCTGGTGGTTCAGACACTAAAAAATTGGCCTGCAGTACAGGAGACCCAAGTTTAATCCCTGGTTCAGGAAGATCCCCTGGAGAAGACTCCGGTATCCTTGCCTGGAGAATCCTGTGGACAGAGGAGCCTGGCGGGCTACATTCCATGGCGTGGCAGAGTTGGATGTGACTGAGCCACTAAAACACACACAAGTAGAAAAGCATCTACTGCAAAGATGGATGGGGGTACTTCTGATGCCCTGATTAAGAGAGGCGTAGTTTGAACTTTGGAACATTGGTTTAATATTCAAGAAGACTTTACACTTGAGGTCAATGCTAGGAATGGGTGAGGGTTGTGTTCTTCCTTTGTGAAGTGAGACAATGGCGACGTGGCTGGTAAGTGGTGACTGACCACAAGCTTGTTCTGGGGGAAACCTGAGGGGTGTTTTAGGAAAGAACACATACAGATATGGAGGAGTTGATAGATTTCAGTGGACTCTTTCTGACCCTTCACCTCTTGCAAAGTTGTGTCCTCCATGGGTAGGGGTACTCCAGTTTAAAGACAGAGCTCTGGAGCAGGGCTTCTCAAAACGTGTGCCCAACAGCACCCTGGAACTTGTTAGCAATCCAGATCATCAGGCCTTATTCCAGACTAACTGAATCAGAAACTTAAGGTGGGGTCCAGCAACAGGTGTGGCTTTTATTTGCTTTTTTAAGGTAAAGACTGACTTCAGACCGCTGTTCTAATCGCCATAGATTCTACACAGCTCTCAGGGCATGACGCTCTTTTGCGCTATCTTTATGATCTTATCCAGTTGAAAGCACCCCAATTGTAAGATGAAGTCCAGTTTCAAAGATCTTAAAATGTAAAAGAAGTATCTTCTATTGAATGAAGTGTTGTCTTGCCTTACCAGAGGATCGATCCTACCCGAAGGCAGGAATCATGGCTTCTTTCTCTCTGAGTTCCTCTCACCTTTCAGGACTTGGTTATGTGGACCTGTGGAGCAGAGACTTGTTGAGTACATGTCAGTATTGGGCTTCTCTGTTACAAGTCCTTCTGGGTTCATTCTTTTCCCTTTTTCGCCCTGACAAGAGCCTCATCCTGAGGAAAGAGGAGATGCTCAGTAAAAATCTGTGGATTCACTGACCTATCATGAAAGGAGCAGTAGACTGGTGTCAGGAATTGAGTCAAGTAGGAATTGAGGACTTGGTGGTGTCTTTGGCTATGGAAGGAAGGATATAGCCACTGCTTATATTCCTAGATGTTGAGAGAGGGGACAGTGTCCTCTACTCTGAGAAGTGTGGGGTTAGAGTCAAGAGATGTCTCTGATTGACCAGTATTAATCTCTGCATTCATAGTATGAATCTAGACCATTCAGGTATGACCTAAATCAAATCCATTATGATTATACAGTGGAAGTGAGAAATAGATTTAAGGGACTAGATCTGATAGAAAGAGTGCCTGATGAACTATGGATGGAGGTTCAGGACATTGTACAGGAGACAGGGATCAAGACCATCCCCATGGAAAAGAAATGCAAAAAAGCAAAATGGCTGTCTGGGGAGGCCTCACAAATAGCTGTGAAAAGAAGAGAAGTGAAAAGCAATGGAGAAAAGGAAAGATATAAGCATCTGAATGCAGAGTTCCAAAGAATAACAAGAAGAGATAAGAAAGCCTTCAGCGATGAATGCAAAGAAATAGAGGAAAAGAATAGAATGGGAAAGACTAGAGACCTATTCAAGAAAATTAGAGATACCAAGGGAACATTTCATGCAAAGATGGGCTCGATCAAGGACAGAAACGGTATGGACCTAACAGAAGCAGAAGATATTAAGAAGAGGTGGCAAGAATACACAGAAGAACTGTACAAAAAAGATCTTCATGACCAAGATAATCACGATGGTGTGATCACTCACCTAGAGCCAGACATCCTGGAATGTGAAGTCAAGTGGGCCTTAGAAAGCATCACTACAAACAAAGCTAGTGGAGGTGATGGCATTCCAGTGGAGCTATTTCAAATACTGAAAGATGATGCTATGAAAGTGCTGCACTCAATATGCCAGTAAATTTGGAAAACTCAGCAGTGGCCACAGGACTGGAAAAGGTCAGTTTTCATTTCAATCCCAAAGAAAGGCAATGCCAAAGAATGCTCAAACTACCACACAATTGCACTCATCTCACACGCTAGTAAAGTAATGCTCAAAATTCTCCAAGCCAGGCTTCAGCTATACATGAACCGTGAACTCCCTGATGTTCAAGCTGGTTTTAGAAAAGGCAGAGGAACCAGAGATCAAATTGCCAACATCCGCTGGATCATGGAAAAAGCAAGAGAGTTCCAGAAAAACATCTATTTCTGCTTTATTGACTATGCCAAAGCCTTTGACTGTGCGAATCATAATAAACTATGGAAAATTCTGAAAGAGATGGGAATACCAGACCACCTGACCTGCCTCTTGAGAAACCTATATGCAGGTCAGGAAGCAACAGTTCAAACTGGACATGGAACAACAGACTGGTTCCAAATAAGAAAAGGAGTATGTCAAGGCTGTATATTGTCACCCTGCTTATTTAATTTATATGCAGGGTACATCATGAGAAGCACTGGGCTGGAAGAAGCACAAGCTGAAATCAAGATGGCTGGGAGAAATATCAATAACCTCAGGTATGCAGATGACACCACCCTTATGGCAGAAAGTGAAAGAGGAACTAAAAAGCCTCTTGATGGAAGTGAAAGAGGAAAGTGAAAAATTTGGCTTAAAGCTCAACATTCAAAAAACGAAGATCATGGCATCTGGTCCCATCACTTCCTGTGAAATAGATGGGGAAACAGTGGAAACATTGTCAGACTTTATTTTTTGGGGCTCCAAAATCAGATGATGATGATGACTGCAGCCATGAAATTAAAAGACGCTTACTCCTTGGAAGGAAAGTTATGACCAACCTAGATAGCATATTGAAAAACAGAGACGTTACTTTGCCAACAAAGGTCCATCTTGTCAAGCTATGGTTTTTCCAGTGGTCATGTATGGATGTGAGATTTGGACTGTGAAGAAAGCTGAGCGCCAAAGAATTGATGCTTTTGAACTGTGGTGTTGGAGAAGACTCTTGAGAGTCCCTTGGACTGCAAGGAGATCCAACCAGTCCATTCTAAAGGAGATCAGTCCTGGGTGTTCTTTGGAAGGAATGATGCTAAAGCTGAGACTCCAGTACTTTGGCCACCTGATGTGAAGAGCTGACTCATTGGAAAAGACTGATGCTGGGAGAGATTGGGGGCAGGAGGAAAAGGTGATGATAGGGGATGAGATGGCTGGATGGCATCACTGACTCAATGGACATGAGTCTGAGTGAACTCCAGGAGATGGTGATGGACAGGGAGGCCTGGCGTGCTGCAATTTATGGGGTCACCAAGAGTCGGACACGACTGAGCGACTGAACTGAACTGAATCTCTCCATTATTTTAAATCATGCTGTTTGTATAGCCTCACTAGCGTATAATCTCAGTGAATGAGGGACTCAGAGACCCTTTCTACTATATTCTCAGTGCGTAGAATAGCACCTATCTCATAGCAGATAATCAGTATGTTTTGAATAAACACTTGATTAAGGTATCAACTGAGGTTTACTAAAACCCAAAAGGAGTTGGGAGTGTGGAGAAATTTTTTTACAGTGATTCATGTTGTTTGTTTTGTTTTTATTTATTTGGCTACACTGGGTCTTAGTTGTGACACGTGAATCTTTGCTCTTCATTTCAGCGTGCGGGATCTTTAGTTGCAGCAGGTGAGCTCTTAGTTATAACATGTAGGTTCTAGTAATAGTTCCTAGACCAGGGATCAAACCCCAAGCCCCCTTTATTGAGAGCTCGGACCTTTAGCCACTTGGCCACCAGGGAATTCCCAATAATTAATGGCTTAATTTTGTTCATTTACCTTGAGTTGCAATATTTGAACCCTAGTGTTTCTCAGGCTTCAGTTTTTAAAATATTTATTTACTTTATTGTTGTAATTGACATATAACATTGTATTAGCTTGAAGCGTTCAACATGGTTTGACATGTGTATATATTGCAAAAGGATCACCACAGATGTCTAGTTAACATCTATCATCACACACAGTTGACAAATCTTTTCTTAAAAATCTATTCTTTTAGTAACTTTCAAATATATTATACAGTATTATTGACTACAGTCACCATGTGGTACATTACATCCCCAGGACCTATTTATTTTGTAACTGGAAGTTTTGATCCACTTCACTCATTTGGCCTCACCCTCTTGCAATGGCAACCACCCACCTGTTCTCTGTCTCTCTGAGTTCATTTTTTGTTTTCAGATTCCACTTATAAGAGCAGCAGCCTGTGTTTTAACAAGCTCTCTAGGTGGTTCTAATACATGCTAAGTTTTGTAAACCACTCCCCAAGAGAAATTTTCATTCATGTGTCCCAGTCTACACATGCAGGAATGTTCAAAACACTGTTTCTAATGCCAAGCAGGAATTGTAGGCTGTCTGCAGACCTGCCACGTTGGAAAAGAAACTAACAGTAGAGGACAGTAATATAGCCAGAACCAGTCAATTTCCCTCACGTTAGTTTCCTTGGAGGAGGTCCTTGGACCTTCGCAATGTGTGCGTGGATAGACATTGTCCATTGCTACAGCTCCATGAAGTAAACATATAACCCTGTTTTCTCCGAAGTCACTTTTTCCTTACTCGAAATGTACAGGTAAAAAGTGGGATAAAGAAGGGAAATCCTTAGTACAAGCAGGGTGGGCATCCCCAGACAAAGGATGAGGGGGCGTGATCTGCTCTTACCTGCGGTCTCCCTCTGCCCCATGCTGCCTCCTCCTCAGGGTGTGCTCTGCTGACTCTTTCTGCCGGAACCTCTCTCCTCTCGTCCTGCCCTTCCCTCTCCCCCTTCCTCCAGCCTCGCTCTCAGATGCTCATCCTCACCATCCTTACTCCATTCAGATTTGACTTTTAAAACTCATTACTTTGAAAATGTATGGTGAGCAGTCATGTGGTGAACCTTGTGCAAGGAACAAGAAATTAAAAAGATGAACAAGACACACATAATGTCTGTATACAGAGTTGAGATTTTAGTTAAGGATGACTAATGAACAGCTTTAAAATTCTGTAATGTTTTCTTACATAAAATATAGTCACCCTTCAAGTCACCTTACAGGATTCATGCCAATGTATGGCAAAACCAATACAGAATTGTAAAGTAAAATAAAAAATAAATAAATTAAAAAAAGAAAATAATTTTCCTGATTCATCAGCCCGCCCCCACCCTTACAAGCACATGGGGACACATGCAGGCATGCACAGACAGACATGGTATCCTCTGCATTTCATATGGCATCTGGTCCAGAGGAGACCCTCACTCCATGTTTAATGACTGGCTGACTCAACTAATTCTGTTCCTGGGGTTTCTGCTGTACTACTACTACTACTATTATAATTATCAGTTTCTAACACAATACTGTGCTTAGAGCTTTCTGGAGCCTTGTGTTTTATACTTGCCATGTCCAGTATGACAACCACTGGTACTGAGCCCCTGAAATGTGATGAATGTAACTGAGCAACTGAATTTTTAGCTTCATTTAATTTCAGCTAAGTTGAATTAAAGCTTCAATTGCTACTTGTGGCTAGAGGCCACTATATTGGACAGTGCTGCTCCAACACCTTTGCACAGGTTAGTTTTCCAGATTCCTAGCAGAGGGAGCTTTCATAAAGAACAGACAATGCGCCAGGCACTGCCCTAAACATTTTCCGCCTATTAATTCATTTAAACTTCACTATAACCCTATGAGGTAGAGTTTCATGGATGGTCTTACAGTTTAAGATAACATGTTTAAAAATAAAATTCCCTAATGATGACTTGAATCCTGCCACTCAGTTGGAAGAGGCAGCAGAACTTGTAGGATTGTATCTGGAATTGACTTTATTTCATTTGGTTCCTGTTTATTTTTAATTTTTATTTTATTTCATTGGAAAGGTAATGCTCAGGTTTAAGCAAGTTTTGCAAGTTGCTTTGTTGTCAGAAAACTGAAAGAAAGAAAGAAAGAAAGAAAGAAAGAAAGAAAGAAAGTGAGGCCGCTCAGTTGTGTTTGACTCTTTGTGACCCTGTGGACTATAGCCCACCATGCTCCTCTGTCCATGGGGTTCTCCAGGCAAGAATATTGGAGTGGGTTGCCATGCCCTTCTCCAGGGGGTCTTCCCAACCCAGGGATCAAACCTGGGTCTCCCGCCTTGCAGACAGATGCTTTACCCTCTGAGCCACCAGGGAAGCCCCTTCAGAAAACTGAATGTGTACACAAAAATGTTTTTTTTTTTTTTTTTTGGGGGGGGGTGGATTACATAAATGTTTTTAAATGAAGTTGCTTTCTATGTGCCCTTTTTATAGTCACTCAGGTGGAGTGTTCTGGGTCATTTATCATAATACGCAGAAGGCAGTCTGTCTGTGTTTTTCGTCTATGACACCTCTGACGCTCAGCACACCCCAGCGCACCTTCTCCCTCCTCTTCCTCAAGGCCCACATCTCCTTCCCTCCCTCCCGAGCACCCATGGGCACACAGTGCACCTTGCCAGCTCCAACTGCACCATATTTATCTTTCCCCAAAGCCACACCTCCACCCACTGTCATCTCCATATAGAATAGGAAACGTAGGCAGACATAGCTAATGTCATTTTCCCAATTATCAGACCTCAGATTCAAACCCAAGCAGTCTGACTCCAGAGTCTAGGATTCTAAACCCTTATTCTACACTCTAGTAAGATAGTTTTAATACCCATTTCTGGCATAATAATCCCAAAGGTCAGAAACAAGGAAAAAGATACATTTCCTATTATACTTGAAACAGAAGGTAACTACCTACATATGAATACAAAGTGTGTTACAAACTAAGATTCTTTGTAGGAATGTCTAGGACAAAATTTAACCACTTTAAAATTTCAAGTTGTACAGAAAATGCCATTTTTATGAAAGAAGTTAAAAGGAAAGAGAATAGAGAAGAATTTTAAAATACTCGATTTGCAAAGGGATTTACCCTGGTGATACTCTGGGACCAAGGATGAAGTCATAAGTTTCCTGAATTTAGGGACTGCCCCAAAAAGATAGTTACTAAATATATAAATGCTTATTCAAACCCTAGCAAGATCCATGGAAATTGGGTGATTTCCCACTGTTTCTTCTCTTCCTCTTGTGTACCTTTTCTTTCTTCAGTTCTTTATTCTTTTAATTCCTTTCTTTTCCTTCTCTTCTATGACCTGGCCTATCCATTTTCAAGAAGGTTAGAGGAGGAAGAATTAGGAACCACTCATGGTCAAAGCAGGTTTGGAATTTTAGTATATCAAGATGTTTATTTCGCTACAGGTTCACTCACTCATCTGAGCAACTGAGACCGTCTTTTTGTGATATTATGGTGTCTCTCAGGCATTTATGAAGCTGTGCCCCAGGAAGCTCTTTAGTAACAAGGGTTAAAGGACAATACCTCAAAGGAATGTGCTTTAAAAAAGTTAAATTTTAGGGGACTTAAGGTAATCTCTAGAATCCTGATACTAATCTGCCTTTTCATATGTTTTGGAAGTGAGAGTAGAAGAGAGGAGTGAGACTTGTGTATAACCCAGCCTATACTGTCTGTATCCAGTCCAAAGAAGATTCTTTCCCTTTTGATATACACCAGCTCAGATGTAGAGAGGAATAAAAGGATGAGAGCCACTGATCTCAAATGTATTCAAGTCTACATGAAAGTTAAAAAAAAGGGCAAGGAGGTGGTTCTGAGTAAATAAAAGAGTTGGCATGCTATTAAGGCATACCGGTTTATAAAAGTACTGATCCCAACCTAAAAACATATTGTATGTATTTGTAATGAGTTTGATCCTTTACTTTTAGCCTATATTGTTTCAGGAGCAACAAATAAGGGGGAGACAGCACTGAAGACTTCTTACTTTTCCCTCAGTTGCTTTCAATTCACCTAACAGGTATATATCAAAAAAAGATGCGTTTACTCAAGGTACTTATTGATTGTATCTACTACCAACATTTATATCCAATTCTAAGATTTTTGAAAAAATTATTGTTCTTTGCTGCTCAGAAAAAGTTTACTGAAAATACCAAGTCACTAAAAGCACTGATATCTGCTGTCTGTCTTCTGCTAGAATAATATGTATAAGTGTGGAGAGTTTTCCTGCCATACAGTCATGTGGAAGGTGAACGTAGTCTGTTGGCATCCATGTGATTGGAGATAGGCAGGTCAAGTCTACACAGCCCTCTTCCATTACATTCGGGATATTGCACTAAAGATTTATTCACTTTAATAAAGACAGATTTTGGTAAAGTAGAGGAAAAAGAAAGATGTTACTCAAATACTTACTATTAATGTAGGAGGAAGAGTCCCACTTATGAAAATGAAAGTGTTAGTCACTCAGTTGTGTTTGACACTCTGCAATCCTATGGACTGTAGCCTGCCAGGCTCCTCTGTCCATGGTTTTCTTCAGGCAAGAATATTGGAGTGCGCAGCTATCCTTTTTCCAGGGGATCTTCCCAACAAAGGGACTGAATCCAGGTCTCCCGAATTGGCAGGGGTCATGGGATGCAAAACAGGCAAAATGGCTGTTTGAGGAGGCCTTACAAATACCTGAGAAAAGAAGAGACGTGAAAAGCAAAGGAGAAAAGGAAAGATATACCCATTTGAATGCAGAGTTCCAAAGAATAGCAAGGAGAGATAAGAAAGTCTTCCTAAGGGAATGCAAAGAAATAGAGGAAAAAACAATAGAATGGGAAAGACTAGAGATCTCTTCAAGAAAATTAGAGATACAAAGGGAATATTTCATGCAAAGATGGGCTCAATAAAGGACAGAAACGGTATGTACCTAACAGAAGCAGAAGATATTAAGAAGAGGTGGCAAAGATACACAGAACTATACAAAAAAGATCTTAATGACCCAGATAACCATGATGGTGTGATCACTTATCTAGAGCCAGTCATCCTGGAATGTGAAGCCAAGTGGGCCTTAGGAAGCATCACTATGAACAAAGCTAGTGGAGGTGAAGGAATTCCAGCTGAGCTATTTCAAAACCTAAAAGATGACGCTGTGAAAGTGCTGCACTCAAGAGGCCAGCAAGTTTGGAAAAACTCAGCAGTGGCCACAGGACTGGAAAAGGTCAGTTTTCATTCAATCCCAAAGGAAAGCAATGCCAAAGAATGTTCAGCTATGCACAGTTGCACTCATCTCACACGCTAGCAAAGTAATGTTCAAAATTTTCCAAGCCAGGCTTTAACAGTATGTGAACCGAGAACTTCCAGATGTTCAAGCTGGATTTAGAAAAGGCAGAGGAACCAGAGATCCAATTGCCAACATCTGTTGTATCATCGAAAAAGCAAGAGAGTTAGAAAAAGACATCTACTTCTGCTTCATTACTAAAGTCTTTGACTGTGTGGATCAAAACAAACTGTGGAAAATTCTTAAAGAGATTGGAATACCAGACCATCTGACCTGCCTCCTGAGAAACCTGTTTGCTGGTCAGGAAGCAACAGTTAGAACCGGACATGGAGCAATGGGCTGGTTCCACATTGGCAAAGGAGCATATCAAGGCTGTATATTGCCACCCTGCTTGTTTAATTTAAATGCAGGGTACATCATGAGAAATGCTGAGCTGGATGAAACACAAGCTGAAATCAAGATTGCTGGAAGAAATATCAATAACCTCAGATATGCAGATGACACCACCCTTATGGCAGAAAGTGAAGAGGAACTAAAGAACCTCTTGATGAAAGTAAAAGAGGGGAGTGAAAAGGTTGGTTCAAAACTCAGAATTCAGAAAACTGAGATTACAGCATCTGGTCCCATCACTTCAATGGCAAATAGATGGGCAAACAATGGAAACAGTGACAGACTTTATTTTCTTGGGCTCCAAAATCACTGCAGATGGTGACTGTGGACATGAAATTAAAAGCTGCTTGCTCCATGGAAGAAAAGCAGTGACCAACCTAGACAGCATATTAAAAAGCAAAGACAGTACTATTTGCCGACAAAGGTCCATCTAGTCAAAGCTATGGTTTTTCCAGTAGTCATGTATGGATGTGAGAGTTGGGCCATAAAGAAAGCTGAGCACCAAAAAGTTGATACTTTTGAGCTGTGGGGTGGAGAAGACTCTTGAAAGTCCCTTGGACTAAAGGGATATCAAACAAATCTATCTTAAAGGAAATCAATCCTGAATATTCATTGAAAGGACTGATGCTGAATCTGAAGCTTTGGCCACCTAATGCGAAGAACTGACTCATTGGAAAAGACCCTGATGCTGGGAAAGATTGAAGGCAGGAGGAGAAGGGGATGACAGAGGATGAGATGATTGGATGGCTTCACCAATTCTACAGACATGAGTTTGAGCAAGCTCAGGGAGTTGGTGATGGACAGGAAAACCTGGCAGGCTGCAGTCCATGGGGTCTCAGGACATGACTGAGCGACTGGGCAGATTCTTTACTGTCTGAGCCACCAGGGATCCCTTATTCATGCAAGAGGAAGATTCCCACTTATAGCACTGGTATTTTATTGGCAGTGATTTAATCATTGACATTTATATTGCTCTTCTTGAGTCATCAAAATAAATTTAAATTTATCATTCCATAATTTAAGCAAGAGGAGATGTATGCAATGCATTTTAGGAAGATTTTAAATCCAATATAGCTAACAAAAATGTCATGTTGTAAGACATGGGAGTAAACTGTAATGTTCCTTTATGTGGATTCTTTTTTTGGTGCCACATATAACCTGAGGCCCTATGTGGGCAACTCAGTATACTGGCTTCTTCAATCTGACTTCTCCTTTCCATCTCAAACGTCAATTCTCTTCACCTTTTTCCAGTCTTTGTGTTCTCACGATAAAAGTACAGACACTTTTGACTGCTGTGCCTTTCTTTAGACTATTCAATTGGCCTAAATTATCCTCGTCTCCTTTGTTATCAGGCACACCCCTTCAGGGACTCCTTCCATGAACCCTTTTTTCCATTCCAGACTATAGTTGCTGCACTTCAGAGCTCTTATATTGTTCAGAGCAGATCTCTGTCATTGCTTTTACAATGCCATAGTTCAATGATTCATTCTTGCATCTGTTGTATGGACTTCTGGGTATTCAAGGGCAGGGGCAAGGGCTAAGTAATGTACTTGCTAGTTGCAGAACAGTGTCATTTGTTGTTGTTGTTGTTTTTCAGTTGTTTTGTCATGTCCGACTCTTTGCAACCCCATGGACTGCAGCATTCCATATCTTTCACCATGTCCTGAAGTTTGCTTAAAGTCATGTCCACATGATGTCATCCAACCATCTCATCCTTGGTCATCCCTTTCTCCTCCAGCATTCAGTCTTTCCCAGCATCAGGGTCTTTTCCAATGAGTCGGCTCTTCACATCAGGTGGCCAAAGTATTGGAGTTTCAGCTTTAGATCAGTCCTTCCAATTAATATTCAGGACTGATTTCCTTTAAGATTGACTGGTTTGATCTCCTTGCAGTTCAAGGGACTCTCAAGAGTCTTCTCCAACACCACAGTTCAAAAGCATCAGTTCTTCGGCACTCAGCCTTCTTCACAGTCCAACTCTCACATCCATACATGACCCCTGGAAAAACTCTCACATCCTTACATGACTACTGGAAAAACCATAGCTTTGACTATATGGACCTTTGTCTGCAAGTCTACTTTTTAATATGCTATCTAGGTTTGTCATAGCTTCTCTTCTAAGGAGCAAGCATCTTTCAATGTCATGGCTTCAGTCACCATCTGCAGTGATTTTGGAGCCCAAGAAAATAAGTCTGACACTGTTTCCACTGTTTCCCCATCTATTTGCCATGAAGTGATGGAACCAGATGCCGTGATCTTAAGTTTTTTGAATGTTGAGTTTTAAGCCAACTTTTTCATTTGCATCAAGAGGCTCTTTAGTTCTTCTTCACTTTCTGCCACAAGGGTGGTGTCATCTGCATATCTGAGGTAATATACTACAATATCTAAAAATGTTTGATGAATGCAAGACTGGTAGAAATATTCAATAGTGTCAACTCAAATGCCTGGGCAAATTATGGAAAGAAATGAATCAAGTCTGCTGGAAAGCCAGGAGTGTTGGGAGTGTTGTGACCTGGAGAAGATGCTCTGTATGAAAGTGGCAGTCTCCACTTAGCATTTGTCAGCTGTCACTGTGAGGCACTAGAGGCCCATGCTCCTAAACCCTCCAGCTTTTAAAGAGAAGCCCAAGGTAAGGTTTTTATATGAGAAATATTTTCATTTTTTAAAAATCAAATGGTCCAAAAGGTCTACAGACCAGATCCAACTCCCAGACTGACAATTTTAAAGATTTAGAATGAGTAAAAAGTCAGTTTCCATGAAACCTTAGTTAGAGGTTTAATGAATTTTGCTTGCTGATATTCTGTTATAGTGGAATCTACCACATTATTGATAAAAACAGAATGTTACTATATCTTGGTGGCATATAGGTTTTTATTGTAATTTTCAACTTGGACTTATAGATGTTACTTTTACATAAGATGGAGATGTTATTTTAAAAAGGAATTGTAAAAAAAAAGTGAATTGATCTTTTTAGAGAAATAAATCTTGAAAAATCTCAGTAATAAAAATACCTCCAAATTATCAAGAAATTCTGTTAACTCCCTGGTTTAAAAAAAAAAAAACAAAAACCTGCCCTTATTTAAAGATACATTCATGATGTTATGATTTTTAAGTTTTATTTACTCTGTTAAAATCTATAAATATAATTTCATGAAAAAACACTCTTTAGGGATAATGCTCCTCAAAGTTTTATGAATAAAATTTTTTATGTAAAATTTTCAACATTTTGTATCCTCAGCCACAGGGGGAAAAAAAAAACACTGGTTCTCATAGAAGCCTTTGAGACTGGTAGAGTCCACTGGAGGCACAAATATTCTTTGACATCTGCTTCCCAATACAAGTTTGCACTTTATTCCATAATGTTCCCATATTTATTGGGAAAAGAAATAGCTTTCTACCACC
Organism: Oryx dammah; assembly: GCF_014754425.2. Taxonomy (NCBI): domain Eukaryota; kingdom Metazoa; phylum Chordata; class Mammalia; order Artiodactyla; family Bovidae; genus Oryx; species Oryx dammah. Next base: position 6,913,891 of record NW_024070201.1, read on the forward strand.
TCTTCTTCCAGAAAGATGTAATATGTTTATTTATAGTTTTGTGTGCCTTTAGGTCTTGCCACATGCTCAGTGGTACTAATATAGGATGGGGACGAGCCAGTGACTATGAACAGAAGTGACTATGAACAGAAAATGTCAACTCAGCCCCTTCCCAAACTCAGACCATGAGCGAATACTCTGAGCACCTAGGAACTTCCTAGACAGGAAAAGACAGTTAAGGGAGCCAAGAGGAAGCCTTTGTAAAATAATGGAATAAGAGGAAGTTCCCTTTCGGCATGTTGAAAGAGGAGGATGCCATGTGGCGATGTTGAAAAGAGAGGTGTTTGGAACGGAAGAAATAAAATGGAGCCCTCGTATGTTCCATGACCGATTGACACCAAGCATAAAGCATCCTGCTTTGAAGAATAGGTGAAGAAAGCTGCTTCACCAGTAAGAGAATCTGTTGGATCATCTAGTGAATGCACATGCCACGTCCATAACCAGCACCGAGAGGAAGCTCCAAAGCCTGAACTCTCCTGCACAGGGCTTGGCAAGTGAGGGCTCAGTGCATATCAGCCCTCACTGTGCTGTCTCTGAAAATTATGTAAACACTGATGCAGCCTGTTTGCATTTGTGGAATAGCATCTTTGTGGCCTGTTCTAAGACTCCAAAGTACAGAGAACAAGACAAACCATGAGAGGACAGGGAGGAAACAGAGCAGGGGAGCTAGTGCGCACACTTGTGTGTGCTGTGCTTACTCGCTCAGTCCTGTCCGACTCCCTGTGGCCCCATGGACTGCAGCCCGCCAGGCTCCTCTGTCCATGCGATTCTCCAGGCAAGAACACTGGAGTGGGCATCCCATCCCTTCTGCAGGGGATCTTCCTGACCCAGAGATCGAACCAGGTAAATTGATTCTTTACCAAGTGAGCTCCCCCACATCTAAGGCAAGGAGATAGGGCTGAGATCTCTCGAGGGAACATCCAGTTCTGATAGGTGGGCCAGCTGCTGTCCGTCTGAGCTTGCAGAGTAAATTTCTTTATCTACTTAATAAGTAATATTTTGGATTGGTTGTATTTCATTTTTGTTTAAATTTTTTTTATCACTGTTTGTGTGACACCAAAAACGGATGCAGTGAGACAGATAACTTGTCTCTTGTTGCCCTACCCTAAGCAGATACCAGCTGAAACTGGCCAGGACACAGGGGTTACTGTAGTGGGCAGGGTCTCTCCCTGGAGCCAGGAAGACCCCCATATACCCAATCCATAGATACTTCACAATCAGAGTCATACAGACCTGGGAAACATGAAAGATTCCAGCATATTAGGCTATTGCTTATTCTCTTTATGAGGCTAACTTCCCACTGTTGCTCAACTTTCAAAGAAGCTTGTGTCTAGTTGATATACCAAGCATAAAATAAATGCAAACAAAAGTTTAAGAAGATGAATATATGCAAATCAAAACTTTTTTGTACAGCTTCTCTGAAACTGACCCCTCAATAATAAAAATGAAGTAAGCAGGAACAGTGCTGACTTTCAGTTCTTCCTGTTGAAATGACAGCGCATGACTTCATACTTCCTTTCCATTACACACACAGACGGTGTTCCTTCCTTTTCACTTAGACAGCCTCTTTACGTTTTCTCAGTGTATTTTAAAATCACCTCCCTGTGAATTCCACTCCAACTCAGGCTAAGTTCAGTGTGTCTGTTTCTGTATTTTCATGTTCATTATATAAACGTCTGGTGTAACATTTAAAACAAATATGAAAGATGCTCACGTGAACATTTTTCTCACTGAAGTATGAACTTATCACAGCTTCTTGTACAGAGCAGATGTTTACAAAATACTTCTTGCCTGCAAGTGTTTTATTTTCCTTTGTGTACATCCTATTACTACGGGTTGGTCACCGGAACATGACAAACGTTAAGTGAATTTCTGTGGAAAGAAGGATGTGTGAGTGTATTTTCTCTTCTAGAACTAACTGTGGGGGGTCAATGGAGACATGAATACAACAAAGGAACTTTCAGATACAATGTAATTGAAAATTTTATGATTCTTTGTGGACCTGATACAGTGTATGCTGAGATTTCAAGCAAGTGAACTGTTTGAGAAGGGAAGAAAGCCAGGAACTATTAGGAACACAGTCTAGGTTGATTCTACAGTTTTGGTCAGGAGTCCAGGTTATAATGTCCAAAATCATGGGGCCAAGTTACTTGGTTTAGGTGATTGGCATCCACAGGTGTCTGTTCCCACAGGTGGGCAAGGCAGCAGGAGTCAACTGCTAGTGAGACGTTTAGATTCGTTCTATGACATCATCTTAATTATTTTTTATTCATCTATTTTGAAATAAGATACCAACTCTAATAAAGATTCAAGCAGAGAATTACAAAGCCTAGGCAGGGAGAAACATAAGAAAAGCAAGGCTGTATCAGGACTGCCAAATGTGGGACAGGTTATAAGGAAGAATACAGCTCAGGAGGATTCTGGTTTCCACACCAGGACTGTTTTGATTCTTAGCTTTACAGACTAGAGTAATTTACTGGTCAAGACCAGCTCAGATTCATGGTCCTGAGCACAAGCTGCTGAGTCAGGCATGCAAAAAAGAGACTGCCTGCTTCTTTTTAAAATTACATTCCACCTCATAGCTCTTATCTTACTTCTCATTAATACCCTACTTCCTGATTTCTGCAAACCAGACTTTAAGAAAGCTTCTCTTTTCACAGCAAATGAATACAGCTTAATTTCTTCTCCATTTTCAGAGGAAAAAAGATGATTTCCCAAACATGATATTTTCGTTTCATTTCTGCCACTTGCAACAGGAAAGCCACACTGGATATAAAGTCCAACAATATTTATAACTATCATTCTTGTTCACATAATAGCATTTACACATCCGTAACCTGGAATTAGACCAGATCCTAGTTTATTGAGGTAAGATAAATACTCAATACTAATACACAATAATAATGAGGGAATTGTAGAGGAAATGTTCAGAGTTTGAGACACATAATCAATTGGAAAGAATTTTTAAAAACTGGGTAGTTTTTAAAAATTAACTAAGACAATTTCTTTTAGAATTCATGGTTGGAGTTTTGACCATTGCTCTTTTTTGGGGGGGAGGGGAGGGCATCAAATAAACAGACCTAAATGAAGAGAAAAGAAGATGTCTCAAAAGCAAAGCTTGAAGTTTCTGGCTTACTGCCTTAGCTTCTATTTTGTGCCAAAATGGGTTGACTAAAATTTTATTATTTCATACAGATGCTTCCTGGACCATTTTTAGTTCTTGATATATAAACCAATGAGACAGAAGGTGACACAAATATTTAGAGCCAAGTAATTTTGGAAAATTCTGTCCCATGTGGCTTTTTTATGATTTTTTTCAAATATAGGTCATTGTGTGTTTCAAATATGGGTTATGTTGATTTCTCTTCATCACATATTTCTTTAGTCTCTTAAGCTAACAGTAGCTAGTTGCACATTGGAAGATGTGCAGTGAGTGGCCCTGGCTTCATTTAAAGAAAATCACAAATAAATCCTGAAAATAATTTATAAACCATATGTAAATTACATGTCTTACTGATGTCCAGCACAACGCAGGGCTTGAGATCTTACTTCACTTGCAGACTTACAAGACCACCTGTCACAGCTTCATGGACACTGGTAGAAGACACAAGCCTCCTAGGTCAGAGATAAAGGACAGTTTGTTATACTAGCAGTGACAGTGGCCAGTGTATTCTCATGTTTGGATTGATCCCCCAAGCCCCAATTTCTACATGGCGACATGGGTGCTCAAGATGGTGCTGTCCTCACTGAGTTATGTTGCAGGAGAGAAACTCTGAGCTTAGGGAACCTAAATCTTTGGAAATGGACAATGGCCGTGACTGCCCTTGTGCTCTGGAGAAAGACAGCATCCCTGTCTTCCAAGGCTGTTTGCTATACCAGCATCCTGTAAATTATAGTTTGGAACAAAGGACAGTCATTGCCTCACACACAAACTATGTAGGCACTCTAGACTCATCTGTGAATAATTGCATTTTAAGAATCTTTTTGAGACAATATATTGGGGGGAAAGGTGATTTTAAAATTGTAACTATAGAAAAAATTGCATACTTACGACTGTATGAGGAAATAGTGGAAAGCAGTTTAACTTAGGTTTGAAAATGTTAAGTCAGATTTTAAAAAAATGTTATTTAGAAGACACTTAAGAGTCCCTTGGACTGCAAGGAGATCCAACCAGTCCATCCTAAAGGAAATCAGTCCTGAATATTCATTGGAAGGACTGGTGCTGAAGCTGAAACTCCAATATTTTGGCCACCTGATGTGAAGAACTGACTCACTGGAAAAGACCCTGATGCTAGGAAAGATTGAAGGCAGGAGGAGAAGGGGACAACAGAGGATAAGATGGTTGGATGGCATCACTGACTCAATGAACATGAGTTTGTGTAAACTCTGGGAGTTGGTGATGGACAGGGAGGCCTGGTGTGCTGCAGTCCATAGGGTCCCAAAGTGTCAGACACAACTGAGTGAGTGAACTGAATTGACTGATTTCTCAGGAGAGCAATTTAAATAACATTACTCCTTTTTCAAAAACAGAAGTTATGCTCCCAAAAGTAAAATAGTTTAAACGCTCAAAGCTAAATATTTTTGGCCTTTTTTTAATCAAACATTTTATAAAAGTTTAAAATTAAGATTGTCACCCTAAATTGGCCATAAATATAGTTTACTCTAAGGCTTTTAAGTTGGTCACGCTTAATGAGTGCCAATTCATGCTATTTGTTTAGTCCTTTTAATTTATTTCGTAGTTTCACTGAATGTATTTGTTGATTACTGGTCCTGGCTTTTGTTTGCTGGAAGATTTCTGATTAAGTTTCGATTTCTGTGCTTGTGATTGGTCTGTTAAGATTTTCTATTTCTTCCTGGTTCAGTTTTGGAAAGTTGTACTTTTCTAAGAATTTGTCCATTTCTTCCAAGTTGTTCATTTTATTGGCATATAGTTGCTGATAGTAGTCTCTTATGATCCTTTGTATTTCTGTGTTGTCTGTTGTGATGTCTCCATTTTCATTTCTAATTTTGTTGACTTGATTCTTCTCCCTTTGTTTCTTGATGAGTGTGGCTAATGGTTTGTCAATTTATTTCTCTTCTCAAAGAAACAACTTTTAGCTTTGTTGATTTCTGCCATGGTCTCCTTTGTTTCTTTTTCATTTATTTATTCCCTAATTTTTATCATTTCTTTCCTTCTACAAACCCTGAGGTTCTTCATTTCTTCCTTTTCTAGTTGCTAGGTGTAGAGTTAGGTTATTTATTTGATTTTTCTCTTGTTTCTTGAGGTTAGCTTGTGTTCTTATGAACCTTCCCCGTAGCACTGCTTTTACTGAGTCACATAGGTTTTTGGGTTGTTGTGTTTGCATTTTCATTCATTTCTATGAGTATTTTAATTTCTTTTTTGATTTCTTCTGTGTTTTCTTAGTTATTCAGTAGCATGTTGTTTAGCCTCCATATGTTCGTATTTTTAATAGGTTTTTTTTTTTTTTTTCCTGTAGTTGGCATCTAATCTTACCACATTGTGATCAGAAAAGATGCTTGGAATGATTTCAATTTTTTTTTGAATTTACCAAGGCTAGATTCATGGCCCAGAATGTGATCTATCCTGGAAAAGGTTCCATGTGCACTTGAGAAAAAGGTCAAATTCATTGTTTTGGGGTGAAATGCACCTGGAGTAACAGGCAAATTTGGCCTAGAAATGCGGAATGAAGCAGGGCAAAGACTAATAGAGTTTTGCCAAGAAAATGCACTGGTCATAGCAAACAGCTTCTTCCAACAACACAAGAGAAGACTCTACACATGGACATCACCAGATGGTCAACACAGAAATCAGATTATTATATTCTTTGTAGCCAAAGATGGAGAAGCTCTATACAGTCAGCAGAAACAAGACTGGGAGCTGACTGTGGCTCAGATCATGAACTCCTTATTGCCAAATTCAGACTGAAATTGAAGAAAGTAGGGAAACTGCTAGACCATTTAGGTATGACCTAAATCAAATCCCTTATGATTATACAGTGGAAGTGAGAAATAGATTTAAGGGCCTAGATCTGATAGATAGAGTGCCTGATGAACAACGGATGGAGGTTCAGGACATTGTACAGGAGACAGGGATCAAGACCATCCCCATGGAAAGGAAATGCAAAAAAGCAAAATGGCTGTCTTGGGAGGCCTTACAAATAGCTGTGAAAAGAAGAGAAGTGAAAAGCAAAGGAGAGAAGGAAAGATAACATCTGAATGCAGAGTTCCAAAGAATAGCAGGAAGAGATAAGAAAGCCTTCTTCAGCAATCAATGCAAAGAAATAGAGGAAAAGAACAGAATGAGAAAGACTAGAGATCTTTTCAAGAAAATTAGAGATACCAAGGGAACATTTGGTATGTGATCTATCCTGTGATCGAACCAAAGATGAGCTCGATAAAGGACAGAAATGGTATGGACCTAACAGAAGCAGAAGATATTAAGAAGAGGTGGCAAGAATACACAGAAGAACTGTACAAAAAAGATCTTCATGACCCGGATAATCATGATGATGTGATCACTCCCCTAGAGCCAGACATTCTGGAATGTGAAGTCAAGTGGGCCTTAGAAAGCATCACTACAAACAAAGCTAGGGGAGGTGATGGAATTCCAGTGGGGCTATTTCAAATCCTGAAAGATGATGCTATGAAAGTGCTGCACTCAATATGCCAGCAAATTTGGAAAACTCAGCAGTGGCCACAGAACTGGAAAAGGTCAGTTTTTATTCCAATCTCAAAGAAAGGCAATGCCAAAGAATGCTCAAACTACCAAACAATTGCACTCATCTCACACGCTAGTCAAGTAATGCTCAAAATTCTCCAAGCCAGGCTTCAACAATATGTGAACCGTGAACTTCCTGATGTTCAAGCTGGTTTTAGAAAAGGCAGAGGAACCAGAGATCAAATTGCCAACATCTGCTGGATCATGGAAAAAGCAAGAGAGTTCCAGAAAAACATCTATTTCTGCTTTATTGACTATGCCAAAGCCTTTGACTGTGTGGATCATAATAAACTGTGGAAAATTCTGAAAGGGATGGGAATACCAGACCAGCTGACCTGCCTCTTGAGAAACCTATATGCAGGTCAGGAAGCAACAGTTCAAACTGGACATGGAACAACAGACTGGTTCCAAATAGGAAAAGGAGTATGTCAAGGCTGTCTATTGTCACCCTGCTTATTTAACTTATATGGAGAGTACATCATGAGAAACGCTGGACTGGAAGAAACACAAGCTGGAATCAAGATTGCTGGGAGAAATATCAATAACCTCAGATATGCAGATGACACCACTCTTATGGCAGAAAGTGAAGAGAAACTCAAAAGCCTCTTGATGAAAGTGAAAGAGGAGAGTGAAAAAGTTGGCTTAAAGCTCAGCATTCAGAAAATGAAGATCATAACATCTGGTCCCATCACTTCATGGGAAATAGATGGAGAAAGAGTGGAAACAGTGTCAGACTTTATTTTGGGGGGCCTGAAAATCACTGCAGATCTTGACTGCAGCGAAGAAATTAAAAGATGCTTACTCCTTGGAAGAAAAGTTATGACCAACCTAGACAGCATATTGAAGAGCAGAGACATTACTTTGCCAACAAAGGTCCATCTTGTCAAGGCTATGGTTTTTCCAGTGGTCATGTATGGATGTGAGAGTTGGACTGTGAAGAAGTCTGAGCACTGAAGAATTGATGCTTTTGAACTGTGGTGTTGAAAAAGACTCTTGAGAATCCCTTGGACTGCAAGGAAGTCCAACCAGTCCATCCTGAAGGAGATCAACCCTGGGATTTATTTGGAAGGAATGATGCTAAAGCTGAAACTCCAGTACTTTGGGCACTTCATGCGAAGGGTTGACTCATTGGAAAAGACTCTGATGCTGGGAGGGATTTGGGGCAGGAGAAGAAGGGGACGACAGAGGATGAGATGGCTGGATGGCATCACTGACTCGATGGACGCAAGTCTGAGTGAACTCCAGGAGTTGGTGATGGACAGGGAGGCCTGGCGTGCTGCGATTCATGGGGTCGCAAAGAGTCGGACATGACTGAGCGACTGAACTGAACTGTCCTGTAGATATCAATTAGGTTTAACTCGTCCATTGTATGATTTAAAGTTTGTGTTTCCTTGCTAATTTTCTGTTTAGGTGATCTATCCATAGGTGTGAGTGGGGTATTAATGTCTCCTATTATTATTGTACTACTGTTAATTTCCCCTTTCATACTTGTTAGCATTTGTCTTACATATTGCAGTGCTCCTATGTTGGGTACATATATATTTATAATTGTTACATCTTGTTCTTGGATTGATCCTTTGAGCATTATGTAGTGTCCTTCTTTGTCTCTTTTCACAGCCTTTATTTCAAAGTGTATTTTATCTGATGTGAGTATTGCTAATCCTGGTTTATTTTGGTCTCCATTTGCATGAAATATCTTTTTCCAGCTCTTCACTTTCAGTCTCTATGTATCCTTTGTTTTGAGGTGGGTCTCTTGTAGACAGCATATATAGGGGTCTTGTTTTTGTATCCATTCAGCCAGTCTTTGTCTCTTGGTTGGGGCATTCAACCTATTTATATTTAAGGTAATTATTGATAATATGATCCAATTGCCATTTACTTTGTTGTTTTGGGTTTGATTTTATACACCTTTTCAGTGTTTCCTGTCTAGAGGAGATCCTTTAGCCTGTATTGAGAGTTGGTTCGGTGGTGCTGAATTCTCTCAGCTTTTGCTTGTCTCTAAAGATTTTTATTTCTCCTTCATATTTGAATGAGATCCTTGCTGGGTACAGTAATCTAGGTTGTAGGTTTTTCTCTTTCATCACTTTATGTCCTGCCATTGCCTTCTGGCCTGAAGAGTTTCTATTGAAAGATCAGCTGTTCTCCTTATGGGAATCCCCTTGTGTGTTATTTGTTGCTTTTCCGTTACTGCTTTTAATATTTGCTCTTTGTGTTTGATCTTCATTAATTTGATTAATATGTGTCTTGGGGCATTTTGCCTTGGGTTTATCCTGTTTGGGACTCCATGGGTTTCTTGGACTTGGGTGACTATTTCCTTCCACATTTTAGGGAAGTTTTCAACTACTATCTCCTCAAGTATTTTCTCATGGCCTTTATTTTTGTCTTCTTATTCTGGGACTCCTATGATTCAAATGTTGGGGCATTTGACAGTGTCCCAGAGGTCTCTGAGGTTGTCCTCATTTCTTTTAATTCTTTTTTCTTTTTTCCTCTTTGCTTCATTTATTTCCACCATTCTATCTTCCACCTCACTTATCCTATCTTCTGCCTCAGTTATTCTAGTGTTGGTTCCCTCCAGAGTGTTTTTGATGTCAGTTATTGCATTATTCATTATTGATTGACTCTTTTTTATTTATTCTAGGTCATTGTTAAACATTTCTTGTATCTTCTCAGTCCTTGTCTGCAGACTATTTATCTGTAACTCCATTTTGTTTTCAAAATTTTGGATCATTTTTACTATCATTATTCTGAATTCTTTTTCAGGTAGACTCCCTGTCTCCTCCACTTTTGTTTGGTTTGGTGGGCATTTATCATGTACTTTTACCTGCTGAATATTTCTCTGCCTTTTCATTTTCTTTAGATTGCTGTGTTTGAGGTGACCTTTCTGTGTGCTGGAAGTTTGTGGTTCCTCTTTATTGTGGAGGTTCCTCCCTGTGGGTGGGGTAGGATGAGTGGCTTGTCAATGTTTCCCGCTTAGGGAAGCTTGCGTCAGTTTTCTGGTGAGTGGAGCTGGATCTCTTGTCTCTAGAGTGCAGTGAAGTACCCAGTAGTGAGTTTTGAGGTGTCTGTGGGTTTGGTGCGACTTTGGGCAGCCTGTATATTAATGTTCAGGGCTGTCTTCCTGTGTTGCTGGAGAATTAGCATGGTATGTCTTGCTCTGGAACTTGTTGGCTCTTGGGTGAAGCTTGCTTTCAGTGTAGGTATGGAGGCTTTTGGATGAGCTCTTGTCTATTAATGTTCCCTGGAGTCAGGAGTTTTCTGGTGTTCTCAAGTTTTGGATTTAAGCCTCCTGCCTCTGGCTTTCAGTCTTATTCTTTCAGTAGCCTCAAGACTTCTCCATCCGTACTGCACTGATGATAAAACATCTAGGTTAATGGAGAAAGATTCTCCACAGTGAGAGATACCCAGAGAGTTTTGCAGAGTTACATGGAGAAGAGAAGAAGGAGGAGGGAGATAGAGGTAACCAGGAAGAGAAGAGGGAGAATCAAAAGGTGAGAGAGCAATCTAGCTAGTAATCGAGTCCCTATGTGCTCTCCACAGCCTGGAACACCCAAAGAGGTTCACAGAGTTACATAGAGAAGAGAAGAGGGAAGAAGGAGATAGAGGTGACCAGGAGGAGAAGAGAAGGAATCAAAAGGGGAGAGACAGATCTAACCAATAATCAGTTCCTTAAGTGTTTGCCACAGCCCAGAAAACCCAAAGAGATTCACAGAGTTGGGTAGAGAAGAGAAGGGGGAGGGAAGAGATAGAGGTGATCTGAGGGAGAAAAAAGGAGAGTCAAAAGGGGGAGAGGGCAATGAAGCCAGTAATCACACTCCTATGTAAAAATGAGTACTGAAGATTGGATTCTTAAAGGTACAAAATTGATAACAAATATCAAAAAGCAAAGGTTAAAAATCTAGAGTAGAGGTTAGACTCTCAAAAATGCAATATTAAAAAAACAAAACACCATCACAAAAATTATAAAAAATTTATACAAAATTTTCTTTTAAAATAGGATCTTTTTTGCAAGATAATAGTAGGTTATAAAAATGAAAATTAAAGGAGTAATAAAGGACTTAAAATTTAAAAAAAAAATTTAAAAATGATAATAGTAAAATATATCTAGGAATTTCTCTGGAGCTGTTGCAGGCAGTGTGGGGTCAGTTCAGTTTCAGATAGTTCCTTGTTCTAGCTTATACTTCTCGAGATCTATAGGCCCCTTCCATGTAGTCAGTGCTAACTACAGGGTTTTAATCTGTTGCACCTGTCACTTCCAAAGCGGTTCCCTCTGTTTATTTTGGTGGCTTCTGTTTGCAAGTCTCTTTAGTGTCTAATTTCCACCCTGCCTCAAGGGGGTGAAGATGGTCACTTATTTAGGTTCACTTGTTCAGTTGTGCTGTGGGCAGGGAAGAATACTGCGAACAGATATCACTGGCATGTGTGGGGAGTTCTCGCAGTCTGGGCCACACTTGGTTTGCCCCCACTCACGGCATGTGTTTTCCTGGTCTACACTGCTCAGTCTCCAGCTTGCTTTACAGGGGAACTGTCTAAAGTGGGCCCTGGGTTGCGTGCACTTCCCAGGTGTAAGCTGCTCAGGTTCAGGTTCTCAGGTACTCCACAAAGGCACAGACTCAGTTGGGCCTGCGTTTTGTGCCCTTCCCAGGTCTGAACAGCTCAGGTGAGCAGGTGCTTGGCAAGCACACTCCCACCAGGTGGGTGGTGCATCTTATCACCTCCCTGGCCCCAGCCTCTTGGTTTCCTGGGTGCACAGTGGTAGCACCATCTCAGGTGTGTCGTGTGTCTCCTCTGAGGAGCTGATCTCTGGCTGCGACCCTCCTGGTGGATGTTAACTGTCCAGGATCCCAGGAAGACTTGGTTAGGAACTGGGAGCCTGCTTGCAGTTTGGTGGAGGATGCCATCTCTGGGGCCAAGATTGCCCCTCGCCTTCTGGCTCTGGCTGTCACCCGCCTGCCTCCCTGCCTCCAGCGGGGGATGGGCTGGTCTGCTGCTGGCTAGCTCTCCTCTGGTGATGGCTCAGTCCTTTGTTCTGTGAGTGGGCTGGCAGTGCCTTAGGTTAGAGCTTTTCATGGGAAAGTTCTCTTTCTGTCTCTCTCTCTGGCAATCCCACGGTTTGAGTTGTCATCTCACGTTAACTCCCTCAGATTGTCCTCAGGGCATTCAGGCTTGGTCCTTACTCTCAGCAATGCAGCCTGTGCCCTCCTGTTCAGCCCCCGCTTGCTGGTAGTGGACGCAAGCATCTGGGCTACTTCTCTGCTGGGAGTTGCAGCTAGGCACGTAATCTGTGGGTTTTATTTATTTATTTTTTCCTCCCTATTATGTTGCCCTCTGAGATTCCAAAACTCCCCACAGATGTGCCAATGAGAGGGTTTCCTGGTGTTTGGAAACTTTTCCTCTTTCACAACTCCCTCCCCAGACAGGCCTCTGTCCCTAACTCTTTTGTCTCTTTTTTTTATCTTTTATATTTTGTCTTACCTCCTTTCAAAGACAATGGGCTGCCTTTCTGGGTGCCTGGTGTCCTCCACCAGCATTCAAAGTTGTTTTTATGGAATTTGCTCAGTGTTCAAATGATCTTTCGATGAATTTGTGGGGGAGAAAGTGGTCTCCTCGTCCTATGAAGTCTTTACTTCATTTTGAATTGATTTTTGTGTTTTAAGATAATAGTCCAATTTTGTTCTTTTGCTTGTTAAGATATTTGTCCAATTTTCCCAACCCCATTTAAAAAGAGACTGCTCTTCTTCTATTGTATGTTCTTAGTGCCTTTGTCAAAAGTCAGATGACTGTATACTGTGGGTTTCTTTCCGGAGCCTCTATTCTGTTCCAATGATCTATGAGTCTTTTTTTTTTTTTTTTAATTCAAATACTGTATTGTTTTGACTGCTATGGCTTTGTAATATATCTTGAAATCAGGAAATGTGATGTCTCCAGCTTTACACTTCTTCCTCAAGATTGGTTTGGGGGCCTTTTGGAGTTCCACACAGATTTTAGGATTGTTTTCAATTTGCCATTGGGATTTTGATAGGGATTTCCCTGAATCTATGGATTGCTTTGGATGTATGGATATTTAATATTCTAATTCATGAACATGGAATATCTTTCTATTTATTTGTGTCATCTTCAATTTACTTAATCAGTTCTTCATAGTTTTCAATGTATAGCTCTTTCATTCCTTAGTTAAATTTATCCCTAAGTTTTTTTTTTTTTTTTTGATGCTATTGCAAAAGGGCTTAAAAAAAAGAATGTCTTCTTCAGATAGCTTGTTTCTGTATAGAAATGCCACTTATTTTTGTATATTGATTTTCTACCTTGCAAATTTGCTCTATTCATTGATTAGTCCGAGATCAGCCCTGGGATTTCTTTGGAAGGACTGATGCTAAAGCTGAAACGCCAGTACTTTGGCCACCTCATGCGAAGAGGTGAATCATTGGAAAAGACTCTGATGCTGGGAGGGATTGGGGGCAGGAGGAGAAGGGGACGACACGACAGAGGATGAGATGGCTGGATGGCATCACTGACTCGATGAACGTGAGTCTGGGTAAGATCCGGGAGTTGGTGAAGGACAGGGAGGCCTGGCGTGCTGCGATTCATGGGGTTGCAAAGAGTTGGACGTGACTGAGCGACTGAACTGAACAGTTTTTTAGTGGAGTCTGTAAAAACATCTATTTCTGCTTTATTGACTATGCCAAAACCTTTGACTGTGTGGATCACAATAAACTGTGGAAAATTCTGAAAGAGATGGGAATACCAGACCACCTAACGTGCCTCTTGAGAAATCTATATGCAGGTCAGGAAGCAACAGTTAGAACTGAACATAGAACAACAGACTGGTTCCAAATAGAAAAAGGAGTACGTCAAGGCTGTATATTGTCACCCTGCTTATTTAACTTCTATGCAGAGTACATCATGAGAAACGCTGGACTGGAAGAAACACAAGCTGGAAACAAGATTGCCGGGAGAAATATCAATAACCTCAGATATGCAGATGGCACCACCCTTATGGCAGAAAGTGAAGAGGAACTCAAAAGTCTCTTGATGAAAGTGAAAGAGGAGAGCGAAAAATTTGGCTTAAAGATCAACATTCAGAAAACGAAGATCATGGCATCTGGTCCCATCACTTAATGGGAAATAGATGGGGAAACAGTGGAAACAGTGTCAGACTTTATTTTTGAGGGCTCCAAAATCACTGCAGATGGTGACTGCAGCCATGAAATTAAAAGATGCTTACTCCTTGGAAGAAAAGTTATGACCAACCTAGACAGCATATTCAAAAGCAGAGACATTACTTTGTCAACTAAGGTCCGTCTAGTCAAAGCTATGGTTTTTCCTGTGGTCATGTATGGATGTGAGAGTTGGACTGTGAAGAAGGCTGAGCGCCAAAGAATTGATGCTTTTGAACTGTGGTGTTGGAAAAGACTCTTGAGAGTCCCTTGGACTGCAAGGAGATCCAACCAGTCCATTCTGAAGGAGATCAGCCCTGGGATTTCTTTGGAAGGAATGATGCTGAAGCTGAAACTCCACTACTTTGGCCACCTCATGAGAAGAATTGACTCATTGGAAAAGACTCTGATGCTGGGAGGGATTCGGGGCAGGAGGAGAAAGGGATGACAGAGGATGAGGTGTCTGGATGGCATCACGGACTCGATGGACATGAGTCTGAGTGAACTCCGGGAGATGGTGATGAACAGGGAGGCCTGGCGTGCTGCGATTCATGGGGTCTCAAAGAGTCGGACACGACTGAACTGAACTGAACTTAGGGCTTTGTTTATATAAAATTATGTTTAGCTTTCCTCACTAAAGTGTGAAACAATAGAGTCAGTGTACATGGTAAAACATCATGTTAGTGTATGTCTGGCTTTTGAACTGTCTGTTAGGACATGAGTCTAAAACTCTCACAGAAAGATTATCACCTGGATGTCTTCTAGGAAAGCCTATTTTCTGTACAAAGTTTCTTATAACTCACTGCTTTCTAAATTTCAGACAGCAGGAAGAGACATTCTTAAGACTAAGCTTTAACAGTAATTAATGCCCTCCTGGGGTTATGCTTGGCATAATTTGCAGGGATCATGAATTCTTAGTTTGAACCAAGGAGGTTTTGGGGATTTCTAAATTCAGGTACTAGAATTCTAGGAAGTTTTCCTGGAAGCAGAGCTTTTTTATTTGCCATTCATCCTATGTATACTTTGGAGAACTTGAGCTGCTTTGTTATTTCTCATGTCAAAAAGGAAAAATGTTACTAGAATGTTTTATGAGTGCCTAGGAATCTTAAGCCCTGGCTTGCTCCTAGGTATAAGGATACTTTGGGGATATTGAAAACACTGTGTATGAAAGGCCTTTGTGAGCCTCTTTCTTGCTGTCTCTCTACATGGGACCACAACCCTGAGACTGTCTTATTTTCCTTCCATTATTTATTCATTCAATCATTTATTTATTTACCAATACTTTCACACTCACAATAGTAACCAAATGTTTAGGTCCAAATTTCTTCCTCTAAATACTTCATTTTCATGGGGAGTGTGTTAGTTGCTCGGTTCTGTCTGATTCTTTGTGACCCTATGGACTGTAGCCCATCAGGCTCCTCTGTCTAAGGGATTCTCCAGGCAAGAATACTGGAGAGGGTTACCATTTCCTTCTCCAGGGAATCTTCCTGACCCAGAGATCAAATCCAGGTCTCCTGTATTGCAAGCAGATTCTTTATGGTCTGAGCCACCAGAGAAGCCTTTTGATGCAGAATCCTGACAAATATATAAGATAAGCAAACACATTTTTTTTTTTTTAGCAAACACATTTTAAAGCGTGTAAAATATTACTTAAAGAAAATGAAATTGTGTAGTGGGATACAACAGGATAGGATGTAGAGCTTGTTTAGCTAGGCTGTGCAAACAAATACTGTCTGAGGAGCAGAGAGCTACCTATAAATCTGGAGGGAAGTTCATTCTGGATAGACTGGAGAGACCCTGAAACATGAATGGACCTGGCATATTCCTAGAACAGCATTGGCAACAAAGCCAGTGTCCATGGGCAGAATGGAAAATGAGCAGAAGTGTGAGACATATATTATCAGACTGCTAGTTACTGATTTGATTTTTTTTCCTGATTTGCCTTGGGAAAGAGTTTAATATTGTTTGATTGCAATGGGAAACTACTGGAGTTTATCTTATACCAAAATAAGTATATTGTCTGATTTTATATTTTGAGAAAATATTTGGACCTCTGTGTAGGGGGCAAGAATGTATGCAAAAGAGCTGTTGTAGAGTTATTGTAGATCAGGGATGGGGTGAGAGAGGCTTAGACGAGGATTCTAGGAGCAGAAACATATTTTGGAGATAGAAACACTGAAAATTTTACTTGTAAGGAAAAGACATAGATGAAGGATTGCTCCAAGTTTTCACCCTACGTTTGACAGCGGGACCATTTGCTGAATTAAAGAAAATTGGGGAACAGGAAAAATAGATGTAAGAGTACCATTTGGGTCATATTAATTTTAAATGCCTATTAGGCATCAGGAAGTGGAATCAATGGCCTCAGGGATGAGGCTGGATCCAGGTATATTGATTTGACACTTAAAGTCACATACTGGATGAACTCTTCTAAGAAGTAAGTGGAAATAGAGAAGAGAAGGGAATGAGGACAAGGACCCTGGGTATTATAACTTTTAGACATCAGGCAATGTCTTTTAGACTAGTACAATGGGAGAAGAACATGGGAATGTGGCACCTCAGGAACCTAGAGAAAATAAATCTTTCAAGAAGATAAAACACTTGTTTTGTGTCCTTGATGTTGGCACAACAGTCAAGATGGATATAAATGAATTGACTTTTGAATTTTCACAGTAGAGGTCAATAACCGCCTCGGTGCAAAGTGTTCAATGCAGCCAATATATACAAATCCAGATTAGAATAAGTTGAGGGCAGTATAAGAGGAGGGAGATAATAGATCTGTTTGAGACTTCTGAAAACTTTTGCTACTTAGGGGGAGTTTTTTGTAAAATCAAACTTCCAGTGCCCTCCCCACATTAACCTGTTGAAAATACAGTAATTTAGGGGTTATATAAGAGGAAGTCAGTGAAGAAAATAGCCTGTATATGGTCATTGGATTGTACCTTTTAATTGGAGAATTCAGGTATATTAAAGAACATAAGGATTTGGATTCCTGCTAAAAAATTCTCTGACCCTAGTTTCACACATGTAGATTTTATGTATTTGTAAAAGAGAAGAAACATTAACTAAAAACAACATCTAAGAATAATGATAATAACTATACTTTTGTTCCTGTTCTTTATTGAGATACATATCACATATAGAGAAATATTAAACCTATGTATGTATAGCTTTTATAATACTGACCTCCTTATCTGACCCTAATGTGACTACTGCTGCTGCTGCTAAATAGCTTCAGTCGTGTCCGACTCTGTGTGACCCCATAGATGGCAGCCCACCAGGCTCCTCCATCCCTGGGATTCTCCAGGTGAGAATACTGGAGTGGGTTGCCATTTCCTTCTCCAGGGCATGCATGCATCCTAAGTCACTTCAGTTCTGTCTAACTCTGTGTGATGCTATGGACAGCAGCTCACCAGGCTCCTCTGTCCATGGAATTCTCTAAGCAAAAATACTGGAGTGGGTTGCCATTTCCTTCTCCCTAATGGGACTAGTAGTAGTTTGACTGGAAGAGTGACTTGAAGCAGAGAATAATGAAAAATGCTTAAAGTTCAAACATATATTAGGATTGACTCACCAGTATTTTGATGTCCTTCCCAGGTGTTTCCTTGAGTATATTCAATACTATGGGCCACTGATAGGTGCTTCGTGTCTTTCTCTTATCAACAACACTAAAATGCATAATTTTAAATCTATAGTGTTAATGAGAAGTTACAAACTACACAATCTGAGAATAGAATTCTTCTAGAGTCTTATGATTTTTCTTTTTTTTTATTGTTTTTCTTTTCTTTTCTTTTTTTTTTTTTTGATCAGACCAAAGTTTATTTATTTATTTTTAATTAATTAATTTATTTATTTTTTTAAATTTTTACTTTACAATTCTGTATTGGTTTTGGCATAGATTGACATGAATCCACCACAAGTGTACATGCGTTCCCAAACATGAACCCCCCTCCCACCCCCCTCCCCACAACATCTCTCTGGGTCATCCCCGTGTATCAGCCCCAAGTGTGCCATATCCTGCATCAGACATAGACTGGCAATTCGATTCTTACATGATATTATACATGTTTCAATGCCATTCTCCCAAATCATCACACCCTCTCCCTCTCCCTCTCCCTCTGATAGTGGATTTAAATGTACAGCTTTTTTTTCTTGATAGACTCTCCCTTATCTTGTCTTCCGAAAGTATCCAAATTACTCTTCATAGAGGACAATTCTCACTTTACCTTCCTATTCTATTATTAAAAATACAGAATTGACTTTCATTGGAGCTGTTGCCATGCTCAGTAGCCACAAGCATTTTGTGTGCTAAGAGAACCAGTGAGTTTATTTTCCAAATGGTAAACATTAGTTAATTTAGGGGTTATATAAGAGGAAGTTAGTTAAGAGAGCAGCCTGTATATGGTCATTGGATTGTACCTTTAAATTGGAGAATTCAGGTATGTTAATGTACACCTGTGGTGGATTCATGTCAATGTATGGCAAAATCAATACAGAATTGTAAAGTAAAATAAATAAATTAATTAAAAAAAAAAGAACATAAGGATTTGGATTCCTACTAAAAAAATCTCTGACCCTAGTTTCACATATGTAGATTTTATATATTTGTAAAAGAAAAGAAACATTAATTAAAAACAGTGTCTAAGAATAATGATAATAATTATACTTTTGTTCCTGTTCTTTATTGAGATACATATCACACATACAGAAATATTAAACCTATGTATGTAATAGCTTAAATAACAATTGTAAAATGACCTCCATGTAACCAATACCAAGATGAAGAAACATAACATGCAAAAACCCAGAAGACTCTCATGGGCTTCTTTCCAACCTGACCCTTGTAACGATCATTTCTTTGTTTCTCTTTACCTTTTACCACCTGTGTATTTATTCTTTTTTTAAAAAAGAACTTTAATTTTGTATTGAGGTATAGCCAATTAACAAAGTTGCAATAGTTTCAGGTGAACAGGGATGGGACTCAGTCATACACATACATGTATCCATTCTCCCCCAAACTCAGCTCTCATCCAGGCTGCAGTATAATATTGAGCAGAATTCCATGTACTAGACAGGAGATCCTTGTTGATGATCCATTACTGTGTTTGAACTTTATGTAAATATATGATGCTATCTGTATTTTATTTTTGCTTAATTTGCTTTTATGATAATTTTGAGATTCATCAATTTGGTGTGTAGCTCTAGTTCATTTTCATGACCATATGGTATCCCATTGTATAAATGTATTGTAATTCGTCCATCCTATTATTTATAGTTATGTGTGTTATTTCTAGCTTGGAGTATTATGATCAATACTGTTGTAAGCATTCGACAGTGCAGATGTCAGGCTGTACTATCAACTATGGCAAGCGTTAGACTGACAAATTTAAATTAGTTAATATTAAATGAAATTAAAAATGCAGTCTTTCAGTTGTGTTAACCACATTTCAAGTGTACAACAACTACATTGTGTCACCAGTGCTATTGACTGACAGCAATAGTATTGGGCAGTACCATTTCTAGCACATTTCCATCACTCCAGAAAGTTCTATTCAACAGCAATACTCTAGGAATACATACCTGGGAAATGTCAGGACCTCAGATAGACATTTCCAGATGATGTCACACTGTTTTTCAAAGTGGTTGTACTAGTTTATATTCCATTCAATTGTATAAGACAATCCTGCTCCTAAGGCCCTTGCATCCTCAACAACACTTGGTTTGGAGCTCAGCAGCTAAGGCTTCTATAACAAAGTACCACAAACTTGATGGCATAAGCATTAGAAATTTATTTTCTAACAGTTCTTGGAGGGGGAAGCCCAAGATCAAGTTGTCAGCAGGCATAGTTCCTTTGGAGGGCTTTAAGGAAAGGATTTGTTCCAGGCTTCTCTATTTGGCTTGTGGATGGCCATTTTCTCCAGTGTCTTCACATTGTATTCCCTCTGAATGTCTCTGGGTGCAAATTTCCCCTTTGACCTCACCCTTATGACCTCATTTTAACTTGATGACCTTTGTAAAGGCCCTATCTTCAAATAAGGCCCCATTCTGAGGAACCAGGGGTTAGACCTCAGCAGATATATTTGGACAGAAGGGGCATAATTCAGCCTATAAGAGGTATATTGATGTTTCAATATTTGCAAATCTGGTAGAAGTATAATGGTATTGCATTACAATTTTAAATTTACTTCCCTGATTTTTCACATATTATACTGTTTTTTTCACATGTTATTTATAATCTGATAGTCTTTTGTTTTTTTTTAAGTACCATGTCAAGGTTTGACCCTTTATTTCTCTTAGGCTGCCAACATTTTTCATACTTCTTTATAGGAATTCTCTTTACTATTTTGGAAACTAGTACTTTTTTGATCATAGGTGTTGCAATTATGTCCTCCTACCCTGTGGTTTGCCATTTACTTATTTTTTTTTTTATAATAAAAGTAAGTTCTTAAAATTTTATTTGATTTAGTAAACATTTTTCTATGGTTTGTACTTTTTCTGTCTTGTTAAGAAATCCTTCCTTGCCCTGAGATTATGGATTTCTTCTTCTATATTTTCTTCCTAAAAACTTAGAGTTTTGTTTCTCTCATTTAGGTCATTTTTCTACCTGGGATTGTTTTTTGTTTTTGTTAAGTGGTGGTAAAATTTTATTTTCTTTTTATAATAAAGAAAATTAGATTTCCACCATCAGTTATTGAAAGTTCTATTCTTTTTCCCCAAATCTTCTCTATGAAACAATGTCCATTGGTCTGTTTATACTACTTTATTTAGTTCTCCTGGTATGTTTTTCTACCACTATGTCTATATGACCCTTCTTTATTATGAAAGTTTTACAGTAAATTTTACTTGATAGTGGAAGTCTTTCTAATTTGTTCTTCAAGAATTTCTTATCTATGATTTGATATTTGCATTTCCTAGTTTTTTATAGCCATGTTTTGACAGACTAAGTTCCCTTCTATTCCTGGTTTGCTAAGAGCCTTCTTTCTTTTTTAAGTCATAAATAGAAGTTAAATTTTGTCAAATCTTCCTGCAGCTGTGCTTTACTTTTTCAAAAGTCTACTGTTTCCCAAATGATGTGCTAGATGCTTTATATATACATCATGTCTAGTCCTCAGATCAGTTCTGCCAAGTAAGTATAATTAGTCCCATCTTGGAAATGAAAAAATAAAACAAAGCTCTGAAAGGCTAAGTAGTTTGCCCAAATTTCTAGATACTAAGTGGAAGAGCTAGGATTCAAACTGAGACTTCTCTGGCCCCTTAATTCACTCATTAATTAATTTATGATGTATTTAATCAGTAAATTGTTATTGAGTAACCTCTGTGTTCCCTTGAAACCTTTGCACTTGCTGTTTTATCTCATTATCACCTTAGTCTGGGTACAAGTATACCTTGGAGGTATTGAGGATTCCACTCCACTGCAACAGAATTAGTCAGAGTTTTTGGTTTCTTGGTGCACATAAAATTTATGTTTACACTATAGTTTGTTAAGTGAAATAGCACTATATTAAAAAAGATAATGTACATACCTTAATTTAAAAAAATACATAATTGCTAAGAATGCTAACCGTCCTCTGAACCTCTGTATTTTTCTGTTGGTGAAGGATCTTGCCTCAGTGTTGATGGCTGCTGACTGATCAGGGCGGATGCTGTTAAAGGTTGGGGTGGCTGAGATAATTTCTTAAAATAAGAAAAGAAGTTTACCACATCGATTGAATCTTCTTTTTAAATAAAGTATTGTGTGTCAGGGAACACGGAGGCTGGCAGAGAGGTAAAAAAAATGGGAACTGCTGGTTAGTGAAACGGAACACACACACTAATCAATAAAGTTCGCCATCTATATAGGCAACTTTCATGGTGTCCCAGAACAGTTACATGGAAACATCAAAGGTGCCTCGAGAACACGTTGTTGTTAACAATGCTAAACAGGCATGTGTGTTTTAGTTCTTGAATTATTGAGAATGCTAACAGGATGACGCTGGTTATCTGTAAGTGGCAACTGAAAAAGGCATTTCCCAGTCCAACATCCTCCAAGAATTTTTCAGTCCTTGGCAAAAGGAGGCATGAGTGGAGCCCTTAATCGGAAGCTGCATGTGAAGAATTCCCTCATCATATCCCATCCATTCATCGTGGCCCTGGCCAAGCTTTTGAGCTCATGGAGGCTATCAGAAATACAGTCTTTTTACATATAGCAACAAAGTTAAATAAGAGTGAATTTTAGTATACTCAAACACATATGATAAATGGGGACATTAAATACTACACAGAAGCCTGGGAAAATACATATGATAAAACATTTTCAAAAAAGTATTGACTATGGAAGATACCACTTCTTCCCTTTGTTTCATGTCTTTAAGAATGGTGAAAAGTGAAAGATAACTGCTTTAAGTATCCAAGTCTACTTTGTTCCCTGCCCAGTTTTGTGTTCCCTCATCTGTTCTTGATCTGCTATTAGACTTCCCAGTTGGGAAGGAGAGGCCTAAGGCAGTCTTCTCCTATCTACCCCATGGTGTTACCTCATTTTCATTGCTGATAATTGTGTAAGCACATCCTAGAAAACAGGAAGTTTTACACAAATGTGTTGCTCAGTGCTCAGAGGAGCTACAGACATTTTGAATAAATTTTGCATCTTATATAACTCACTCAATTCCTTGCTGTATTTTGACATAACTGGAAACTTAAAGATGATTTAGTATTTTGGACATATAATTGATCTCAGAACAAAAGTAAATGATCCCATTGAAACATCTATAATTGACTGAATGGCTGTTGCCTTTACCACCTGCCACTTCCTCAGCACTGATGCTCCTAGTCTGTAATATACAGGTGGATCTCACTTCACAAACACTGCAGATTCATAAAATGCACAGTCTAGGGCATAATTAGATACATATTTTAAGTAACTCTTTTTACAGAGTAACTTATTACTAAATTTCTTTACAAGAAAAGCTGCTACTGGGTGATTAAAATATGGCCCACTTTCTAAGAATGATATTTACAAGCAATTTTTCAAAAATGTCTATATGTCTAGATTAGACTTGAAATTCTGGGAAGATGGCACCAGCAGAAGACATCTGTTTTTGTTTGTTTTTTTTTTTTTAATGTATTTGAATTCCCACACATAAACAACCAAGGCAGCTATTTAGCAGAACCAAAACCAAAGGACATTTACAACAAAACTGGTAACAGCATATCTCCACAATCCCCCAAAATTCAGGCTGCTGGAATAAACTGGCTGCAGCCACAAGGCCAGCTTGTTATCAGTGTCTGAGCTGCAGGTAGCAGAGGGACCCTGAACGTGGCTTCTGAGAAACTGAGAACAGGTCAGCTCACAGGTCTTTACCAGAAGTCTCAGGACAATTGCAGAACAGTAGCTGCAGCTGGGCAGCTGGGAGGGTTTTGCTCATCTCTGTAGCAAAGCGCAAGGGCTTACTGTGAATCCTAACATGTGAGCAGCCGGGCCCCTGTGAAATCTCCAAACTGAACCTTTGGAGCTCCTTTTGGAGAAAGGTTCTCACAGTGAAGTGTGGAGTCAAAACAGAACATGACAGAGAGAAAAAAGAAGGTTCAGATAAAATGAGTGAACCAAGAGCCTCAAAAAGACATGGAGGAAACTTAAATTACATGTCACTAAGTGAAAGAAAATCTGCAAGACTTCATAGTGTGATAGTCAAACTCTACAACATTCTAGAAAAGGCAAATCTATGGAGAGGGTGAAAACCTCAGTAGCTGAGGGAGCTAGAGGGTAGGGAGAGATGAGTAGGCAGGGCACAGGATTTTAAGTGTAGCGAAACTGCTGTGTTTAAAGTTTTAAGTATGGATATATGTCATTGTGTGTTTGCCTAAACTCATAGAACATACCAAGAGTGAACTCTAATGTAAACTGTGGTCTTTGATTGGTAATGACGTGCCACTGTAGGTTTATCTGTTGTAAGAAATGTATCACTGTCACGGGGGACATAACTGTAGCAGGGGCTCTGCATGAGTGGAGGCAGGGCACGTATGGGAAATCTGTGCACCTTCCAGTCAGTTTTGTTCATGAGCCTAAAACTGCTCTAGAAAGTTGTTGTTGTCGTTTTGTCACTACGTCATGTCTGACTCTTGCAACCCCATGGACTGTGGCCTGCCAGGCTCCTATGTCCATGGGATTCTCCAGGCAAGAATACTGGAGTGGATTGCCATTCCCTTCTCCAGGGGATCTTCCGGACCCAGGGATTGAACCCAGGTCTTCTGCATTGCAGGCAGATTCTTTATAGACTGAGCTACAAGGGGAGCTCTAAAAAGTAAAGCCTATCAAAAAAAACTGGGTGTGTTTGCTTACAGTTAGTACTGTAAGGCATAGCTACAAACTTAGTGACTTAGAAACAACATAAATGTATTATCTTAGAGTTCTTAGGTCAGAATTCTGGTTGGTTTCAGGTGACTCTGCTACGAGACTTAAACCAAGGTGTATGTGTCTGGGCTTTTATGGGGAGATTGTAGGAAGAATCACCTTCTGTTCATTCAGGTGGATGGCAGAGCTCTCTGCCATGTGTTAAGGGACTGAGGTCCTGTTTCCTTGCTGTTTGCTCCAAGGGTCATTTCTCAGCGTCCAGAGCTTGCATTCTCTGCTTTGTGGCCTTCTTCATTTTTGAGGCCAGAATCAGGGGCCTCCTCCTGTGGGTCAGTCCTCCTGTCTCAGGTCTCTCTTATCTCTTGTTCTGTCCCATCCCTATTGCCTCCAGCTAAAGAAAGTTCTCTTCTTTTAAGGCACTTGTATGATTCAGCTGGGTTTCCACAGATAATCCGGGATTTCTCCTTGGATTTTAGCTTATGGTCTGTAACCTTAGTTATGTCTTCACAGGTTCTAGAGATTAGGACTCAGATATCTGGGGTGACCATTCATTCTATACTATAAGGGGAGGGGCACAGAGCCTGGAAATCTCAGGAAGCAAGCTGCTGTACAAAAATAACAGAAGAGGGAGCTCCGTGATGTTAAAAATTTAGCCTGAACTGTGCCTCCTAAAATTTCATAGAAACTAAATTCAACAAAAAGTATAAATATGGCCTTTTATAATATTTTAAAAATAAGCTAAAGATTTAAAGATATTATATAAGATGTGAAAGAACAATATTCATCAGAGAAAAATTCAGAAAGGAGGTAATGGAACTGAGCTGAGGTATTGGAAATAAAAGAAAAAAAAATTCAACACAAGATAGAATGAAGAAATTACTTTAAGAAAAACTGATAGTACAAAAGAACAACATATCAAATATAAAACATGAAAAATTTAAAGAAGAATTGGAGATAAAGTTAAAAACACTGAGAACTGGCAATAAAAATTCAATATAAATGTTATTGAAGTTTCTGGAAAAAATTGAAAACAAAACAAGAAAATAGGAAACCCACTAACAAGAAGACTTTCTGAAAATATGTATATATTTGAAATTATATATTAGATGCACACTGAGTACCTAAGAATATCAATCTAGAATGACCAAATCAAGATATATTCTAGCAAAATTACTACAGCTTAAAGGAAAAAAAGACTTATTTTTCATCTTGGCAAAATCAGCAGGTGATTTATAAGGGAAAGAAAATTATGTTATCATCAGACCTTTTTTGTTAGTAGTACTTTATGCTAAGAGAAAATGGAGTAACATAAAGTTAAGGTACTCAAGGGAAGAAATGTTAGCCAGTGATTTTATATTCATCAGACTTACCTGCCAATTTAAAGGGTATAGACAAACAAATAGCATTAGAACTCAAGGAAATAGTTCCCAAGATTTCTTCCTGAAGAAGCTTCTAGAGACTGTGCTCCTGAACTACCAAAATGACAAGAGAAACAGCAACATAAGGCCATGTGGTGTCATTAAATGTTTAGTTACTTATAAAACTCAAGAGCAAATGATTTTAGGACGAGAGAGGATAGTATATAATGGCTATATGCTTAGGCATAATATAGTCCAACTACTAAGCAATAGAGAGCAAAAAGCACATATGTAAAAGAAAAAAATATTCACCCATTCTCAGTAATTATATAGGTAACTAGTAATTCTAATATAGTAGAATTAGTATTGTTATTCTGAGACCCTTATGTGTGTAATGTGGGAAAAAGTAAATGAATATATGTGGGATATTCTGTTATTCCCTGTGTCCTTGAGATGTAGGATTCTTGGTACAGATGAAGAGTATATAAGAGAGAAGTGAAGTGAAGTGAAATGAAGTGAAGTCACTCAGTCGTGTCCAACTCTTTGCGGCCCCATGGACTGTAGCCTCCCAGGCTCCTCCATCCATGGGATCTTCCAGGCAAGAATACTGGAGAGGATTGCCATTTCCTTCTTCAGATATAAGAGAGAAGTATATATAAAAGTATATAGAAGAACTCTGGTTTAGAATTTGGATTTGAATTGAACATATCAATCCAAACGTTATCTTAAAAGATTAAATTATCTTGAAAGTTTTACTAAAGGAAGTGACACTCAGTGGCTGCATTATTTTATCCCCAATTCCTACTTCTCCTACACGTTAAGTCCAGAAACTTGATAAGCCACACTCAACTGTTTAAATCCTTTACTTCTTCCTCATCCCCTCTTAACAGACAGTCAGCCTGCAGATTCTACCAACTCTTGTTCAGTTGCTCAGTTGTGTCCAACTCTCTGCGACCACATGGACGCCAGGCTTCCCTGTCCTTCACTATCTCTTGGAATTTCCTCAAATGCATATCTATTGAGTCAATGATACCATCCAACCATCTCATCCTCTGTCACCCCCTCCTCCTCTTGCCCTCAGTCTTTTAAAATAAATCAGCTCTTCTCATCATGTGGCCAAAGTATTGGAGCTTCTGCTTCAGCATCAGTCCTTCCAATGAATATTCAGGACTGATTTCCTTTAGGATTGACTGGTTGGATCTCCTGGCAGTCCGAGGGGCTCTCAAGAGTCTTTTCCAACACCACAGTTCAAAAGCATCAATTCTTTGGTGCTCAGCCTTCTTTATGGTCCAACTCTCACATCCATACAGGACCACTGGAAAAGCCATAGCTTTGACTAGACGGACCTTTGTTGGCAAAATGATGTCTCTGTTTTTTAATATGCTGTCTAGGTTTGTCATAGGTGCAAGAGTCTTTTAATTCAAGGCTGCAGTCACCATCCACAGTGATTTTGGAGGCCAAGAAAATAAGCTCTGTCACTGTTTCCATTTTTTCCCCCATCTATTTGCCATGAATTGATGGGACTGGTTGCCGTGATTTTACTTTTTAATGTTGAGTTTTAAGCTAGCTTTTTCACACTCTTCTTTCACTTTCATCAAGAGGCTCTTTAGTTCATCTTCACTTTCTGTCATAAGGGTGATGTCATCTGCATATCTGAGATTACTG
This sequence comes from Oryx dammah, assembly GCF_014754425.2. Taxonomy (NCBI): domain Eukaryota; kingdom Metazoa; phylum Chordata; class Mammalia; order Artiodactyla; family Bovidae; genus Oryx; species Oryx dammah. Next base: position 6,941,152 of record NW_024070201.1, read on the forward strand.
ATATTTCTCTAACAACTCTACCTTTTAGATATTTCTCAAATCCATCCATTCTTCTCCATCTTAATGGTGCCACCATCTAACCTGGGAGCTCTGCAGTCATCTCCTCAGTGATCTTGTATCTTTCCTTGCCCCTCCAATCCATTCCTTATTTTGCAAAATGATCCCTGTATAGCAAGTATGATCATTCTGCTCCACATTTTAAACTCAGTGGCTTCCCAGAGTCCTGAGATTGGCTACAATGGCCTGGATGATGCAACCGCTGTTGATGCTGAGTCCTCAGATGCACCATTTCCCTCCAGCTCTGAGTTTTCAGTCCCGCTGGGCTTCTTTTGGCTCCTCAAACATGCCAGAGTTTTTAGGGCCATCACATGGATTGTTTTCTCTTCCTGTTACACATTCTTCCTCCTATTGTGGCATCTCATTCTTCCTTATAGCTTCAGCTTAAATATCACCTTCTCCAGATTCTCCTGATCACCACCCCTAATTAGAGGAAATACTCACGAGTGTTTAACATCCTATACTTCTAAGAACACTCTGAGCACTTGTATTTTTTATGCAATTTTCCCCATCAGCATGGGAGTTCCGTGAAGAGAGGAATCTACCTATTTCCCACATAACTCCCATTTCCTAGCACATGGCAGTTACTGATTAAATATTTACTGAATGAATAAGGGAGTGAAAGTGAAAGTCATTCAGTGTCTGACTCTTTGTGACCCCATGAACTGTACAGTCCATGGCATTCTCCAGGCCAAAATACTGGAGTGGGTAGCCTTTCCCTTCTCCAGGGGATCTTTCCAACCCAGGGATCGAACCCAGGTCTCCCACCTTGCAGGCAGTTTCTTTACCAGCTGAGCCACAAGGGAAGCCCATGAATAAGGGAATGATTGTCTAAATAGGCAAGATTGAGACATAAAAATGTTGGTTAATTTCTTTCCTCTAATCTTTGCATTTATTAAAACCAAGTGTGATGCCATCTATTTTATATTTATAGAAATATTATATGTAGGATATTCTCCCTTTCCACAGTCATTTATCTGGCAATCAACTTTTTAAATTGAAATTTTTCCAGTCAGGCCTTTAGATTTAATCACAGAACATTTTATTCTTTCCATCTAAACTTTTAAATGGACTTCCGAGGTGGTGCTAGTGGTAAAAAACAAACAAACAAAAAAACCCTGCCAATGCAGGAGACATAAAAGATGCGGATTTGACTCCTGGGTTGGCAAGATCCCCTGAAGGAGGGCATGGCAACCCACTCCAGTATTCTTGTCTGGAGAATCCCATAGACAGAGGAGTGTGATGGGCTACAGTCCATGGGGTCGCAAAGAGTCAGATATGACTGAAGTGATTTAGCTTGCCATGGAAAACTTCTAAACAGTACAATAAAAATGATTAACTAGTATTCTCAATTAGTAATGCTTTTATACTCTGCTTTTAACAGGCTAAGAAAGCACAATGAGGGTAAAGACTATTATCCAAGATTTTACTAAACTGTAAACAGAACTACTAAGTTATGTCCCAGAGTTAGCCCAGCTTTCTACATTTTTTTCTATTTGAGTTTAGCATGAACATTCAGATTAAGGACCCTGTGGTCCTCTGAAGTCCCACATCATGAAAAAAAGATTTAATTATCTTGGCCTAAAAATGGATAACTATTTTTATGAGGACTTTCAATAATAAAGGTAAAAACAGGAAAAACAAAATTAATGGGCTGTTTGTATAGTAACTAAGTTAACAACAAAATAAATTAACCAGAACACATTACTTCTGAGCATTCTGGAAATGTTCGAACTCCTCTTTTATGTTACTATATAATTCTTAGTTGCTTTGGCATCCCACGTAACTTATATGTGTGTATTTTCTCACATAAATCTTATGTCAGCTGTACATTATTTTTGTTGTGCAAATCAAGATTTCTTAATAAACCATTGTTTTAATTTCTGAAAAAAAAATATTGGACTAAAACTTTGGTTTGTTGTGAAGTGGCCATTGTAGACATGTGACCCATCACAACAGTTATGAACCATTGTTTGTACTGTGGGAGTGAGAAGCTCTGAAGCTCCTTAGCTTCAGGATAAATGTGCCCTGAGTTCAGCTATGCAGTGTGGTTGCTTGATCTGACCTCTGACATTGCTTTTGCCTTGGCACTATGAGTAATTGGTTTGACTTGGGCCCTTGTTTATCCAGCTGTGCCTCTGTCTTAGGATATGGCTCACCTCATCTTCAGAGGTAATGACCCGCAGGGCCATCCCTGACCAGCTCATCTCTGCTATGGCTAAAGCAGGAAGAAAGAGATGGAGAAAGAACACCAAGGACATACCTGCAATAATCTGGGTGATAAGAATTTGAACTTCAGTGGAGCAGAGAGAACAGGGAGAAGAGAGGGTGAACTTGACTGTTTATAGGGGGTGAAAAAAGGAAAACAGTATATGGAATTAGTACCAAATGACTGGGAGAGGGGGAATGGATGTGGAAAAGTTGCTAATGTGGGTCTGCATATCTAGATTAGTTGAAAATATGACAGACAGTAAAACTGTATCAATACAGAAAGTCTCAAATTATGTCTACTTCATTCATATTCACAGGATTCATAAAGAATTTTGGTAGATAATCTTCCTTTTAAACAACCAAGCAGATATTCTTATATTCAAGATTGTGAATCAAAATATTTCTTAGAACACAGGCTACACATGCTGTTCATACACACTATCACTGCCTTTCATATTGTAGAGAATGTAACACGGAGTGCCAACCTAGATAAAAGGTAACACATTAAAGAGGTGAAGGTGGCAGACTTGGGCCAGACTTCCTGGCACCAGATCCAGCTTTGTCACTGAGGAGACCCTTGTGTGGCTAAGAGCAAGTTACATATGCTCTCATCCTCAGTTTCCCCATTTGGATGGTGAAGATACTCATAGTTATATACCTTGTAATATTAAAGTTGTTATGACAATTGAATTATTAATTATAAAGTAAACTTTAGAATTGTACCTGGCATGTACAAAGTAAGTATTTCATAAATAAATGTTTTCTAAGATTCTCCTAATTCTCAGATTATCTAATTTTATAGAAGAGTCTGTTCTGTCCAATCTTTAGCCTTGTTTTACTTTGCCTTTAGTTAATTCTACATTGACAAATATTTTAAAACATACCGTTTATGTTAGTGTTAGTCACTCAGTTGTGTCTGACTCTTTGCGACCCCATGGACTGTAGCCTGCCAGGCTCCTCTGTACATGGGATTTCCCAGGCAAGAGTACTGGAGTGGGTTGCCATTTCTTCTTCAGGGGATCTTCCTGATCCAGTGATTGAACCTGGGTCTTCTGCATTGCAGGCGGATTCTTTATTATCTAAGCCACAAGGAAAACCCATGTATGTCAGAGAACCTAGTTAAAGGACAAAAGTCTGCTCAGTGCACACTCATGCCTTTCCCTGGGCCATTTAATTCCTTTGCTGCAGCAGTAGTGTCTGCCGGTCCCTCAAGAGAGGGCTCTGAAGGCAGGGCTTGCAGACCCGGGAGGCCGCCTGGTACTCATCTTGGCTTCCCATTTCTTTTGTGTCACCCCATCCTAACTGATTAATAGACTGCATGTGCGTCATCCTACTCCCGTCTTTAGCAGCATGCAAACTCCTTTAATCATTCCTTATCTTGAACTTTGCTAACCTTTTGAGCTATAAACCTTTATAAAGCTGTAAATGAAATCTTATGGATCTACAAGTCTGGCACTTAAAACACATGAGAATTCCTTAGCAAATATACTTTCTTTTCCTTGAAGTGGAGTGAAAGTCACTCAGTCGTGTCCAAATCTCCCACCCCATGGACTGTATGTAGCCCACCAGGCTCCTCCATCCATGGAGTTTTCCAGGTAAGAATGCTGGAGTGAGTTGCCATTCCTTTCTCCAGGGGATCTTCCTGATCCAGGGATCGAACTCCAGTGTCCTGCACTACAGGCAGGTTCTTTACCACTGAGCTACCTGGGAAGCCCCTTTATTCCTTACTTTCAACTGAAATTCAGTTCATTAGTAGTTAAAAAGAGGAAAACTGGGCTTGTTTATGGTTAATGCCTCCTTCCTACTGGAGAGTTAGTTGATTAGTTGGAAATTTCCAGGATGTATGACTTGGCAAGGACCATTAATATTTTCATGATTTCCAATACCAATTGTTGTTTGGTATTAGTTTATAAATTACTGCTTTGTTTTTATACTCTTAGATCAATTTAACCTCCTAGAAGATATCTAAGAACTTTTTTGGCCTGTCAAAATTCTGTTTGTCTGATAGAACTTTTCTTGGTACATTTACTTATGACCTCACACTCCTGAGAAGGTTTATATTTTTCAAATACACATAGATGAGAGAGCACCACATGGCAAAAGCAATGGTCCCGCATCCTTATAGATTTATATGAGAAGAGAAAACAGCCCACAAATGAGAGGTAATAAGAGAAACAATAAGGAAATAATGATAACAGCATTTATTGTGTCTTTATGCCAAGGGCCACACTAAGCTGTTCTTTATGTTATAATATATGGGGCTTCCCGCATGGCTTAGGCTGGTAAAGAATCCACCTGCAATTGGGGAGACCTGGGTTTGATCCCTGAGTTGGATAGATCCCCTGGAGAAGGGAAAGGTTACCCACTCCAGTATTCTGGCCTAGAGAATTCCATGGACTATACAGTCCATGGGGTCACAAAGAGTTGGACATGACTGAGTGACTTAAAAAAAAATAGAGGACACACCCTAAGGTGATATCTGTATTTTAAAGATATTTTTTAACCAAAATATTTCATAACAAGATTACATTAGTGAATAAGATTACATTGCACACACTACTTTATGAACTGCATTGCATTTGTAAATCATATCTAGTTTCCCTTTCCCCTTTTAAAATCACAGTAGACCTCTTTCCATTTCAGTATCTCTGAATCTCACATTTAGCTAATACTTATTAATCTGACTTTTACCTTTTCCATCACACATGTTTAAAATAAAAAATACATATATGTAACATAAGTTTATTTATTCAAATAAATTTAAACCTGATTATAGATATGGATATACAGATAGACACAAATAAAATAATCCATTGTATATCAAAAAGTATTTGTGGTGGAAGAGATTTAAAGAAACTAAAAACAAAAGGTGTAATATTTAGTTACTTCATTTTAAAACATGTTCTTTTATAAACAGATAATTTCATGAAGTTAATTAATAAATTTTAAATTGTGCACCATTGTTTTTATAAAAGCTGTAAAGTATCCATGGTATGGACCTAACAGAAGCACAAGATATTAAGAAGAGGTGGCAAGAATACACAGAAGAACTGTATAGAAAAGATCCTAATGAACCAGATAACCACGATGGTGTGATCACTCACCAAGAGCCAGATATCCTGGAATGTGAAGTGAAGTGGGCTTTAGGAAGCATCACTATGAACAAAGCTTCTGGATGCAATGGAATTCCAGCTGAGCTATTTCAGATGCTTAACAGTGGCCACAGGACTGGAAAAGGTCAGTTTTTATTCCAATCTCAAAGAAAGGCAATGCCAAAGAATGCTCAAAACTACCGCACAGTTTTAGTCATCTCACATGCTAGCAAAGTAATGCTCAAAATTCCCCAAGCCAGCTTCAACAGTATGTGAACAATGAACTTCCAGATGTTCAAGCTGGATTTAGAAAAGGCAGAGGAACCAGAGATCAAATTGCCAACATCCGCTGGATCATGGAAAAAGCAAGAGAGTTCCAGAAAAACATCTACTTCCACTTTACGGACTATGCCAAAGCCTTTGACTGTGCAATCACAACAAACTGGAAAATTCTTAAAGAGATGGGAATATCAGACCACCTTACCTGCCTCCTGAGGAATCTGTATGCAGGTCAAGAAGAAATAGTTAGATCCGGACATGGAACAAAAGACCAGTTCCAAATCAGGAAAGGAGTACATCAAGGCTACATATTGATACCCTGTTTATTTAACTTATATGCAGAGTACATCATGAGAAATGCCACACTGGGTGAAGCACAAGCTGGAATCAAGATTGCTGGGAGAACTATCAATAACCTCAGATATGCAGATGACACCACCCTTATGGCAGAAAGTGAAGAACTAAAGAGCCTCTTGATGAAAGTGAAAGAGAAGAGTGAAAAAAGTTGGCTTAAATCTCAACATTCATAATACTAAGATCATGGCATCCAGTCCTATCACTTCATGCAAACAGATGGGAAACAATGTATACAGTGACAGACTTTATTTTGGGGGGCTCCAAAATCACTGCAGATGGTGACTGTAGCCATGAAATTAAAAGATGCTTGCCCCTTGGAATAAAAGCTATGCCCAACCTAGACAGCATATTAAAAAGCAGAGACATTATTTTGCCCAAAAAGGTCTGCCTAGTCAAAGCTATTGTTTTTCCAGTAGTCATGTATGGATGTGAGAGTTGGGCTATAAAGAAAGCTGGGTGCTGAAGAATTGATGCTTTTGAACTGTGGTGTTGGAGAAGACTCTTGAGAGTCCCTTGAAAAGAAAGGAGATCCAGCCAGTCCCTCCTAAAGGAAATCAGTCTTGAATATTCACTGGAAGGACTGATGCTGAAGCTGAATCTCCAATACTCTGGCCACCTGATGCGAAGAACTGACTCACTGGAAAAGACTCTGATGCTGGGAAAGATTGAAGGCAGGAGGAGAAGAGGATAACAGAGGATGAGATGGTTGGATGGCGTCACCAACTCAATGGACATGATTTTGAGCAAGCTCTGGGAGGTGGTGATGGACAGGGAATCCTGGTGTGCTGCCGTCCATGGGGTCATGAAGAGTCGGACATGACTGAGTGACTGAATTGAAAGTGTCCATGAAAACAATTAATGTATCATATGCAGACATACACATATGCACATATACATACCCCATTTCACAAATGCATATAGTCTCCTGTCAATCTAGTATATAGTACTGGACCTCTGTCATCAAAAAATATAAATTGTGAAATCTATGTTTTCTCTCAACATTATATAAGAACACTTGCTTGCTCAGTCCAATCACTGTGGGCATAAAATGATCAAGCAAAGTAAAAAGATTTACTTCATGAATGTTAAGTGTCCTAGAGGATTAAATTTTAATTATAGGTAGTGGTTTCAATTGTTTTTAAAATATTTTTTAAACTTTTAAAAGATTAAAAATAACTTACCAATTATTCTTAATTGGTAAAACAAGTTTAACCAAGACTTAGAGGCAATAATTCAACAGAGACCGCAAAGCCCAGGAACATCACTTGGCATTTTCAGGAGAAGTGACGATTTCAGAGGAAAATAAATGTTCTGCAGGAAATGAAAACCAAAAGAAGACGTTACTTTTATTCCTGAAAATTTATAACTAATTAAATTTTTCTTGTATTGCTAGTCATATTTCCTTCTCCAGTTTCAGTACTATGATGTATAAAACATTGCACAACCTTGTACCTATACATTTTGAAATTGTAGCCTTTTTCATCCCATCAGCATTTGTGTGTATAGTGAATAATTCATTAGAAACATGACTTAATTAATTGTGCTTTAAAATGTACACTGCCTATACTTTGGGAGATGTCTATCTAATAAAATCATCTTTTGATATCAGAACATTCTAGAAAGTATTTATATATACAATAAAAGACAATTTAGGCATGGCACATCTGGAAAAAGCCCACTCAGTAAAAAGTAACTGTGGTTATTGATCTTGATTTTAAAAAGGGGAAGGGAAAATAAGATGTATAACATTTTTTGAAAATTAAGAAGCATATATAAGCTTCTAAGGACAGAAAATAAACCATAGATAGCTTATGTTCAGTGTTTAATACAGTTTCACGTGGAAGTTAGCACTCAGAGCTTTAATGGGGATGGTAGTGCTCCTCTCTATGCTGGAGGAAACAATTCCATTATTTTGAGGTGTCTGCATTATCCACATGAGTATTCATTGTTCAAAGGAGAGATGCAGAATGGGAAGGAGATTCATATTTATGCCTCTTCATTAATGTTTATATATATTGAACACTCTCCACATACCAGAAATTGTGTGTGGGACTGAAAAAGAAAAGCTTGATTTTTGTCCTGCTTGAACTTACATTCTACCATGTGATGAAAGCTCATTGTGGTAAGTACCCTACTATGCAGGCAGTGAGTGCAAAGGGCTATGGAGCACAGAAGGGAAGCCACTTCTCTTATCCAGGGGTCAGAGAAAGCTTTCCTGTGTGTTTCTCAGTCCCCATTCTTGCTGCCCTGTGTTAGGTCGTCCTCGTCTTGCACCCAGCTTTTAGCCATAGTCTCCTAACTGATCGTCCTGCCTCATGTCCTTGCTCCTGTCCACTCTAAATCTAGTTTAGAAGCTTTCACTCTCCCCACATCACTCTCAGGATTACGTTCAAACACAGTATTATGTCTCAAAACATCTTTAATAGTTGGGATTCCATGTTCTTCCCATCCTAATCTCTAGCTATCTTGTTACACTTGACCCTAACGTGTAACTAAACTACCTTAAGTTCCAAGGACACATTATGTTTATGAATCTCATCTGCCCCTGGTTCATGTACTTCCTCTTTCTAGAACGTTCTCATCTCCTTTACTGCACCTGTACCTGGTTAATTCATTCTCATTGTTTAGGTTTCTGTTCAGATGTATTCATCCAAGCCAAAAAGATAAGTGTCTTCCTACTATCTTCCCTTTATCTTGTCCTTTTCATTTAATCAATCATCAAATCCTAAAAATTCTAAGACTAAGCATCTTTACTGTGAATTATTTAAATTTTCCCTACCTACTAACATATACCTGCAAGGTTGGTGTTCTTGTTCCGCTGCTAAAACAAAAGCTAAAAGGGATTAAGTTGCCAACTCAGGAGCACACATTTAATAGGTCACACATCTGGGATGAAAATCAAATTCCATCTGACTTCAAAGCCAAAATGCTCTAGCACATTGCCTTTCTACTACCTTTCCATACTAAACCATTGAGTGTTCGCTCAAAAATGTTGTTGCTTTAAGATGTTTAATTTAATTTTTTGTTTCTTCCATATTTATATAAAAATCAGTGGCTAACAAAATTGAGCACTAGACTTTTACTTTATATTTCTAAGGGATAGAAAGTGAGAAATAATTGAAAAGTGATGAAGCAGATGCTTTCATTTTAAATAAAACAAAAATAAATTATTTAAAAAGGATTTCAAGCTGATCTCACTTTATATGTAGAATCTAACAAAGCTGAATATACAGAGACATAAGTAAAATGGTGGTTACCAGGGACAGGGAAATGGGATAAATGAGGAGATGTTGGTCAAAAGATACAAAGTTGCAATTATGTAAAATTAATGGGCTAGATAGAGATCTCAAGTACAGCATGATAACTATAGTTAATAATTCCATATTGAATACTGGAAATTTGCTAGGAGAATAGACTACAGGTACGCTTACTCTCACAAGAAAGGTAACTATGTGAGTAAATGGATATGTTAATTAGCTTGACCATAGTAATCATTTGCTATGTGTACGTATATCAAATAATCATGTTGTAAACCTTCAATATAATCAATTTTATGAAAAAATAAAATACTAATCAGACAAAAATGTCACTGTAGTTATGAATCTCTTATGAACAAATATAAATTTTAAGATATTGCAAGCAAACTGTAGGAAATTCTACCACCTGCCCACATATAACCATTGTTAGCAAATTTTCCTATATTTTGTAGATTATATATATAATAATGTATTTGCATGTATCATACTTCCTGCTACTCAGTCTTTTGGGGGAAATGGAGAATATTGAAACAAAAGACTCAGTCTTGAAAGCAAAGCTCTTACAATATGGTAGAATTACATTTTGACTTAAATACATTCAGATCTAAGGGATAAACAGGCCTGATAGACATTGAAGTCCCTGTCTTTAGACATTCACCAGAATGGTCTTGATGGGTACACAGTCCAAATTTGTGAAAGTGACACTACAGTGAAGATAAAAATTAGCATGAATGAGAGACTACTTTCAGAATGGAGAAATGCTAGCTGACTTTCATTAAGTAATCCCAAATTGACTTTGGCAAGGACAGAGCCTGTCTAGTTTAGGGAGATACTTCCAAATTAGCTATTATAATTTTAAAACCATAAAAGAATACAGAGGCAGAGAAGTGAGAAAGAAGTGAAAGTTTGTCTCAAATGTTGACATGGGAGGGGCAGAAAATTCCATGTGGAATCACTGTATCCATTTTTGATTTTTTAATGCATCAGAAAAATTCTAAACATTTTTTCCATTTATATATGCATTACTTAAATAGTCATTGCAAGTAGAGAATATTTGAGTAGTGATTAGATACATTTTTATCACAACTGAATAGCTTTAGTCTTTTTCAATTTGTTCTGTTTCAGTTTCAGATAAATATTTGTGGACAGTTGTCTAACCTAAGGGGAAATACAGAACTTTTGCTTTTTACTGAAGGTTTCAGTTGGTTTTATCACAGAGTTAGTCTCCAAGGATGAGTGAAATCTGTGTTTTATTTCTGCTACAGTTGATTTGAAATGTTTCAGAATAAAGGCAAAACAACAGAGAATTTCAGATAAAGGAAGACAAGGGTCACTGCATAGCTTCCAGTCTTCTAATATATCTTAGAAATGATAAAGAACAAGAAAGAGCAAATAAAATTTCACAGAAACGTACCCATGGTATAACTTGAAAACAAAGAGTGATCATACTTCAAAATAACTGAAATAAGAAAACGGAAAACAAACCTACTAAATCCTAGTGCAAGAGCACATCCTCCTGACAGTTCAGCTCTACCCTGGCCTGCTTTGTTTTGGCATAAGCAAGGACAGACCAAGAAAAACCATGGGTAAGAGAGAAGAAAGCTAGTGGAGAGTCTCAGGTTGATCTAAAAGCACTGTCAGAAAGATTATGCTGTGCTTAGTCACTCAGTCGTGTCTGATTCTTTGTGACCCCATGGACTGTAGCCCGCCAGGCTCCTCTGTCCATGGGATTCTCCAGGCAAGAATATTGAAGTGGATAGGCTATCCCTTTGACAGGGGATCTTCCCAAGCCAGGGATCGAACACAGATCTCCTGCATTGCAGGCGGATTCTTCACCATTTGAGCCACCAGGGAAGCCCAAGAATACTGGAGTGGGTAGCCTGTCTCTTCTCCAAGGGAACTTCTGTACCCAAACTGGGGTCTCCTGAATTTCAAGCAGATTCTTTACCAGCTGAGCTACCAGGGAAGCCCCAGAAAGACTAAGCCTACACTTAGTCTGAAAAATACTAAAAAAAAAAAAAGAAAAATGTACCTTGGTAGATCAGAGTATGAACTCCAGGGAAAGAGCTACAGGGTGTATGCTGAGCATTCTTGAAAATGTATACCTGCTAGGGGGAAAGGCAAAAATGATGTGAAAAGCCCCCTTTGGCTATTTATTAAGTAGTGAAAGATAAAAGAAGCCAAAAAGAGAAGTATCTGTCCAGGAAGACAATGGATAACCAAAAATTTGAAGGATATACAACCTGATTTCCAACCACCAAAAGAGCAACAATCTACTCACCTATCTGAGCTTTGCGATATTAACAGAAGGTACAATTGAACTAGGAATTTTGTACAATATAAAAAGGAACAGAAAAGGTTCCAGTTGTTCTACATCCATACCAAAACACGGTGTGATCATTGTTTTTAACTTTAGCCATCCTAACTGCAGCCATGAAATTAAAAGATGCTTGCTCCTTGGAAGAAAAGTTATGACCAACCTAGACACCATATTAAAAAGCAGATAAATTGCCAACAAAGGTCTGCCTAGTCAAAGCTTTGGTTTTTTTTCCAGTAGTTATGTATGGATGTGGTACTGTTGCTGCTGCTGCTAAGTTGCTGCAGTCATGTCTGACTCTGTGCGACCCCATAGACAGCAGCACACCAAGCTCCCCCATCCCTGGGATTCTCCAGGCAAGAATGCTGGAGTGGATTGCCATTTCCTTCTCCAATGCATGAAAGGGAAAAGGGAAAGTGAAGTCACTCAGTCGTGTCCAACTCTTAGAGAACCCATGGACTGCAGCCCACCCGGCTCCTCCGTCCATGGGATTTTCCAGGCAAGAGTACTGGAGTGGGGTGCCAGTGCTTTCTCCAGTATGGATGTGAGAGTTGGACTATAAAGAAAGCTGAGCACCAAAGAATTGATGCCTTTGAACTGTGGTGTTGGAGAAGACTCTTGAGAGTCCCTTGGACAGCAAGGAGATCCAACCAGTCCATCCTAAAGGAAAGCAGTCCTGAATATTCATTGGAAGCGCCACTCCAAATCTTTGTTGTGACAAGACAAAGAATCGAGGAACATACACTCGCCTGACAGAAGGACTGATACTGTAGCTCAAGCTCCAATACTTAGGCCACCGGATGTGAAGAACTGACTCATTTGAAAAGACCCTGATGCTAGGAATGACTGAAGGCAGGGGGAGAAGGGGACGACAGAGGATGAGATGACCGGATGGCATCACCGACTCAATGAACATGAGTTTGAGTAAACTCCGGGAGTTGGTGATGGACAGGGAAGTGTGTTGAGCTGCAGTCCACGGGGTCGCAAAGAGTTAGACATGACTGAGCGACTGAACTGAATTGAATAAGTATGCACTGATATCACATAAATGTTTATCATTTGCATTAATTTAATGGCTAATAACATTGAGCATCTTTTCTTATGGTTATTTGTCATCCGTATTTATTTTTTGATAAAATATCTGTCAAATCTTTGCTTATTTTTAACTGGGTTCTTTGTTTCATTGGGTTCTTTTTTTCTTTTTAATCAAATTTTGTTATTAACTATAAAAGTTATTTATGTATTCTGGATACAAGTCCGTTATCAGGTAGGTAATTTGCAAACAGTCAGTGACTTGCCTTTTAATTCTATTAACAGTGTCTTACAAAAAGTGAAAGTTCTTCACCTTGATGAAGCACAATTTACTAATTTTTAAATTTATGGATCATTACTTTGGTAATGATCATATCTAGAATTCTCAAAATTGTCTAATTTGTAGGCATAAGGTAGTTCATAATATTCTATTATCCTTTTAACATCTGTAGAGTCAGTAATAATGTCACTTTTCATTCTTGGCATTGTTTCTAATCTGGTAGAGCTTTAGAATTTATTTTTAATTGAAACATAATTGCTTTACAAATTATGTTATTTCTGCCATATATCAACATGAATCAGCCATAGGTATACATATGTCCCTTCCCTCTTGAACCTCCCTCCAACCTCCCACCTCATCCCACCCCTCAAGGTTGTCACAGATTACCTCAAGGTTGTCATAGATTACTGGGTTTGAGCTCCATGCATCCCAGAGCAAATTCCCACTGGCTATCTATTTTACATATGGTAGTATATATGTTTCAATGCTACTCTCAATTTGTCCCACACTTTCCTTCCCCCACTGTGTTCACAAGTCTATTTTCTATGTCTGCATCTCAATTGCTGCTATGCAAATAGATTCATCAGTACCATCTTTTTAGACTACATATATATGTGTTAGTTGGAGAAGGCAATGGCAACCCACTCCAGTACTCTTGCCTCCCATCGACGGAGGAGCCTAGTAGGCTGCAATCCATGGGGTCACGAAGAGTCGGACGTGACTGAGCGACTTCAGTTTCACTTTTCACTTTTCACTTTCATGCACTGGAGAAGGAAACGGCAACCCACTCCAATGTTCTTGCCTGGAGAATCCCAGGGATGGGGGAGCCTGGTGGGCTGCCATCTTTGGGGTTGCATAGAGTCGGACACGACTGAAGCAACCTAGCAGCAGCAGCAGCATATGTGTTGGTACATGTGATTTGTTTTTCTCTTTCTGACTCACTTCACTCTGTATAATAGGCTCTAGGTTCATTCACTTCATCAGAACTGACTCAAATGGGTTCCTTCTTATGGCTGAGTAATACTCAATTGTATGTACCACAGCTTCTTTATCCATTCATCAGTTGATGAACATTTGGGTTGCCTCCTAGCTATTATAAATAGTGCTGTAATGAACATTGGGATGCATGTTCTTTTTCAGTTATTGTTTCCTCAGGGTAAATGCCCAGAAGGGGGATTGTTGGGTCATACACTAGATTTATTCCTAGTTTTTTAAGCAATCTCCTTACTGTTCTTCAAAGTGGCTGTATCAATTTGCATTCCTACCAACAATGCAAGAGGGTTTCCTTTTCTCCATACCCGCTCCAGCATTTATTGTTTGTAGATTTTTTGATTATGGCCATTCAGACTGGTGTTAAGTGATACCTCACTGTAGTTTTGATTTGCATTTCTCAATAATGAGTGACGTTAGGCATCTTTTCACGTGCTCATTAGCCATCTGCATGTCTTATTTGGAGAAAGGTCTGTTTAGGTCTTCTGCACACTTTTGATTGGGTTGTTTGTTTTTCTGGTATTGAGCTACATGAAGTGTTTGTATATTTTGGAGATTAATAATTTCTCAGTTGCTTCATTTGTTATTATTTTCTCCTATTCTGAGGTTGTCTTTTCACCTCGTTTATAGTTTCTTTTGTTGTGCAAAAACTTTTAAGCTTAATTAGGTCCCATTTCTTCTTTTGTTGTTGTTGTTAATTTTTTTTTATTTCCATTTCTCTAGGAGGTGGGTCATAGAGGATCTTGCTGTGATTTATGTCAAGGAGTGTAATGCCTATGTTTTCCTCTAAGAACTTCATATTTTCTGGCTTTATACTCAGGTCTTTAGTCTAGTTTGAGTTTATTTTCATATATGGTTTAAGGAGGAGTTCTAGCTTCATTCTTTTGTGTGTAGTTGTCCAGTTTTCCAAGCAGCACTTATTGATGAGGCTGTCTTTTCTCCATTGTATACTCTTGTCTCCTTTTCAAAGATAAGGTGCCCATAGGTGTATGGGTTTATTCTTGGACTTTCTATCTTTTTCCATTGGTCTATATTTCTGTTTTTGTGCCAGTACTGTACTGTTTGATGACTGTAGCATTATACTAGTCTGAAATCAGGAAAGTTGACTCCTCTAGCTCCATTTTTCTTTCTCAGTATTGCTTTGGCTATTCCGGGTCTTTTGTGTTTCCATAGAAATTGTGAAATTTTGTCTATGGGAAGATGGCGGAGGAATAGGAAGGGAAGACCACTTTCTCCCTCACAAATTCCTCAAAAGATCATTTCAACGCAGAGCAAACTCCACAAAACAACCTCTGAATGCAGGCAGAGGACATCAGGCAACCAGAAAAGCAGATCATTGTCTTCAAAAACAGGTAGGAAAAAATATAAAAGACGAGAAAAGAGACAAAGGAGGTGGGGAGGGAGCTCCGTCCCGGGAAGGGAAGCCTTTCCCGGGAAGGGAATTCTAAGAAGAGAGGTTTCCAAACACAAGGAAACACTCTCCCTGCCGAGTCTGTAGCGAGCCTTGGAAACACAGAGGGCAACATAACAGGAAGGAAAAACAAATAAATAATTAAAACCAACAGATTACAAGCCCAACAGTAACTCCCCCAGCGGAAAAGCCGTGCAGACGCCTGCATCCGCCACTAGCAAGTGGGGGCAGGGCAGGGAAGCGCGGGAGGCACGGGCTGCTGCGCTCGGTAAGAATCGGGCAGAAACACCCCACGCGTAACCAGAGTGATCGAACCTGGGCTAGCAAACCAGACTGGGGGATAGCTACCACGCAAAAAGCTGGAACATAAAACGCCGCCAGGACTGCGCACAGAACAAAGGACGGAACGGAAATAGCTGGCTGCAGACCATCCCCCGCCGGGGACAGGCAGCCAGAGCTGTAAGGGCTGGAAAGGGGCAATCGCAGCCCCAGAGAGACTTTACCTAACAAACTGCAGGCAGGCTTCATTGCTGAGACTTCTGGGGGTGCTGGACAGTCACCATCCGCCTCACAGGGAGCGCCAGCAGTATACCCAGAAAACTGAGCAGTAGAGACAGAGAAGGGGACAAGTCGCGGTGACCGCGCTCGCCAGGCTCCTGAGCTGCTCAGACCTGGGAGGGGCGCAGAGTGCAGTCCCAAACAAGTCTGTGCCTCTGAGGGCTACCTGGGTGCCAAACCTGAGCAGCTTGGACCCAGGAGGTGCGCGCAGCCTGGGGCCGGCCTCGGACATTTCCCGGCTGAGCACTGTGGAGCCAGAGCGGTTTGTTCGCCGTGGTGGGGGACAGGTCCAGCGGGGCTGAGACGCTGTGTGCCCACGACAGTGCTATTTATTTGCAGCATCCCCCCCTCCCCACAGTGCGACTGAACTAGTGAGCCTAAAAAAAAAAAAAAGTGTCCACCACTGCCCCCCTGTGTCAGGACGGAACTCAGACACTGAAGAGACCAGCAAACAGAAGAAGTCAAACAGAGGGAACCGCCTTGGAAGTGACCCCACACGGCCCATAACATCAGAGAAGGGCCAGATATATCTTCACTATTTTTACAATCATTCCTTTTTTTTTCTTCTTTTTCTTTTTTCTTTTTTTTTCTTTCTAACTTTTTTTTGTGTTAAGTCTTCTATTTCTCCTCTAATTTTTAATTTCTATAACCTACTATTACTTTTCAAAAAAAAAAGAAAAGACTCTACTTTTTTAAGGCAAACACCATATATAGTCTTTGTATGGTTGTTGTTGGTATTTCTTTTTTAATCTTGTGGTTTTTTTTTCTTTTTTTTCTTATTATTTTTTTCTTTTTTCTTTTTTTCTTTCTTCCTTCTGCTTCTTCTTTTAATATTGTATTTTTGAAAATCCAACCTCTACTCTAGGTTTTTTAATCTTTGCTTTTTGGTTTTTGTTGTCAATTTTGTACATTTCAAAACCCAATTTTACCTGACAGCGAGATTACTGGCTTGACCACTTTCTCCTCCTTTTGGACTCTCCTTTTTCTCCACCAGGGGGCCTCTGTCTCCCCCCCCCCCCCATCTCTTCTATATCCAACTCTGTGATTCTCTGTGTGTTCTAGATGGTGGAGAACACCTAAGGAACTGATTACTGACTGGACTTGTCTCTCTCCTTTTCATTACTCTCTCTTACCCTCCTGGCCACCTCTGTCTACTTCCTCCCTCTCCTCTTCCCTGTATAACTCCATGAATACCTCTGAGCGGTCCAGACTATGGAGCGCACATAAGGAAGTGACTATTGACTAGCTTGCTCTCTCCTCTTTTGATCTCACCGCATCTCATTCCAGTCACCTCTAACTACCCCCTCCCTCTTCTCTTCTCCATGTAACCCAGTGAACCTCTCTGGGTGTCCCTCAATGTGGAGAAACCTTTCATCTTTAACCTAGATGTTTTATCATCAGTACTGTATAGATGGAGAAGTCTAGAGACCACTGTAAAAATAAAACCGAAAACCAGAAGCAGGAGGCTTAAGTCCAAATCTTGAGAACATTGGAGAACTCCTGAATTCAGGGAACATTAAGCAATAGGAGCTCATCAAACGCCTCCGTACCTACACTGAAACAAAGCTCCACCCAAGGGCCAACAAGTTCCAGAACAAGACATATCACACAAATTCTCCAGCAACACAGGAACACACCCCTGAGCTTCAATATACAGGCAGCTCAAAGTTACTCCAAAACTTTAGACGTTTCATAACCCATTACTGGTCACTCCACTGCACTCCAGAGAGAAGAAACCCAGCTCCACCCACCAGACCTCCAACACAAGCCTCCCTAATCAGGAAACCTTGACAAGCCACTGATACAACCCCACCCACAGTGAGGAAGCTCCACAATAAAGAGAACTACACAAATTCCCAGAATATAAAAAGGCCATCCCAAACGCAGCAATATAACCAAGATGAAGAGACAGAGGAATACTCAGCAGGTAAAGGAACAGGAGAAATGCCCACCAAACCAAACAAAAGAGGAAGAGATAGGGAATCTACCTGAGAAAGAATTCCGAATATTGATAGTGAAAATGATCCAAAATCTTGAAATCAAAATGGAATCACAGATAAATAGCCTAGAGAAAAGGATTGAGAAGATGCAAGAAAGGTTTAACAAGGACCTAGAAGAAATAAAAAAGAGTCAATATACAATGAATAACGCAATAAATGAGATCAGAAACACTCTGGAGGCAACAAATAGTAGAATAACGGAGGCAGAAGATAGGATTAGTGAAATAGAAGATAGAATGGTAGAAATAAATGAATCAGAGAGGAAAAAAGAAAAACGAATTAAAAGAAATGAGGACAATCTCAGAGACATCCAGGACAATAGGAAACGCTCCAACATTCGAATTATAGGAGTCCCAGAAGAAGAAGACAAAAAGAAAGACCATGAGAAAATCCTTGAGGAGATAATAGTTGAAAACTTCCCTAAAATGGGGAAGGAAATAATCACCCAAGTCCAAGAAACCCAGAGAGTTCCAAATAGGATAAACCCAAGGCGAAACACCCCAAGACACATATTAATCAAATTAACAAAGATCAAACACAAAGAACAACTATTAAAAGCAGCAAGGGAAAAACAACAAATAACACACAAGGGGATTTCCATAAGGATAACAGCTGATCTCTCAATAGAAACTCTTCAGGCCAGGAGGGAATGGCAAGACATACTTAAAGTGATGAAAGAAAATAAGCTACAGCCCAGATTACTATACCCAGCAAGGATCTCATTCAAATACGAAGGAGAAATCAAAAGCTTTACAGACAAGCAAAAGCTGAGAGAATTCAGCGCCACCAAACCAACTCTCCAACAAATTCTAAAGGATATTCTCTAGACAGGAAACACAAAAAGGGAGTATAAACCCGAACCCAAAATAATAAAGTAAATGGCAACGGGATCATACTTATCAATAATTACCTTAAACGTAAATGGATTGAATGCCCCAACCAAAAGGCAAAGACTGGCCGAATGGATACAAAAGCAAGAACCCTCTATATGCTGCTTACAAGAGACCCACCTCAAAACAAGGGACACATACAGACTGAAATTGAAGGGTTGGAAAAAGATATTCCATGCAAATAGAGACCAAAAGAAAGCAGGAGTGGCAATACTCATATCCGATAAAATAGACTTTAAAACAAAGGCTGTGAAAAGAGACAAAGAAGGCCACTACATAATGATCAAAGGATCAATCCAAGAAGAAGATATAACAATTATAAATATATATGCACCCAATATAGGAGCACTGCAATATGTAGGACAAATGCTAACAAGTATGAAAGGGGAAATTAACAACAACACAATAATAGTGGGAGACTTTAATACCCCACTCACACCTATGGACAGATCAACTAAACAGAAAATTAACAAAGAAACGCAAACTTTAAATGATACATTAGACCAGTTAGACCTAATTGATATCTATAGGACATTTCACCCCAAAACAATGAATTTCACCTTTTTCTCAAGTGCTCATGGAACCTTCTCCAGGATAGATCACATCCTGGGCCATAAATATAACCTTGATAAATTCAAAAAAATCGAAATCATTCCAAGCATCTTTTCTGACCATAATGCACTAAGATTAGATCTCAATTACAGGATGAAAACTATTAAAAATTCCAACATATGGAGGCTGAACAACACGCTTCTGAATAACCAACAAATCATAGAAGAAATCAAAAAAGAAATCAAAATATGCATAGAAACGAATGAAAATGAAAACACAACAACCCAAAACCTGTGGGACACTATAAAAGCAGTGCTAAGAGGAAAGTTCATAGCAATACAGGCATACCTCAAGAAACAAGAAAAAAGTCAAATAAATAACCGAACTCTACACCTAAAGCAACTAGAAAAGGAAGAATTGGAGAACCCCAGAGTTAGCAGAAGGAAAGAAATCTTAAAAATTAGGGCAGAAATAAATGCAAAAGAAACAAAAGAGACCATAGCAAAAATCAACAAAGCCAAAAGCTGGTTCTTTGAAAGGATAAATAAAATTGACAGACCATTAGCCAGACTCATCAAGAAGCAAAGAGAGAAAAATCAAATCAATAAAATTAGAAATGAAAATGGAGAGATCACAACAGACAATAAAGAAATACAAAGGATCATAAGAGACTACTATCAGCAATTATATGCCAATAAAATGGACAACCTGGAAGAAATGGACAAATTCTTAGAAAAGTACAATTTTCCAAAACTGAACCAGGAAGAAATAGATAACCTTAACAGACCCATCACAAGCACGGAAATTGAAACTGTAATCAGAAATCTTCCAGCAAACAAAAGCCCAGGTCCAGACGGCTTCACAGCTGAATTCTACAAAAAATTTCGAGAAGAGTTAACACCTATCCTACTCAAACTCTTCCAGAAAATTGCAGAAGAAGGGAAACTTCCAAACTCATTCTATGAGGCCACCATCACCCTAGTACCAAAACCTGACAAAGATACTACAAAAAAAGAAAACTACAGGCCAATATCACTGATGAACATAGATGCAAAAATCCTCAACAAAATTCTAGCAATCAGAATCCAACAACACATTAAAAAGATTGTACACCATGACCAAGTGGGCTTTATCCCAGGGATGCAAGGATTCTTCAACATCTGCAAATCAATCAGTGTAATTCACCACATTAACAAATTGAAAAATAAAAGCCATATGATTATCTCAATAGATGCAGAGAAGGCCTTTGACAAAATCCAACATCCATTTATGATAAAAACTCTCCAGAAAGCAGGAATAGAAGGAACATACCTCAACATAATAAAAGCTATATAGGACAAACCCACCACAAACATTATCCTCAATGGTGAAAAATTGAAAGCATTTCCCCTAAAGTCAGGAACAAGACAAGGGTGCCCACTTTCACCACTACTATTCAACATAGTTCTGGAAGTTTTAGCCACAGCAATCAGAGCATAAAAAGAAATAAAAGGAATCCAAATTGGAAAAGAAGAAGTAAAACTCTCACTGTTTGCAGATGACATGATCCTCTACATAGAAAACCCTAAAGACTCTACCAGGAAATTACTAGAGCTAATTAATGAATATAGTAAAGTTGCAGGATATAAAATCAACACACAGAAATCCCTTACATTCCTATACACTAATAATGAGAAAGTAGAAAAAGAAATTAAGGAAACAATTCCATTCACCATTGCAGCAAAAAGAATAAAATACTTAGGAATATATCTACCTAAAGAAACTAAAGACCTATATATAGAAAACTATAAAACACTGATGAAAGAAATCAAAGAGGACACTAATAGATGGAGAAATATACCATGCTCATGGATTGGAAGAATCAATATAGTGAAAATGAGTATACTACCCAAAGCAATTTACAAATTCAATGCAATCCCTATCAAGCTTCCAGCAATATTTTTCACAGAACTAGAACAAATAATTTCAAAATTTGTATGGAAATACAAAAAACCACGAATAGCCAAAGCAATCTTGAGAAAGAAGAATGGAACCGGAGGAATCAACCTGCCTGACTTCAGGCTCCACTACAAAGCCACAGTCATCAAGACAGTATGGTATTGGCACAAAGACAGAAATATAGATCAATGGAACAAAATAGAAAGCCCAGAGATAAGTCCACACACATATGGACACCTTATCTTTGACAAAGGAGGCAAGAATATACAATGGAGTAAAGACAATCTCTTTAACAAGTGGTGCTGGGAAAACTGGTCAACCACTGTAAAAGAATGAAACTAGATCACTTTCTAACACCGCACACAAAGATAAACTCAAAATGGATTAAAGATCTAAATGTAAGACCAGAAACTATAAAACTCCTAGAGGAGAACATAGGCAAAACACTCTCCGACATAAACCACAGCAAGATCCTCTATGATCCACCTCCCAGAATTCTGGAAATAAAAGCAAAAATAAACAAATGGGACCTAATTAAAATTAAAAGCTTCTGCACAACAAAGGAAAATATAAGCAAAGTGAAAAGACAGCCTTCCGAATGGGAGAAAATAATAGCAAATGAAGCAACTGACAAACAACTAATCTCAAAAATATACAAGCAACTCCTGCAGCTCAATTCCAGAAAAAATAAACGACCCAATAAAAAAATGGGCCAAAGAACTAAATAGACATTTCTCCAAAGAAGACATATGGATGGCTAACAAACACATGAAAAGATGCTCAACATCACTCATTATTAGAGAAATGCAAATCAAAACCACAATGAGGTACCACTTCACACCAGTCAGAATGTCTGTGATCCAAAAATCTGCAAGCAATAAGTGCTGGAGAGGTTGTGGAGAGAAGGGAACCCTCCTACACTGTTGGTGGGAATGCAAAGTAGTACAGCCACTCTGGAGAACAGTGTGGATATTCCTTAAAAAATTGCAAATAGAACTACCTTATGACCCAGCAATCCCACTACTGGGCATACACACTGAAGAAACCAGAATTGAAAGAGACACATGTACCCCAATATTCATCGCAGCATTGTTTATAATAGCCAGGACATGGAAACAACCTAGATGTCCATCAGCAGATGAATGGATAAGAAAGCTGTGGTACATATACACAATGGAGTATTACTCAGCCGTTAAAAAGAATACATTTGAATCAGTTCTGATGAGATGGATGAAACTGGAGCCAATTATACAGAGTGAAGTAAGCCAGAAAGAAAAACACCAATACAGTATACTAACACATATATATGGAATTTAGGAAGATGGCAATGATGACCCTGTATGCAGGACAGCAAAAAAGACACAGATGTGTATAACGGTCTTTTGGACTCAGTGGGAGAGGGAGAGGGTGAGATGACTTGGGAGAATGGTATTGAAACATGTATAATATCATGTAAGAATCAAATTGCCAGTCTATGTCCGATGCAGGATATGGCACGCTTGGGGCTGGTACGCGGGGATGACCCAGAGAGATGTTGTGGGGAGGGGGGTGGGAGGGGGGGTTCAGGTTTGGGAACGCATGTACACCCATAGTGGATTCATGTCAATGTATGGCAAAACCAATACAGAATTGTAAAGTAAAATAAAAAATAAATAAATTTTTAAAAAAAGAAAAAAAAATTGTGAATTTTTTTGTTCTATTTCTGTGAAAAAATTGGTAGTCTGATAGAGATTGCATTGAAAATGTAGATTGCTTTGGGTAGTATATTCATTTTCAAATATTGATTCTTCCAAACCAAGAAGATGATATATCTCTCCATTTGTGTCATCTTTGATTTTTCATCACTGTCTTATAGCTTTCTGCATACAAGTCTTTTGTCTCTAGGTATGTTTATTCCTAGTATTTTATTCTTTTTGTTGCAGTGGTGAATTGGATTGTTTCCTTAATTTCTCTTCCTGATTTTTCATTGTTAGTGTATAGGAATGAAAAGGATTTTTTCGTATTAATTTTATATCCTATAACTTTTACCATATTCATTGATTAGCTCTAGTAATTTTCTGGTGGCAGCTTTAGGGTTTTCTATGTAGAGGATCATGTCGTCTGCAAACAGTGAGAGTTTTCCAATCTGAATTCCTTTTATTTCTTTGTCTTCTCTGATTGCTGTGGCTAAGACTTCCAAAACTGTTGATAATAGTGGTGAGAATGGGCACCTTTGTTTTGTTCCTGATCTTAGAGGAAATCCTTTCATTTTTTTCCTCCGGATAGAATTTTATAGATTGTATTGTTCTCAAAAAACAACAACAACAAACCTCTATATAATGCTGGTACTGAAACTACACCCACCCAATTTCTTATAGGCAGTCAATCTAGGGTATATCTATTCATCTTTTCATCCATTCAGCAGACATTTACTGAGAATTTACTAGGTGCATTGAGAATACATGAGGTAAAAAGCCCATGCCTTCATAGAATCTACATTCTTGTGAGAGAAACAGATAGTAAACAAGACAAATAAGTAGACCATGTTGATATTGATGATATGTGGTAAGATGAAATAAAAGCAGGGCATGTTAGAGGTTTGGATTTTACTTTAAATAGTAACCAGAGAAGACCTCAATGAGAAGGTGACTATTCAGTGAAGACCTGAACTCAGATATTAGGCAGAGCATAGAAGTACAAAAGCACAAGCATGCTTGTCACATAAAGGAAGAGCAGTGAGATCAGAGTGGCTGGAGAAAAAGGTCTGAGTGGGGCTGGGCTCCATACAGAGAACAAGCACAAAGTCCAGATTTTGCCTGGCCTTGTACGTCACAGTAAGAACTTTGCTTTTGTTTTGAGACAGGGAGCAGTTGTAGAGTTTTGAGATGAGAGGTGACACAATCTGACTAATGTTTTAAAAGTATTGCCCTGACTGCTACTGTAGTAAGAATAGTCTTTCCTGGATGGTGGTGACCATATGAGATGAGACCAGGGTGGAGACTATAGCAATGATTTAGATGATAGGGGGTCAGGACTAGGGTGGGAGCAAGGTGTGCTCAGATTCTGGATGCATTTTAAGGTACAATTGAGAAGATTTCCTAATTTAAAGTTCTTGGGGTATCCAAGAAAGGAAGAAGTCAAGGATGAATGCCATCAGCAATTTTGTTTGTTTGTTTGTTTGTTTTGAGTAGCTAGAAGATTGGAGGGCCACTAACTGAGACAGGGAACAAGAGAAGAGAAGCAGAATTTGGCAAAAAGCATCATATTGTTGAATGTTTTCCTCAAGTTTTCATCTGACTTAAAGTTATTCAGTTTTGTCTCTACCCTGAAAGCTGTTGAAAATGAAGATAAGTATTCCATTATTTAAAATAAAGAAACAGAATCAAATATAGTATTAACTGGAATGGGCCTTACAGATTCCTTTGCAAGCAAGAAAATGGAAGACCAGAGAGGAATACTGATGCTTTTCTCTGAGTTGAATTCACTACTCTGGGCTTTAGCTAAGAGATAAAGTTTATAGATCCAGCCACATGTTTTGACTTTTCTCCTTTACCTGGCCACAGTCTCTATGGAATAAATTTAATACCAGCTGTGAGACTGTCTGATAAACAAGAGGTGCTTGTTAAATTTGGTCTTTATCATAAGAAAATTCCTCTTAACAAGACCAAAATCTAATTTCCTTTATTTTTAAATTTATTTTGAGGTAATAATATCTTGGAATGAAAACGAGTGAACATTTCAGGGTTGTAAGAAGCTATTTAACATTGGGCAAGTTATTTTGGGCCTCAGTTTTTTTTTTTTTTTTTAATAGAAAGTAACTTAAGGCAGAAAGTTGGAAGAGACAATGTCTAAGTGCCCTTCTAACATTTCCAGTCTGTGCTTCCACTATTATTATTTTGGTGGATAAAGTGAAGTGATGCAGAAATGTATCCCATACATTCAGACATTTAAGTAACTAACATTCACTAAGTGACTGATGGTATTCATAAAGAATCACAGAGTAGTATGCCTAGAGGAACTATGACCCTTGGGCAACGTTCTCAATTTTAATTTACTAGCATAGCAATTTAATGCAATTAATAAAAGGGTTTGTGTTATACCTATAGGAACTGAATTTCATTTTTACCATAAAAGAAGAAGGGTAAGCTAAGAATTACTACTCTGTGGAAAAGCAGACCCTTAGTTTTTGCTCAGGTGATATCAAATACTCTAGAGGTTAGTCAACTAGGTTTGCTTTGTGTTCTATCGAAGCAGTGGCTTCACTGGTTTCACTGAGTTTGTTTTTTCCTTTTCATCTTATTTTAGGGAAGTCATATGACTTTTATAGCTCAAGTTGCCTTGAAAGTCCCATTTAAGCGAAGCTCCCTTACCATGCCTCTGAAAGTTGAATATAGCTTCAGATGGAGATATAGACTTTCTATCCGTGGCTCAGGATAACTAGTAGCTTTCAGTTAGCATGGCTAGTCATGCTATGGAGATTTCCATGTAATTTGGTGTTTTGTTTTCCTAAGATTATTATTTTTTAAAATACAGAGGAAAGAGGAGATGAAGCAAAGTCAGATAACCGACTTCTAAAGCCCTTATGGAATAATAAATAGGAGAAGGGCGAGGACCCTATTCCATCTGAGGTGATTTGCCTTAACTCTGTGCAGCAGAGTCACGAGCTGCAGAAGGCCAGGTGCCTCACCATGTGTCTAGTCAGATGCTACAGTTCAGGTGAACCCCTTGTTTCCCAGGACTCTGAGTGGTCAGTTGCTACCAACCCACAGGGATCCCTGTAAACCGTCAGGGAAGCTGGAGACAGACAGTAGACTGAGGACTATGCTCTGCTGGTCCTGTCCAGGAGCCTCCCTCACCAGGAGAGTGGCAGAGTAGTTCCCTTTCCTTATTCTGCCAGGTTTGCACCAAGTACTTAGTTTTCCAAACTAATCTATATTATTTAGGGCAGACACAGATGGAATGGCTATAATAATAATGTTAAGAATGTTTAATGCCAAAGCAAGGTGCTGGTGTGGTGGTCACTTGTTGCAGTGTACAGGGGAGATAGTAATTCAGAGTGGGCCACAGAGGTTTCCAAAGTTATCAGTGGTCTATTCTTAGAGGGAAGGTGGGGGGAAGGGTTGGTAAATGGTGTTCATTTTACTATTAATCTTAAAATCATAGCTCTTTTCAGCATGTATGTTTCACAGTAATAAATAAGATTTAAAAAGTGAAATACATCTACAAAGCTATTTTATAATTTTGCTTTACTATATTTGTCATTAGTATGAACTTAAGGACTATTTAGTGTATCATAACTAGTTCCAGGTACTGTAGAGAGTTCATAAACATTTTTTAGGGTATTAGTTTTTTTCAGCTATATTAAAAAATAGACACATTACTTTGCCAACAAAGGTCCATCTAGTCAAGGCTATGGTTTTTCCAGTGGTCATGTGTAGATGTGAGAGTTGGACTATAAAGAAAGCTGAACACTGAAGAATTGATGCTTTTGAACTGTGGTGTTGGAGAAGACTCTTGAGAGTCCCTTTGACTGCAAGGAAATCCAACCAGTCCATCCTAAAGGATATCAGTCCTGGCTGTTTGTTGGAAGGACTGATGCTGAAGCTGAATCTCCAATACTTTGGCCACCTGATGTGAAGAGCTGACTCACTGGAAAAGACTCTGATGCTGGGAAAAATTGAGGTCAGGAGGAGAAGGGGATGACAGAGGATGAGTTGGTTGGATGGCATCACCGACTCAATGGACGTGAATCTGAGTAAACTCCGGGAGTTGGTGATGGACAGGGAAGCCTGGTGTGCTGCAGTCCATGGGGTCACAAAGAGTCGGACATGACTGAGCGACTGAATTGAATTGAAAAAATATAACAACAACAAAAATAACACTTTTCCCTCTTCATACTATTTCTGATCCTGATTGATCTCTGAACATTTCTTCATGTGTATAGTGGAAGTAACAATGCCAGTTTCACCAACTGTAGGGAAATTAAATAAAATATAATTGATAAAGAGATTGGCACATAGTAAACCTTAGTAATGATCAATTCTTACTCTCCTGGTTCTAGTCAAATTAATTTAATATATAGATTCATAAGAGTTTATCCAGTAATTTTGTTTATATTATTTTTTCTTGAAAGATAATTGATGTGTAGGGCTTTGCAGGTGGGGCTAGTGGTAAAGAATCTGCCTGCCAATGCAGGAGATACAAGAGGCATGGGTTTGATCTCTGGGTCAGGAAGATCACTTTGAGTAGGAAATGGCACCAGACTCCAGTATTCTTGCCTAGAAAATCTCTTGAGCAGAGGAGCCTGGCAGGCTACAGTTCTTGGGGCTGAAAGGAGTTGGATACAACTGAGCGACTAAGCAGAGCACAATCAATGTATAACACTGTGCTAATTTTAGGTGTACAGTTTAATGATTTGACATTTGTATGTATTGCAAAATGGTCACCACAATAAGTTTAGTTAGCATCCATCACAACATATAAGTGCAAATCTTCTTTTATTGTGATGAGACTTTTTAAGATCTAGTCCCTTAGCAACTTTGTTATCTTTTAACTGGTAGTTTGTACCTTTGGCCTACCTCCTCCCATCTTGACCCTACTTCCTATCTCCTACCTCTGGCAACAAACAGTTTGTTCTCTGTACTGATGAGTTTAGAATTTTGTTGCTGTTGTTATTTTGCTTTGTTTTGATGCTATATATAAGTGAAATTATACACTGTTTTCCTTTCTCTTACTTATTTCACATAGCATAATGCCCTTGTCATCCACCCATGTTGTTGCAAATGGCAGGATTTTCTTGTTTGTTTTTTTTTAATGGCTGAATAATATTCCATTGCACACATACATCATGTTTTCTTTATCCATTCATCTGCCAATAGACACTAAAGTTCTTTCCGTGTTTTGGCTATTGAAAATAATGTTGCAGTGAATATGGGGGCACAGATATTCTTTTGAAATAACAATTTCATTTTCTCTAAATATATACCCAAAAGTGGGATTACTGAATCATATGGGAGTTCTATTTTTAATTTTTCGAGGAATTGCCATACTGTTTTCCATAGCAGCTGCATCAATTTATATTTCCAACATTCCTTACAAAGCTAGAAAAACTAGTAACTATACAGTGAACTAACAACTTTACTTGACACAATTGGTATGCTAAAAATCAAGCTCTACCAAATTGCCATATTTCATTCTCACTGATGTTCATGGACTGTATAGTCCATGGGGTCACAACGAGTTGGACATGACTGAGCAAATTTCACTTCACTTCACTTCATTATCACTGATGGTGGACAAATATATTTGATTTTATTACAAGTAAAAATTACTTTCAAATGCAATAGAATAATAATAACAAGACTATTTGAACACTTATTATTTGTAAGTAGTAAATGCTCTACATTCTTTACCTCATTGAGAATAATAAGAGTACTTAACTATATAAGGTTGTTAAGATTACTTGAGTTAAGACTTGAAGAACACTTGTTACTATGCTGGGTCTATAACTGATATTTCCAAATAAAATACATACAGTTTTTTAACCTTCCCAGCAATCCTGTGAATGGGATAATTATCATCCTTATTTTGGAGGAAGCCAGGGAGTCAAAAAATTGGCACATTAGAACCTGTTACGCTAGCATTTGTGCTTTAAACCACTGTGAATCTGAAGTATTTAATGAAAATGTATGATTTGATCACAGGATGAGGAAAAAAATGTGTAGCTTTGCAAAGTCTGATGTTGCTGTACTAGGAATGGTAAAGGACACAGTTATATAGATTAGTTTTGAAAGTCACTGGGGGCAATATTTACTTATTTATGGTACTTTCAAATACTTTGCCTTATATTTCTAAGGAACCAGCCTATTAAAAAGAGAACACTTGTAAAGCAAAATAAATTAAAAATAAAAATTTAAAAAAAAGAATATGGATTATCACAATTATAAAAAAAAAAGAGAGAGAGAGAGAGAGAACACTGAGGATTATTGGGTGGCTAAGCTGCTAAAGTACTGTTGCCTGGAGAATCCCATGGATGGAGGAGCCTGGTAGGCTGTAGTCCATGGGGTCGCTGAGAGTTGGACATGACTGAGCGACTTCACTTTCCCTTTTCCCTTTCATGCATTGGAGAAGGAAATGGCAACCCACTCCAGTGCTCTTGCCTGGAGAATCCCAGGGATGGTGGAGCCTGGTGGGCTGCTGTCTATGGGGTCACACAGAGTCGGACACGACTGAAGCGACTTAGCAGCAGCAGCAGCAGCAAGCTGCTAAAGAATCTGCCTGCAATGTGGGATACCTGGGTTCGATGCCTGGGTTGGGAAGATACCCTGGAGAAGGGAAAAAGGCTTACCCACTCCAGTATTCTGGCCTGGAGAATTCCATGGACTGTATAGTCCGTGGGGTCCCAAAGAGTCAGACACGCCTGAGCGACTTTCACTTTCACTAAGTAGTATCAAATGAATATATAAAAATTGGTTGATTTAGCTATGTGACTATTTTAATATTTAGACATAAAATTATCTTATCCCACAAATTCATGATCTAAAAATATGATGTTTTGTTAGATTACATCCTTCTGGATGGAGAAATCCATTCATTTTGTAGGAAGTTTAGCAAGTATGATTATATCTACAGAGTAGTCTGTCTACTTTGCCCTCAGCTACCTGAATGATGCAGGAACGTTATGAGAAGTTACCCTTACTTGGTGAATACAGGATGTACTTTTCAAAGTTTAACTCCCTGCCAGCACAGGAAGCTTGTGCAGTATGGTTGTGACA
This sequence comes from Oryx dammah, assembly GCF_014754425.2. Taxonomy (NCBI): domain Eukaryota; kingdom Metazoa; phylum Chordata; class Mammalia; order Artiodactyla; family Bovidae; genus Oryx; species Oryx dammah. Next base: position 6,971,126 of record NW_024070201.1, read on the forward strand.
CACTTGGTTATTGAGGATAAATGACATTCTAACTGTATAGTAAAAAAATTAGTTATTGATATGGAGTAAAAATTGGAGTAGGAAATGGCAATCCACTCCAGTATTATTGCCTGAAAAATTCCATATATAGAGGAACATGGTGGGCTGCAGTCCATGGGGTCACAAAGAGTTGGATATGACTAAGCACACGCACACAGATACACATGGAATAAAATAGCTTTGGAAGCTTCTAGAAATGTGACAAAACAGGATGCTCTCCATTAATTTCTCTTTTCATATATGTTTCTTTCTATTACCTAGTCATTCATGTGTAGATTCACAGACATTATAGGCACAGCTTGTGCCTGATCCTGTAAAGTGAAGATGAAATGGGGCTTTAAGAGCACATGTATACAAGAAGGGTAAGACAAACACAGTCAAGGGACGAAGAGAAAAGACTGGAGCATTATTTAGGAACAGTGCAAGCAAGAATGAAGTTCAGAATATGATGAAGATTAAAACAAAACTAAGGCAATGAAAGTAGTAAGGAAAAAAACAAGGGAAGGCCAATCTGTAATTTTGGGCACATGGCGCAAATTTAAGAGATTACGTTGAGGAAAGGAAAGCCATTTAATGACTACTTAGCTTCCACCTTGTTTATTAAACAGAACATCTTCAAACTGGAAAGCTTTGAACAATTATAGTTAAGAAGGATTTAATGTCCATTAGGCTTAAGGCATCAAATTACCTTAAGCTGAACTGCATGAGTCACCAATTTCATAGGATCTCTGCAAAGTTACATTATTTCCCCAGCTCCCCAGTTTACCCATTTAATAGCACTGGGTGCTCAGAGAGGTTATACAGCTAGTAAATGGCCCGATCAGGATTCCCAACAAAGTCTGTCTTTCTTCAAAGCAGTGTTCTTCCCAGTACTTGGCAGAGCTCCCCAGACTTGCCTCAAGTTCTTTAGATCCCTGAAGACTTAATTCTCAGCAGCCATATATGTGTCCTTAATTTTTCCAAACTTGTGCACTTGAATTATGTAACCTCCAAATGCCTCAGAACAAAGCCCCTTGAGCTAGAACCTCACAGTTGAGTTCTGAAGCTTGAATCTCCTAAATTATTAGCTTTTGGCCTTAGAGTTATCTAAATTTTCACCTTTTTGCCTAAGGCATACATCCTAAGTGTTGAACTAAGATTAGCAATGGAACCCAGACTCCAGCTTCTAAATCCTGAGTCCTCAACCTTCAATTAAACTGAGCCAGGGATAAGAAGCCCCTTGGAAGAGGGAACTCCAGTGCATTCCAGCCATAATGGACATCGTTCCATTTCTTTGGACTGCTGACTTTTCCAAGTATGGTTGTCTTTGCCTGGAGTGCCTTTTTTCCTCTTCTCTCCCTCCTGCTAACTTCTTCCTTGTTCTAACAGGAAGGAAAATTCTTCAGTTCCTTGCTCTTCATTTATATAGCATGTTGTAATTTTTCTTTATTAATATGCATCACCCTGTGATTTTCAGTTTACTTTTCTTCTTTCTGCCATGTCTTGAGTGTCTTTCCTTGAAGTGTCCCTCATGTATCTAGCATAGTACCTGGAATCGCAAATATTTGATCTGCTGAATGAGTGAACTATTAAGATCATGATGGTTGATATGAGGCATGATAATGGTAAAATTATGCTGAATCAACAAAGAAAGACAGTCCACAATTTTGGTTTCTAAATCAATTAAACTGTGTACTGTATCCTTTAGTCATCTTTCTCTATATTTGTACTCCTTTATACATTCTGGGTACATATAGATTTAAACCTGCATTGTGAGCAACTGGATCTAGCCTCCAAGGAAGATGTTGAAAGCATGTTTCAGACTTATTAGTAGAGTCTAGCACTGTTAGCTCCAGCAGTTGGCAGCTTCAGCTCGTGCTAAACACACAATCTTAACAATTCTAAATGTTTCAGTGACATCATATTGCCCTCCTTCTCACCCTCACAATCAGAGCTATTCCTCTTAAGCCTCATAGGAACATTAACTGAAATGCAGATAGATGAATCTTAGTTAAAGGCTAATTTTTAAGATATTGGACCGCCTGAAACTGAATGTGGGTATCTCTCCTGACAGTTTATAGAAGGAAAAGTAAGCTCAGAAAGGTGACAACTAACGATGTATCAATGACTCTTATAAAAAAAAAAATTGTAGACTTACAATTTTCTATGCCTGTTTTCATCAGTGATTTCTGAAGGAGAACATCATGGCAAAGTCAAATCCACCTCCAGACCATGTGTTGGGTGTTGTTGGTTTGCTCTCATGGCCTATTCCCCACCTTTGCACACTGCCCTCTTCCCGAGGGGTTGGCATCAGTGCAAACCTGTGTGGATGGCTTCAGTGTGCTCCTTACCCCCAGGTTTGGGGTTGGGTGCAGCCCATGGGAAGGCCCCTCTGAGATACTAGAGGGCGGGAGAGTGAGGTCAGAATATCAGTTCCCCTGATTTTTTCTCGAGGGTTGGCTATTACCCTCAACTAAAGGCCCAGAAACACTATCAAGTGGGCCTTGCCTTAGAGTTACCCTATTTAACTGCTTCTAACTTTTCCTCCTTTTGCCCCTTCAGTCTGAAGCCTCCTTTGTCCTAGACCAAGTACTGAAAGGCACCATGGTGGATTTCCCCAGCTCCTGCCACACAGTCCTAGTATCTCTTCATTAAAGTCCTCAGATTACCCAATTTAAGTATTCTTCTCCTGTCAGGAATCTATCTTATATAGAAGTTATTTTGGAATAGGAAAATATGCTTGTGTAATACACAGGACTATGATGGCTGTTGATATTGAGGCAAAGGGCTTAAAACTCTTTGGTGAGATAATTGGGATATATTTTGCTTGTATTAAACACAAACTTTTAATATCTCCAAGAGTACTCTGTCAAAACAAATAAAAAATCCATGGGCATTCTTTCTTTGAAAGAGCATTTCAAAGAAGGATGGCATGACACATGAAATAAACTACAAGCTAAAGGCTGAAAAGAAACAATGACATTTCAGATTTAGTTGTTTTAAAAAAATTCCATAACTGTTCCAGTATTTACTCATGTTTTCATTCTCTCATAGTTGGCTTTCTAATGTATAAAAATGAGATGTCAATTGGTGGTAAAAATAGACAAAAATACGTTATATGCACGACATTTTCAGTCACATTTTTGCTGACTCCCACCTAAAAGTGACAAGCAGTTCAGGCCTCTGTCATTTTGCAGAATACTGAAGCCGTAGTGTGATATAGTGTGACTAATCACATAGAAAGTTAGTGTTTGATGGACTAGGAAGAGTCCATGGGGGAAAATCGAAGCTAATTGAATCAAAATAAAGAACTGTTACCTTGAAAAGTACCTGGAGGGTAAAGGGATTTGATAATATGTTGTGAGGATAGGTAGTTCTGCTCTATGTGTGGTGTCAAGGGTAGACAAGGAAAGCAATAGAGGTGAGATAATATTAGTTTTTTAAGGACAAGAGACTCCACTTCTGGATCATAGACAAGTCACGAGGATGCCACTTTTAAAAATATGCCTTTCAGTTTTCTTCGTTCCCTATTGAACTTCCCGCTTATTTGAAATGAATATAATTATTATATGTACTCCAGAGCATGTTATGATTCAACCTTCATGTTGTATTCCTTTTTTTTTTTTTTTTTTGGTAGGGTTGTATATCCCAGTGATTTGCTGTTGGCTTAATAGCAAACAAGCTTTGGTTTTTAGTCCTGTGACAAGAGGGGTTCATGCATTTGATGTTATGTCTGGAGTGTCTGCAGTGTGCCTTTCTGCTAAGCACTGGGAATCCAGTGTTGAATAAGGCAAAATAGTCCTTGTTCTCATGGGAGAAAAGAAAACCACTACAGTTGTTTATTGCCCCCTCAGCCCCTTAGGAAGGACCAGAGGAAGCCCCAGAGGAAAGTGTGTGGCTAGAGATTAACTAGAATAAAAACAGTTTCATTACAAAATCAGAATAAAATACTTTTATCATTTATCCTCCTAAAGTAGTATGCAAAATTGCTAGTTGAGTTGGTTGTTAACCTCTAATTATCCACATCTAATTTTTTCTGTGGATGATTGTGCACATAATAAAATATATATCCTAGAATTGTTTAATTTTCACTTTCCTATAAGAAGTCTAAAAGTCTACTGTTGTGGCTCTTCCATGCTGCCTGGAATAGTTACATGCCATTTATGGTTTCAGCACTTCTGCTTTAGTAGAACTGTGCTTTATTTAAATATTTCAAGGATTTTTGAAGCAAAAAATAAAAGTGAAGATAGATACTTAATATGGAGCTTAGTTTGTAGAGGAGCAGTTCCGTTTGATAAAAGTGTATCATATTTGAACAGGATGTAGAAAATTACTGCACATGTTCTGGCTTCAAACACACTGTCCATTTGACTCAGAAGCTAATTTGCATTGCTGGCATTTTCAATAGAGATGGGTTATTCCATCTCTCCCTATGTAGGCCAACAGACACTATTTAGCCAACAAAAATAATCATAGAAATGAGGTATGTAAAAAAGGTTGTCTTCTTGACCTAATCAATATTTGAGTAGTATGGAGGCATTGACTATTTATACTATTTCCTAGAACTGGTATTTATGTATGGTGATAAAGCAAATTATAAAAATATAGTCACAAAAATGTAGGTTACTAAACATCCAACCATGCTAAATATGGCTAAAGGGATGAAGAAAAGAATCTTAATAAGTATTTTTCTTAAATACAAGAACCTGCTTTTAAAGTGTGCACTTAAGGTGGAATGAAAATGTCTCTTTTGTCGACATAATGCTTTGGGCTATTGTTCCTATTTCTAGTAGACAGTTTTTCTAGGTTACATTTGTAATTAATATACAGTTCTACAATATAGCCTTGTAAAATCCATTCTCAGAGAGGTACTATAATCTAGCAATGTCTAGTATCTTTCTTGAAAGGCTTCAAATATTTGTCATTTAAAAAGCTGTTACATATGTTGCTTTTGTGTTTGACACTTTAGGATTAAGCATCACCACTTGTGAAGAAATGCTATACATAGAGGCCTTTTGTTGCTTCTTTAGACTGCAGTTGAGGAAGACAAAGTGAAGTGAAAGTCGCTCAGTCTGTCCAACTCTTTGCAACCCCATGGACTGTACAGTCCATGGAATTCTCTAGACCAGAATACTGGATTGGGTAGCTGTTCCCTTCTCCAGGGGATCTTCCCAGCTCAGGGATCGAACCCAGGTCTCCCGCATTTTAGGCAGATTCTTTACCAGCTGAGCCACTAGGGAAGCCATTGAGGAAGACAGGAGACAGCAAATCATGCATTTTGTCAACATGCAAATGCTTTCCCTTTATCTCACTACCCATGCAAGGACTATTGCCTTCATTCTGCCTGTCAGGGTTGTCTTCCTAAAACAATCTTAAATGCCTCTATAAACATTCTGTATCTGGCTTTCCTGTGGCAGAGTGCTAAGGAAATGATGATGATCCAAACCTTTTTTATAAAAACATATCTGAAATCTATGTCACTGCATATGATTAAAATTTGTGATAGAGACAGGAGAAGCTTTCAAACTGAAGAAAACATTTTCTCTGGAACTATCTTTGCTATTCTTCAAAAGGATGAAAGTTATAGGTATGAAAGTCATAATAGTTTAGAAGGAGATTGGATATATCCTTAGTGGCTTGCCAGGGTAGAACTTGCCATTATTCATATTAATAATAATAAAGTCATAAATCATTAATTTAGAAATTTAGAATGAAAGGTGTCACAACTCAGGCTTATTCTACCTCAGTGTAATTCAATGCATGAAGCCGGGCACCCAAAGCTGGTGCTCTGGAACAACACAGAGGGATAGAGTGCGGAGGGAGGTGGGAGGGGGTTCAGGATGAGGGAGACACATATATACCTGTGGCTGATTCATGTTGATGTATGGCAAAAACCATTAGAATATTGCAATTATCCTCCAATTAAAATAATAAATTAATTTAATAAATAAATAACTCTCAAGTACTCTTAGGTGACAACTTTGTCCCAGATTATGTAGATTAAAGCACTCTTGATAATTACAAGAATAGCCTAAAATATCACATGGATGTCAAGTGGGAAAGCAAACAATATTATTAGAACTTGAACATTTCCATTTAAATGCTTTCCACATTCATAATTTCAATTGAGCCTAGAAGTAATTCTGTAAAATAGATTGGAATAATTATTTCTGCTGATCTTATGGAAGGAAAAGAACAAGAAAGAGGCTTGGTTCTTGGCCTTTTGGTACTTGGTACTATTTTGTGTCAATTCTGTGTGTTTTTATTTTTCAGTTACACAAAAACCTTTCTTGCACTCCTAGTAATTTAATCTCACTTCTATAAATCCCCTGATCCTAGCTCTTTTCTCCTTTAATTTTACAGTTTTTCTTTCTCAGAGCATTAATCATATTCAGGAGATGTCTCCTCTCCCCCTGATTTTTGAGCTTCCTCCTATCTACAACAGAATCTATGGAAAGTAATACATACCGAAGACAAGAGAGAAAGTGAAAGGCTAAAGAGGTTATTAGAAGCCAGAAAAGTCACAGAAAAAATTACTTTCTCTTTGAAAAGACATTAGAAGTAATATTTATTTTTTAAAAATTAAAAATAATGTCAACTAAGGATCACTAGTTACTTGAGGCAAAACTTTAATATACATTATAAAACAAACATAAAATAGAAATATAAAAACAAGCATAATAAAGGAATAGGAGTAAATTCCCTGAAGTGTTCTGATCTGTGTCAGAGTCTTTATCACTGATGTCCCCAGAATTAGATAAGATACTGTGTTTCCAAAAGCAGAAAAAAATATTATTTTTTTTAATGTGAGGAATAAAAGATGTCCTTGCAAATTAAAAAGTAATAGCAGAGGAAAAATTTTCAAAAGATAGATTAAAGTTGAAGAAATATCTGAGAGTATTATACAAAGAGATAAATAATTGGAAAATAAGAGAGAAAAAAGAAGAAAATAAAGGATATTCCAGAATTACCAACATTCAAAAAGGAGGAGTTCCAGAAACAAAGGACCCTGTAGACAAGAATCAAAAATATCAAAGAGTGTTCTGTTTATGTTTTCTTCTAAGAGTTTTGCAGCATCTGGCCAAAACTGAAGCAAGGTTTCTTTTTTGACCCATCTTCTAGAGTAATGAAAATAAAAACAAGAATAAACAAATAGGACCTAATTAAACTTAAAAGCTTTTGCATAGCAAAGGAAACCATAAACAAGATGAAAAGACAACCCTCAGAATGGGAGAAAATATTTGCAGATGAAGCAACTGACAAAGGATTAATCTCCAAAATATACAAATAGCTCATGTAGCTCAAAATCAAAAAAACAAACAGCCCAATCAAAAATGGGCAGAAGATCTTAATAGACATTTCTCCAAAGAAGACATACAGATGGTCACCAAATACATGAAAAAAATACTCAGCATCACTAATTATTAGAGAAATGCAAATCAAACTACAGTGAGATATCACCTCAAGCCATCAGAATGACTATCACCAAAAAAGCATGGGTGGTGGTGTGTGTGTGTGTGTATGTGAGAGAGAGAGAGAAGGTTGTGAACATAGGGTGGGAGATTGTGAAAGTGACCTAAATACTCAGCTTTCACAATGGGAAGTCTGTAGGTGATACCAAATTTGGAAAATTAAGAAATAGCAATATTACCAAGTTATATGGATGTAAGGATTTAAATTATAAAATAATCAACTAAAATAGTTGAAAGGTATTTCTTTTAAATATCAGGATGTGGAGAAGATGAAGAATAAGGGCCTGCTATCTTCTGTAACAAGCTTTTCAAGTCTTTCAGCATGCACATGCATGGCTTGGATGCAGGGTAAAATGAATTGGAAACCAAACAATAGCTACAGAAAGAAAAATAGATGCATAAATAATTCCCTTATTATAGTGCTTAATAAAAGCTATATGTACATTATTTGACGATCAATCTTAAAAATTATGGAGAGGTGAGAGGGAGGCTCTAGAGGGAGGAGATATATGCATACTTTTGGCTGATTCACGGTATTGCATGGCAGAAACTAATGCAATATTATAAAGCGATTATCCTCCAATTAAAAATTTTTAAAGATTACTAGTACCATAGCATGTTTGGCTATGGCCTCGACATCATTTTAAACAATTTACATAGCTGTCTTTTCAGTAAAACAACTTGGTTAGTTTTAAGAGGCCATGAATGGTTACACTGTTGAACAAAAATTTCTGAAAAAATTTTGTGAATATGGCAGAACATTCTTCAAGCTCCTTGGAGAGACACAACCTATTTCTGAGCTGCAGACTTTTGCTAACTCCTTTGGGCATCATACTGCCATGGTCAACATTGCCTGGAGCTTTGGTATCAAGATGGACAAGGGTTAGTTTGGAAAGAAAGTTAGCTTCTCTAGGCCTGGCCCCATAGAAGGGAAAGATGGTTTATGGGGTTTTGGGGTCTATTTAAATTCTCTTCATTCAGGGAAGTTTGTGAGTCTTTGAAGGAGGATGACTTTTGGAACATTTATAAAAATCTGTGACATCAATCATCAGTCACACTTTTCTTCATTTCATACTCCCTCATAACCTGGCTCTTTCATATTTTGCAGGAACTTATCATTGTTGGGTTTCCAGTTAGTAATAGTAACACAGCTTCAAGCTCAAAAAGACCTTAAGACATGAAGCTGTGAATCACTAGAGAAAAAAGTCCCCATTTTAGCATTTCCTTCAGAGGGAGTATCACTTTTTCTGATCACAGAGTGAGAGCCAACATTGAAGGCTAGCCACCCTTTTGATCCTTCCCACTGAACACCTGGATCACAGCTTTTCAGGTTTCCAGTGATTTTTAGAATAATGCCTAGCAGAGTCCAACCCATTTATTTTCCCTGTCAATGAAACCCACACTGTGGCATTTAATTGATCCCTCTGCTGGAGGAAGCTCCCCACCTGTACCTGGCCTTGTCTCACTCTCACACTCTCTCACACTCTTTCCTTCCCACTTAACACCAGATCACATCTTTTCAGGTTTCCAGTGATTTTTAGAATAATGCCTAGCAGAGTCCAACCCATTTATTTTCCTTGTCAATGAAACCCTCACTGTGGCATTTAATTAATCCCGGTGCTGGAGGAAGCTCCCTAGCTGTACCTGACCTTGTCCCATTCTCCCCAAATACACTGTCACACTTGACTTCTATGCTTCCATTTTCAGCACATCATTTCTCTAGGAAGGTAGACTAGATGCCTCTGAGGTAGGTTTATCATGACAATTAAACACCTAATAACAGGGCAATACACTAATTGCCCATTTCTCCCTTTGGACTATAAGATTTATAAGGACAGAAACTTTATTTTGTTTTCACCATTGCTTTTTCCAGACCTTAAATAATGCCTGGCCCTGGCATAGGAGGGACTCAATAAATATGTGTTGATTTGAGTGGGTTTGTTATTTTCCTAACTTATTTTTTATATTTTCACACACTATGTCATAATGGCAACATTTTGGTCGTTGTTTATCTATACCACATGTAAATGAAAAACACATATTCATCTGTATATGCACGTCCCAGAGAGATTATGGGAACTGCTTGAACCTCCACCCAAATTAAAATGTTAAAATCTGCAAAGTGCTTGACTTTCTAAAAAGAGAAATTCTTGGAATCCATTAACAAATAAATGTGTCTTCATTTGTGTTATAGTCGGTCTAGAGATGATAGGACAACATCTAATACGTTTGAGGACTGCATTAGATGAATGGCAGGTCATCTGACACACTAAATGCTCTTAATGTAATTTGTTCACAATCTTTCTGTTTTATTGCAGCCGGGGCACCGACAATAGACTGCCCCACCGGCGGCAGACAGTTCTCCGTGAGAAGGGGAGACGGTTAGCTAACCGAGGACCAGCGTACATGTTTAATGACCACTCAACAAGCCTATCTATTGAGGAGGAACGCTTTTTAGATGCAGCTGAGTATGGCAACATCCCAGTGGTAAGGAAGATGTTGGAAGAATGCCTCTCACTCAATGTCAACTGTGTGGATTACATGGGCCAGAACGCCCTGCAGCTGGCAGTAGCTAACGAGCATCTGGAAATTACAGAACTTCTTCTCAAGAAAGAAAATCTCTCTCGTGTTGGGGATGCCTTGCTTTTAGCTATTAGTAAAGGTTATGTTCGGATTGTGGAAGCCATTCTCAGTCACCCAGCTTTTGCTGAAGGCAAGCGGTTAGCAACCAGCCCCAGTCAGTCTGAACTCCAGCAAGATGATTTTTATGCGTATGATGAAGATGGGACACGGTTCTCCCATGACGTGACCCCCATCATTCTGGCTGCCCACTGCCAGGAATATGAAATCGTGCACACCCTCTTGCGGAAGGGTGCTCGGATCGAACGGCCTCATGACTATTTCTGCAAGTGCAGTGAATGCAACCAGAAACAGAAGCATGACTCCTTCAGCCACTCCAGATCTAGAATTAATGCCTACAAAGGCCTGGCAAGCCCAGCGTACCTGTCATTGTCTAGTGAAGACCCAGTCATGACAGCTTTAGAGCTTAGCAATGAGCTGGCAGTGCTGGCCAACATAGAGAAGGAGTTCAAGGTAGGTTTTAAACAAGTCGGAGTCAAGGTGAATTTATAAGCTTCCACTATGTACTCACACTCTGTTAGGTATCATAGATAGTAGGCAATTTTATATATTTGATTCAACAAGTTCTTTATTATGTAGAGTAAAAGTTATGGTTACTACCATTTGGAGATGATCTACTATAAACTAGACATTTTGTATTTATTATGTCTGATACCTATTAGACCCTTGGGAGGATCTTAGTTCCTTTTCAGATGCAGAAATAGAGGTATAGAAAGGTTAAGTAAGGCCCAAGATCCACAGCTGGTGAAATGACAGAGCTGATATCAGAACTCAGGGATGCAGACTCTAAAACCCATGTCTGTCTCCTGTGAAACTCTGTTTCTATATTCAGATCATGGTGATAGCTACTGTTGAGGTCAGAAAGATGAATAAGATAAAGGAAGTCATAGTTTGACCTGAGAGACAGATGCATGCATGTATACATTTGTTATAAAGAGAAATGAAACTACTAGATATGGCTATAAGCAGTGTGCTGTAGCAGTTCAGAGAAAGCAGTATTTAATTCAGATTAGATGTCAGAAAAGTTACGAGAAAAATGGTATTTCAGCTGCATATGGCAGAATAAGTAGCATATTTGAAGGCAGGGAATGAAGGAGAAGATATTTTAGGCCAAGGTAACAGCCAAAACTAAAGCTTGTAGATATGGGGGAAGTAGTCAAAATAATTGCTTTACGATGTTGTATTCGTGTCTGCTGTACAACAAAGTGAATCGGCCATATATATACATATGCCCCCTCCCTTCTGAATCCCTCTCCGTTCCCTTGATCACACCCCTCCAGATCATCACAGAGCGCTGAGATGAGCTCGCTGTGCTCTGATGCGATCCCACTAGCTGCCTGTTTTATATCTGACATACACACAAGGTAGTGCACATAGGTCAGCGCCGCTCTCTCCACTCATCGCACTCTTCCCCTCCCGCCCTGAGTCCACATGTCCTTTCTCTGTGTCTGTGTCTCTGTTCCTGCCTCAAGGGAACTTTGAGCAATCTCTAAATAAGAAGTAAGTGGGGAGACACGCTGTCAGAACTTGCCATTCTCTGCGAGGTTTGTGCTTCATTTGGAGAGGGTAAAAGTTCAGATTCCTAGTCCGAGGTCACACACTCACACACACACCTTTAAATTTCCTCCACAGGTTATCTGACCTTTCTTACAGTGTTCATCATGTTCTGCTGTATGTTACTATTTAAGGTGGGCTTTTCCTCTTTCCTCAGCTATACACTGCTTGGAATCAAATACAGTATTACACAAAGATAAATATTGGTTTCATTTTCTCTCTTCTTTATGCTGTGAGAAAGCATGTCTCTCTATTCTGTACCTTGGGGTCTCTCCTGTGCAGTTTCTTGGTGCCTCTGTCACTGAAGGAACACTGCAAACCCCAGCCTAGTATGTGTCTCTCCCCAGGTCCTATCTGTGCAGGTGAGGAGGGCAGGTCAGTGATGACTGAAGTCTTCCGATGGTCCCCAGCATGGAGGATGCTGCTTTTCCTCTAGCTCCCTGGCAGCTGAGGATGCAGGACAAGCAGATGATCTCTTCCAACAATGTCTCATTCTTTCCTACTTCTCACTTTGCTCCCAGGACTCAGGGAGGCAGGGAACTTCGCTATGTTGGAAATCTGATTAATATGATCTTAAAATGTATATTTAATTTATGAAATTTTACTGCTTAGGTTTCAACATTTCTGTTTCTGTAACTGTATCTTTGTTTACACGATACTCTAAACCATTCTTCATTCATTCATTCACTTGCTACATCTTCTAAGCCCATGGTTGTAGCAAATATTGTACTGGGGAGGGTCAAGAATGAGGGTGGAGATATCGCACAGCACCAAGACAGTTCAGTCAATAATCCTGCCCTCAATTAACTTGTAATTTAATAGAAGAGCAAAGGCCTGTGTGAAATAACTCTAAGACATGACCTTGTGGAATGATGGGTGGGCTGGTGGGCCAAAGGTGAAAGAATCATATCTAATCAGAATGCGAATTTTTCATTGTCCCTAAATGCATTGCATAATGTGAAGGCCGCTTTAGGTTTATGATAAATTAGGGATCTGGATATCCCTTTGCTTGTTCATCACACACTGTTTCTGCCCACCAAGGTGCGAGGTAAATGGATCAGGCACTTTCCCTCCAGCCCTGCTTTCTCTGTGTAGGTCCACACCTTTAGCCTCTAATCAGGCTCACCCTTTGCTTAATGCCCTGCCTCTGTGAAGGGTTAATGGCAAAGAAAAGGTAATTCTCTGAAAACACAAATCTCTTTAATAATATGTTATTCCTAATATCTTTAAAAAATCATCCTCAAGTATTCAAGTATACTGTTAAAAAAGGGTAGCAGTTTTACAAATGTTTTTAAAAGTATGTCCTAGAACTTGACAATTCAACAACTTTTCTAATTAGAAATTTGACTCTCCAGATCCTTGCATTACAGAAGGAGAAAGGCCAGTTCTTGGCTGTTTTTAAAAGCTGTTGGCAAATACAAAATGAGAAAGAATAATGTTTTCTTTCTCACCAGACGGGATGCTCTAGAACAATTAATTTATTCTCCCAGACTCTGTTGGCCTATAGAGGCAAGAACAGCCTCATGTGAGAATGCGCCGCCATGACTCTCGCGTGTAAACTCAGGGAAAGCATATTGTGCTACCATGCACACTGGTGTGATGGTGCTAAACCTGCTCCAGCAGCCCAGCCTCAGTTTACAACAGGATGGGACCCAAAAGGGCTTGGTGTCTCTGGTGAGATTTGCTAAATCTGCTGCTCTATCCTTCAAGAATAACTTCTCTTTTCTTATTTTAAGAGAATATAGTTGACCCTTGAACAACACGAGTTTGAAGTATATGGGTTCACTTACATGTGGCTTATTTTCACTAAATATGCAGTACAGTACCACACGAGCCTGGGCTGGTTGAATCCATGGGTGTGGAACAGTGGATGCCAAGGGCCTTCTGGAGAGTTATGTGTGGAGTTTTCACTCAATAGAGTACTGGTTCTCCTTCCCTCTGCTTTGTTCAAAGGTCACCTTACATGATCATGTTAAAAAATAGTAATTTAAACATGAAGAAAAATTTTAAAATCATTTCTAATTTTGATACTGCAACAAGCCAACATGAATCCTTCCAGAAATAAACACAGATACTGCAACATGCCAACATGTATCCTTCCAGTCTTATTTTTAGTAATCAAGCCCCGTAGAGTCTCAGGGACCGAAGACTGCAGGATCTGAGATACCTCACAGGGACCTGAAATATTGTACTGGCAACAGGCAATCCTCTCTGCTCGTGGTCTTCAAATTCTTTTGCTTCCTTTTCACCAGAAAAACATTTGAAAAATGCTGTGCTCATGAGTACATTTTAAAGTTGGCATCTAAATTTATTTACTTTTAAGTTTAAATAATTTAAAAAGGTATAATTTCTGCATGGCCTAAATATTAACATTTAAAAATAGGTATCTTAAATGGCTGCTTCAGATGTATCTAGGGGCCTTCAAGTGCTGTGATTTTATACATACCATCACCTATTTTAAAAATAAACAACCTCCTCTTTAATATTTGTTAACAATTACATCTTTCCTTTTCTCCTTAAACTTGTATTCTAGTCCATTTTCCTCCACAAATGTGATTTCTAATGTAGTAGCTTTTTATTGTAAAGGCCTTTATAGATCACTTATTTTATATATATATATAAAATATGTATTTTTAATATATGATATATATTGCATAACACATATGTAACATGTGTGTTTATAAGAAAGTTTAGAATTTGTTTTACTTTCTGTTATCATCAGGCTCTAGGTATTTAAAATATTCTGGAAATACTTACCATTATATTTATTAGCAGTATATTTGATCAAAACTACATAAATTGAACATAATTGTTCAAAATAACATACACAAATTCTGAAAAATAAATTTTAAATATATGACACATTTCCTATTGGAAATGAATTTTAAAGGAACAAGTCATATCCATGCTTTTGTTATGTATTTAATGAAAGAAAAACTTACAACCTGTTAAAATAACTTGATATGTCAGCCAGCATATTGTTTTAGTTTTTGTTAATGGAATGTGTAAATTATTAATGATTTTATGGCATAGAATTAAAAGATAGTAGACTATATTTGGGATAAATATTTCTTGATATGATTTGATAACTGTCTTACTGAATTACCCACACTGATCTGAAACAAATCACATAAAAGTTTTATCCTTGTGCTTCAGCCAGTAGCCTATGAAAATTTTTGAGTCCTGGAAACCATTCCAAGTCACAGTAAAAAGACTCATCCTGACTAAACTTTTCTGCCTTGCACATTTGTGATGTGTTTAAGTTAATGATACATCTAAAAGATGAGTACTAAGAGTAGTTTTAAATAAGGGTAAAATAAACTTGTTTACAAAACAGAAGCAGAGTCACAGATGTAGAAAATAAACGTATGGTTATCAGGGTGAAGAGGATAAACTGGGAAATTGGGATTGACATATACACTGTACTATATATAAAATAGATGACTAATAAGAACCTACTGTATAGCACAGGGAACTCTACTCAATACTCTGTAATGGTCTATATGGGAAAAGAATCTAAAACAAGTAGGTTTATGTATATGTATGATTGATTCCCTTTGCTGTACACCTGAAACTAACATTGTAAATCAAATATATTTCAAAAAAAATTTTTAATGAATAATTTTAAATAATCACTTAATTTAAATAAAACAAAGTAGTGAATTTTGTATTCAGTATTCCCTACTAAAAAGCCTCTTGATGAAAGTGAAAGAGGAGAGTGAAAAAGTTGGCTTAAGCTCAACATTCAGAAAACGAAGATCATGGCATCTGGTCCCATCACTTCATGGGAAATAGATGGGGAAACAGTGGAAACAGTGTCAGACTTTATTTTTTTGGGCTCCAAAATCATTGCAGATGGTGATTGCAGCCATGAAATTAAAAGACGCTTACTCCTTGGAAGAAAAGTTATGACCAACCTAGATAGCATATTCAAAAGCAGAGACATTACTTTGCCAACAAAGGTCCGTCTAGTCAAGGCTATGGTTTTTCCAGTGGTCATGTATGGATGTGAGAGTTGGACTGTGAAGAAAGCTGAGCACTGAAGAATTGATGCTTTTGAATTGTGGTGTTGGAGAAGACTCTTGAGAGTCCCTAGGACTGCAAGGAGATCAACCAGTCTATTCTAAAGGAGATCAGCCCTGGGATTTCTTTGGAAGGAATGATGCTAAAGCTGAAACTCCAGTCCTTTGGCCACCTCATGCGAAGAGTTGACTCATTGGAAAAGACTCTGATGCTGGGAGGGATTGAGGGCAGGAGGAGGAGGGGATGACAGAGGATGAGATGACTGGATGGCATCACTGACTTGATGGATATGAGTTTAAGTGAACTCCGGGAGTTGGTGATGGACAGGGAGGCCTGGCGTGCTGTGATTCATGGGGTCGCAAAGAGTCGGACACGACTGAGCGACTGAATTGAACTGATTCCCTACTGATATCTTCTTAATGCCCTCTCATTTAAGAAGTATGCATTCTTTGACAGCTGTTGAAGAATGAAGAGGCAAAGTATATTAAAATTCTCTAAATTCAGAACATCCCAACATGAACTGGCATGCTGTATTCCTATCATTTAGCTTCGTCTTCATTGGAAATGTGTATTAAGGAAAGGAAATACAGGAAATCCCTCAGGGTCTGTGGTACCTGAATTAATTATTAAAGGGGAATTTCCATTGTTTGCTGCAGGGGTGAGTGAGAGTGGAGAATTTTTTGTAAAGGGAAAAATGATCTATTCTCAAGAAAATTAGTTACAGGAAAGTTGAAGACCTAGAAATATTTCTCTTAAAACTATCAGTGTTCTGTGGCCCTTGAAAAGTCTTCATATTTCTCTGTTTGAAGGCAATTAATCTATTTTATGAGAGTTAGAGATGAGAACGATCACAAAGATCGTAAACTCCAATATATAGTTTCTCTAAGCTCCTCCTAAATTCTCCTTTTCTGTATTAATCCAGAGTCATTTAACAAAAGAGGACAGAGGAGGTGCAAGTGAGTTCCTCTGGCAACTGTAGTCTGGCACTTTGACTCTTCTAGACAGAATGAATTGCACTCATTACCAGTATCATCAGGTCTGAAGATGGATCTATGCAGAGGTGACAGCCAGAATACAGCTGAGAAATCTAACAGTTAGATGGAAGCTCAGGAATAGAAGAAAACCAACAGACCTGAGAGATTACAGGTCTTCACAGTGAATGTGGGAGAAGCCAGATTTAAAGTTTCACCCATTCAAATTCAATCTTTATATACTGAGTTTTTATCAATAACTTTTTACTTTGGTAGAAAGAGACCTCAGCCACCTTAAGTTAAACTTGGGCTAAGCCTAATTTTGGCAATATATACTCAGAATTTTGACTGTTTTTGATATTGGGAAAGGAGAGTGTAACACCTCCCTTCTCTCCTTGACTCAAGATTAAGAATCATCATAAAGACAATAGGATCAGTACCAGTTTTTTAGCAAAGCATTCTTTGAAATTTTGAACTTCCTTTTACTATTTCAGAATTTACCTATGACCTATGTCTCTGAACACTTTTTAAGCCTATTTGCATTTTAGATTGTGGTAACAATATTTCCAATATTGTTCTTTAATTACCAATAATTTAATTTAATTTAATTTATCCAACCAGTCCATTCTAAAGAAGATCAGCCCTGGGGTTCTTTGGAAGGAATGATACTAAAGCTGAAACTCTACTACTCTGGCCACCTCATGCGAAGAGTTGACTCATTGGAAAAGACTCTGATGCTGGGAGGGATTGGGGGCAGGAGGAGAAGGGGGCAACAGAGAATGAGATGGCTGGATGCTATCACCGACTTGATGGATGTGAGTTTGAATGAACTCCGGGAGTTGGTGATGGACAGGGTAGCCTGGCGTGCTGCAATTCATGGAGTCGCAAAGAGTCGGACACAATTGAGCGACTGAACTGAACTGAACTTACAATCTAACTTTATGATACAACAGCTTTCAAGTTCTCCATATGGTAAAGAATCTGCCTGCAATGTGGGAGGCCTGGATTCAGTCCCTGGGTTGGGAAGATTCCTTGGAGAAGGGAAAGACTACCCACTCAAGTATTCTGGCCTGAATAATTCCATGAACAGTATAGTCCATGGGGTCTCAAAAAGTCGGTCATGACTGAGCGACTTTCACTAGGTTCATCATAACTTTTCTTCCAAGGAGCAAGCATCTTTTAATTTCATGGCTTCAGTCACTGTCTGAGGTGATTTTGGAGCCCAAGAAAATAAAGTCTGTCACTGTTTCCATTTTTTCCTCATTTGTTTGCCATGAAGTGATGGTACTGGATGCCATGATCTTTGTCTTTTGAATATTGACTTTTAAGCCAGCTTTTTCACTCTCCTCTGTCACCTTCATCAGGAGGCTCTTTAGTTCCTCTTCACTTTCTGCCATTAGGTTACTGTCATCTGCATATCTGAAGTTATTGATGTTTCTCCTGACAATCTTAATTCCAGCTTGTGCTTCATCCAGCCTGGCATTTCACATGATGTACTCTGCATATAAGTTACATAAGCAGGGTGACAATATACAGCCTTGACGTATTCCTTTCTCAATTTTGAACTGGTCCATTCTTCCATGTCCAGTTCTAACTGTGGTTTCTTGACCTTCATACAGGTTTCTCACGAGGCAGGTAAGGGGGTCTGATATTCCCATCTCTTTCCGAATTTTCCACAGTTTCTTATGATCTACAGTCTGCTCAAGAGAGGCAGATACGTGAATAAATGCTGTAAAGTGTATGAGTCTGTTCTTATCTTTGACTTTCCTATCAGTTTAAATAGACGGGCAGAAAAAATCCATTCTGGCAAAATTTTAGATCCAGTCAATAGTTAGGAAGGGAAGTTAAGTGCAGCGGTTTGTAACCTGAGAGCCCTCAGCCCCTGAAGTGTCTGTTTACCTTCATGGCTGCTCTTTAAGCTTCATGGCTTCAGTTGAGCCTGAGAATTTCTATGTTGAAGGAAGAATAAAAACTGGAATCAAACACTGTATTAAGTTAAACAAGTAGCTGCTGCTGTGGCAACAATCAGCATAAAAATGAGGAGCATCTGACATATCTAGGAAAATGCCTGTCTTCAATTCTTGTCTGAAATTGTATCTCACCTCCTGTTACCTTTTCTTGAGAGCAGTATCTGATTACCTTTTATGTCCCTCACAGCCGTGAGGAGTAGGTGCTGTATAAGTGCTTGTTACTCTTCTGTACACCAGCTGTGACAGGGCTCAGGGATCATTGTGCCATTTAGTGACAATTATTCTGAAGAGCAGGAAAGCCCTAGAGTTGCTTGTGGTTCCAAGAGTATGGCTGGTTAATTCAGTCACAAGCTGAATAATGAGAGTCTATGCTTTCTTTATTCTACAAGAACGCAATCTCATTTTAAAAATTCCATCTGAGATAGAATGTGGTATCTATCAGAGCACTGGTTGCTGAATATTTGTAGAATATTTGTTGAAATAACGAATGAATGAATAATTGTTTTATTTTCAGTACATTCAAGTGATACTCAATGTTGATGAAAATAATCAATAAACAATCTACAATAGGCTTAGAAAAGAGTTTTATTTGAGCCAAACTGAAGCCCGGAAGACAGCCTCTCATAATTCTGAGGAACTGATCTGGAAAAGCATGGTTTTTAGCACAGTTTTATATCTTGTCAGAATAAAGAACATCAAGCAAGTCAGGGATACATTCCTTCAAGGTTTCAAAACACAGGTCAGGATGTACACAGTCAGTCTGGCCTTGGCACCTGGGAAAGGAATCTTATCAAAAAGGAGGACCAGTATTGGCTTCCCAGGAAGGGAGGCATTTAATTTTTATTTTTAACATGGACATTCCTTACTTCTGGTCAATGTGCCCTTTTCTTAATAATTAAAGCAGATGTACAATATATGTTTTGACAGGCCACAAACAGGCTATTTTTAGTTAGCTTAAATTTAAGTCAACTCATGTATAAGCCAGAATGACTTACCCATGCCTTAGTATGTGAAAATATCTTTTATCACTAGGAATTTCATCATGGTTTTATATTTTTTAGTGCAATTTTGTGTCAAGATACTGAGATGACTTGGGTATTTATGAAATGATGAAAACAACAACAATAATAATTACCATTGATTCAACCCATCCCTGAGCTAAGAAGTTAGCATTTGTTATCTTGTATAACCTTCACAGCAACCCTAGGAAGAACCTTATATTATCCCCACTTTACAAATAAGAATTTTGAGGCTGTAAGAGCTTAAGTAATTTTCCCAACTCATGCACCTAGTAAGTGACTGTACTTAACTTGAAATCCAGGTCTGCCCTTATCGAAAACTCACTTAATTAGTGTTGATTCATGAGAATTAGACATGCATTTTCCTCACCCTTTTAATTTCTATAAAGCAGCCTTTTCTTTATATGGAATTATGCATTAAAATTATACACCGTATCTTCTACTATATAAAAATCCAACTAAAATTACCCTTTGAAAGGATAATTGTATCGAGGTCTTTTTATGTTTTATAATCTTTATGTTCTATTAACCCACTATCAGTCATCTATTTAAAAGTCAAAGGTTAATAGGCAAGCACCCACTTTTAATTTATTAATATATGGTGTGAATATATGAGGCAAAGGCAGAATCAAATCAACAGCCAGCTTCATTTTTTCTTTCAAAAAACTGAAATCACAGTGTTAAGTCTGGCTCATGAACTACTGCCAATATCTCACTTTAAGTGAGTTTACATTTCAGTGTGAGAGAACATAAATATGAAAACATTTGTAAATGATTCCCAAGGTGAAAAAAAACATACATTTCTAAAAGCAGTCTTATTCTTTTTTTTTTTTTTTAAATGGGCTTTTGTTTTGTTTTTGCTTGGAATATATCTTGTAAATTAGCAATGAGTTGGAAATAATTTTTAAGATATTTAACAGCAAAGAACACCTGTACTGTATCAATTCATGTGGTTTTTACTAAAAGTATTACCCCATATTTGAAGGGTCATACCTTCCTTTGAAATATCTAATTTCACATGAGCCTTATTGGAATTCTAGAGAGTATTGGTTTTGAGTCTTACATTTTTGTCTCCATAAGGACTAAGGATACATCTAGAATTGAGTGCTGCAGACAAGAGAGGCCAGGTATATTAAATTTTGTCATAACTCCATGGGTTCTTACTAATGTCAAGAAACAGCTTGTTTTCAGGTCTTGCCTTTGATGATATAATACAATAATTATGTTTTATCAAGTGCTTGATATGCACTTCCTTATATATAAAGTTTCTTTATATATATTCTTTTCTTCACATATATTTTTTATATATATATAAAGAAATGTGTGATTTCTTTAGCACAACTAATCTCACTAAGCCTTTTTTTTTTTTTTAATCTGTAAAATGAGAATAATAATGGCACCTACCTCACAGATTGACTTTAAGTTACCTTAGAGCACATGGCTAAAAATTGGAAGAGCTGGGATTTGATCACAACTATATCTAACCTTGGGCTTCCCAGGTGATGCTAGTGGTTAAAGAACCTGCCTGCCAATGTAGGAGATATAAGAGATGTGGGTTTGATCCCTGGGTCAGGAAGATCCCATGAGGGAGGGCATGGCAACCCACTCCAGTATTCCTGCTTGGAGAATCCCATGGACAGAGGAGCTTGGTGGGCTACAGTCCATAGTGTCACAAAGAGTCGGACATGACTGAAGCAACTTAGCATGCGTGTCGCACACATTTAAACTTAAAAGCCCAAGCTCCTAACCACTATAATTTGGAATAGTGGGCATGGACAACATATGTACTTCCACACCTCAAAGGTCTTCCCCATGACCTTAACCGACTATTTCACGAAAGGGGAAGAGCTGTTTCCTCATGACCTTGTTTATACTATCTGACCAGATACCTACTGAAAATAGTTGAGTCATTCTCAGTTGAGACACAGTTTATGAAATTCCTTTTATAGGATCTGTTTGAACCTACAGTTAGCAAAGTGAAACTAACAGGGAGGAGCAGGATGAAACTGTTTTCCATATAGACTCCCCACAATGTTACCTTATTGACTCATGTCTAGAGCCTCTCATATTTCTCTAATATCTTCTTCTCTTGATCCCTGCGAGGAATCTTTTTATCCTATAACACTGGCGACTTCAAAATGGAGGGGACAACTAATTCTGAATCTGCAAAGCTGATTTAAGAGTAAACTCTGCTGTGGAGGCTGTGACCTTAGTTTTTTGATGTGCAAAATGGAAACCATATTTACCTGGCTTACCTTGCAGCTCTTCATAGATCAAAACAGAAACGCATTCTACAAAAGACAAAGTGACAAAACTCTTACAGGCAAAGTGCAGCCAAACAGGGTTAAATTTAAAGCCTCATTTTGGCGCCTAGTGGCTGCAGTTTTGGACGTAACCTAAGTGATTAAGGTGACTGTGAAGATTAACTGAGATTCTATGATCCATTTGCAATGAAACAAATTCTAGCTAATAGATTTTATTAACATTGGGTTATGAATGGCCTTATTTCCATGTAAGAGAATACAGAGGAAGGAAATTTTAGAAAGACCTGAATGAAGATATATATAAATGGTGTATGTGAATTCAAAATGAGTATTTGATGTTTAAGTATGATCTGTAGTTTCCAAATCCTCTCAACATGCTATTAGGTCCTCAGCAGTAATTTATAATGAAAGCATTTTCATTAAACTTCCTTTTATCCAAAGAATCTCAGTTTGCAGACTTTATATTAGATCTTGTCTTTTGATCCCATAAGTTTGATAAGTAAAGTTCCTCAATAACAATTTAGTAAATAGATAAGTGATATTTGCTTTTCTTGAAACCTTTCCAAATGTTGTGTTTCTCAAGTTTATCAACACAGTATGTAAAGTCTTCCAAAGACCTAGCAAATGTATGTATTATGTGCCTAGCTGATGAAGTTATGAACATAGGAGATATGATGTGTGCAAGAAAGTATGATATGGGAAGAGTTGCTAACTTTTTATTTCTCCTGAATCAGCAGGTGAGTTTGGTGTAGTACAGTGCAGTACTTTTTGGCAACTTTCATTGTGTTTAGACAAATTTCCTCTTTTGAATATAAGGACAGTCTTTATGGTGCTAATACATTTCAGAGCTCACTCAACAGAATAGCAACTGAAGCATGTTAAAAAGAATAATAAACCTAAAAATAGAGCTTTTTATTCTCTACAGTCAAATCACTGATAAATTCTACAGTGTAACATAGTAAAATGTGATACTTCTACTTTTTTTTTTTTTTTTTGCTTTGCTTTATCTTTCCTAGAATGACTACAAAAAACTGTCGATGCAGTGCAAAGATTTTGTTGTTGGACTCCTTGATCTGTGCAGAAATACCGAAGAAGTAGAAGCCATTCTGAATGGGGATGTTGAAATACGCCACAGTGGTGGAGATCACAGTCGTCCTAACCTCAGCCGTTTAAAACTTGCCATTAAGTACGACGTAAAAAAAGTAAGATCAGGCACAAAGCCCTTTTTATGTTATTTCAGTTTTTATTGGTGCTAAATCAAGATGAAGGATTGGCATAATTAGGTTAAGCTGGGTTTTTCTAATTAATTGTTCTAGGTAGGATCTCTAGTAAATTCTAAGTGCCTGGCAGTGAGATATTTCACCTACACTAAATGCTGGTCTTTAAAAATCTAGACTTGTTTCTGCAATGATTGACATTTTCTTTTACTTAATGAATGATGCAAAAATGGCTTTGTGTGTTCAAAATACAAGGCATTTGTTGTAGGATGGGAACATCGTTATTTAAGACCCATCTCCACTTATTAATTTAGTCCACTTCTGGACCAATGCCTTTAGTTCCTTCTTTAGTGCATTTGAATCTCCTGTGTCTTTATTTGTGGAATATTTTTAGTCTCTGTCTTCAGGCAGTGCCTCCTATTCTTGACTGGTTTCTTAAGTTATATAAGATATGTTTATTTTTTTTCTTTAAAAAAATTGTTTATTGAGATATAACATGTATTCCATAAACAGCACATATCTTAAGTTGTATGTAAACTCATTAATTCTTAAAATTTCACACTCTTTTTATAAAATTTATTTATTTGGAGGCTAATTACTTTACAATATTGTATTGGTTTTGTCATACATTGACATGAATCCACCATAGGTGTACATTTGTTCTCCATCCCATCCCTCTGGGTCATCCCAGTGCACCAGCCCCAAGCACCCTGTATCATGCATCGAACCTGGACTGGTGATCCGTTTCACATATGATAATACACATGTTTCAATGCCATTCTCCAAAAGCATCCCACCCTCGCCCTCTCCCACAGAGTCCAAAAGACTGTTCTATACATCTGTGTCTCTTGTGCTGTCTTGCATATAGGGTTATCATTACCATTTTTAAAATTTCATATATATGCGTTAGTATACTGTATTGGTAATAAGGAGTTCATAATCTGAGCTACAGTCAGCTCTCAGTCGTGCTTTGTTGACTGTATAGAGCTTCTCCATCTTTGGCTGCAAAGAATATAATCAATCTGATTTCGGTGTTGACAATCTGGTGATGTCCATGTGTAGAGTCTTCTCTTGTGTTGTTGGATGAGGGTGTTTGCTATAACCAGTGCATTTTCTTGGCAAAACTCTATTAGTCTGCCCTGCTTCATTCCATATTCCAAGGCCAAATTTGCCTATTACTCCAGGTATTTCTTGACTTCCTACTTTTGCATTCCAATCCCCTATAATGAAAAGGACATCTTTTGGGGGTGTTAGTTCTAAAAGGTCTTGTAGGTCTTCATAGAACCATTCAACTTCAGCTTCTTCAGCATTACTGGTTGGGGCATAGACTTGGATTACTGTGATATTGAATGGTTTGCCTTGGAGACGAACAGAGATCATTCTGTCATTTTTGAGATTACATCCAAGTACTGCATTTTGGACTCTTTTGTTGACCATGATGGCTACTCCATTTCTTCTAAGGGATTCCTGCCCACAGTAGTAGTTATAATGGTCATCTGAGTTAAACTCACCCATTCCAGTCCATTTTAGTTCGCTGATTCCTAGAGTGTTGACGTTCACCCTTGCCATCTCTTGTTTGACCACTTCCAATTTGCCTTGATTCATGGACCTGACATTCCAGGTTCCTATGCAATATTGCTCTTTACAGGATTGGACTTTGCTTCTGTTACCAGTCATATCCACGACTGGGTATTGTTTTTGCTTTGGCTCCATCCCTTCATACTTCTTGAATTATTTCTCCACTGATCTCCAGTAGCATATTGGGCACCTACTGACCTGGGGAATTCCTCTTTCAGTATCCTATCATTTTGTCTTTTCATAGTGAAGAGGAACTAAAAAGCCTCTTCTTGATGAAAGTGAAAGTGGAGAGTGAAAAAGTTGGGTTAAAGCTCAACATTCAGAAAATGAAGATCATGGCATCTGGTCCCATCACTTCATGGGAAATAGATGGGGAAACAGTGGAAACAGTGTCAGACTTTATTTTTTTTGGCTCCAAAATCACTGCAGATGGTGACTGCAGCTATGAAATTAAAAGATGCTTACTCCTTGGAAGAAAAGTTATGACCAACCTAGATAGCATATTCAAAAGCAGAGACATTACTTTGTCCACAAAGGTCTGCCTAGTCAAGGCTATGGTATTTCCAGTGGTCATGTATGGATGTGAGAGTTGGACTGTGAAGAAAGCTGAGCGCTGAAGAATTGAGGCTTTTGAACTGTGGTGTTGGAGAAGACTCTTGAGAGTCCCTTGGACTGCAAGGAGATCCAACCAGTCCATTTTGAAGATCAGCCCTGGGTGTTCTTTGGAAGGAATGATGCTAAAGCTGAAACTCCAGTCCTTTGGCCACCTCATGCGAAGAGTTGACTCATTGGAAAAGACTCTGATGCTGGCAGGGATTGGGGGCAAGAGGAGAAGGAAATGACAGAGGATGAGATGGCTGGATGGCATCACGGACTCGATGGATGTAAGTCTGAGTGAACTCCAGGAGTTGGTGATGGACAGGGAACCCTGGTGTGCTGCGATTCACAGGGTCGCAAAGAGTCGGACACGACTAAGTGACTGAACTGAACAGATACTGTATTGGTATTTTTCTTTCTGGCTTTTTTCACTCTGTATAATAGGCTCCAGTTTCATCCACCTCATTAGAGCTGATTCAAATGTATTCTTTTTAATAGCTGAGTAATATTCCATTGTGTATATGTACCACAGCTTTCTTATCCATTCATTTGCTGATGGACATCTAGATTGCTTCCATGTCCTGGCTATTATA
Source organism: Oryx dammah (assembly GCF_014754425.2). Classification (NCBI taxonomy): domain Eukaryota; kingdom Metazoa; phylum Chordata; class Mammalia; order Artiodactyla; family Bovidae; genus Oryx; species Oryx dammah. The sequence goes on from NW_024070201.1 coordinate 6,997,042, forward strand.
AACAGTACTGCGATGAACATTGTGGTACACGTGTCTCTTTCAATTCTGGTTTTCTCAGTGTGTATGCCCAGTAGTGGGATTGCTGGGTCATAAGGCAGTTCTATTTCCAGTTTTTTAAGGAATCGCCACACTGTTTTCCATAGTGGCTGTACTAGTTTGCATTCCCACCAACAGTGTAAGAGGGTTCCCTTTTCTCCACATCCTCTCCAGCATTTATTGCTTGTAGACTTTTGGATCGCAGCCATTCTGACTGGCATGAAATGGTACCTCATTGTGGTTGTGATTTGCATTTCTCTGATAATGAGTGATGTTGAGCATCTTTTCATGTGGTTGTTAGTCATCTGTATGTCTTCTTTGGAGAAATGTCTATTTAGTTCTTTGGCCCACTTTTTGATTGGATAGTTTATTTTTCTGGAATTGAGCTGCAGGAGTTGCTTGTATATTTTTGAGATTGTCAGCTGCTCCATTTGCTATTATTTTCTCCCATTCTGAAGGCTGTCTTTTCACCCTGCTTATGGTTTCATTTGTTGTGCAGAAGCTTTTAATTTTAATTAGGTACCATTTGTTTATTTTTGCTTTTATTTCCAGTATTCTGGGAGGTGGGTCATAGAGGATCCTACTGTGATTTATGTCAGAGAGTGTTTTGCCTATGTTTTTCTCTAGAAGTTTCATAGTTTCTGGTCTTACGTTTAGATCTTTAATCCATATTGAGTTTATTTTTGTGTATGGTGTTAGTGTTCTAATTTCATTCTTTTACAAGTGGTTGACCAGTTTTCCCAGCACCACTTGTTAAAGAGATTGTCTTTTCTCCATTGTATATTCTTGCCTCCTTTGTCAAAGATAAGGTGTCCATAGGTGCATAGATTTATCTCTGGGCTTTCTATTTTGTTCTATTGATCTATTTTTCTGTCTTTGTGCCAGTACCATACTGTCTTGATGACTGTGGCTTTGTAGTAGAGACTGAAGTCAGGGAGGTTGATTCTTCCAGTTCCGTTTTTCTTTCTCAAGATTGCTTTGGGTATTCGAGGTTTTTGTTTTTCCATAAAAATTGTGAAATTATTTGTTCTAATTCTCTGAAAAATATGGTTGGTAGCTTGATAGGGATTTCATTGAATCTATAGATTGCTTTGGGTAGTATACTCATTTTCACTATATTTATTCTTCTGATCCAGGAACATGGTATATTTCTCCATCTATTTGTGTCCTCTTTGATTTCTTTCACCAGTGTTTTATAGTTTTCTATATATAGGTCTTTAGTTTCTTTAGGTAGATATATTCCTAAGTATTTTATTCTTTTCGTTGCAATGGTGAATGGAATTGTTTCCTTAATTTCTCTTTCTAGTTTCTCATTTTTAGTGTATAGGAATGTAGGGGATTTCTGTGTGTTGATTTTATATTTTGCAGCTTTACTATATTCATTGATTAGCTCTAGTAATTTTCTGGTGAAATCTTTAGGGTTTTCTATGTAGAGGATCATATCATCTGCAAACAGTGAGAGTTTTACTTCTTCTTTTCCAATTTGGATTCCTTTTATTTCTTTTTCTGCTCTGATTCCTGTGTCCAAAACTTCCAAAACTATGTTGAATAGTAGCAGTGAGAGTGGGCACCTTTGTCTTGTTCCTGACTTTAGGGAAAATGCTTTCAATTTTTCACCACTGAGGATACGTTTGCTGTGGGTTTGTCCTATATAGCTTTTATTATGTTGAGGTTTGTTCCTTCTATTTCTGCTTTCTGGGGTTTTTTTTATCATAAATGGATGTTGAATTTTGTCAAAGGCTTTCTCTGCATCTATTGAGATAATCATATGGCTTTTATTTTTCACTTGTTAATATGGTATATTACATTGATTGATTTGCAAATATTGAAGAATCCTTGCATCCCTGGGATAAAGCCCACTTGATCATGATGTTTGATATTTTTAATATATTGTTGGATTCTGTTTGCTAGAATTTTGTTAAGGATTTTTGCATCTATGTTCATCAGTGATATTTGCCTGTAGTTTTCTTTTTTTGTGGCATCTTTGTCAGGTTTTGGTATTAGGGTGATGGTGGCCTCATAGAATGAGTTTGGAAGTTTACCTTCCTTTGCAATTTTCTGGAAGAGTTTGAGTAGGATAGGTGTTAGGTCTTCTCTAAATTTTTGGTAGAGTTCTGCTGTGAAGCTGTATGTTCCTGGGCTTTTGTTTGCTGGAAGATTTCTGATTACAGTTTCAATTTCCGTGCTTGTGATGGGTCTGTTAAGATTTTCTATTTCTTCCTGGTTCAGTTTTGGAAAGTTGTACTTTTCTAAGAATTTGTCCATGTCTTCCAAGTTGTCCCTTTTATTGGCATATAGTTGCTGATAGTAGTCTCTTATGATCCTTTGTATTTCTGTGTTTTCTGTTGTGATCTCTCCATTTTCATTTCTAATTGTGCTGATTTGATTTTTCTCCCTTTTTATTAAAAAAAAACAGTTTTTAAAGGTGGATTTTTTAATAAAAGTAATACAGACTTATGATTGGCTTTCAAACAGTATAGACATAACCCCTTTCTGTCTTCCTATTTCTTAATGGAGAATAGTCAGTATTCTATTTTTCTCCATAAATTCATCTTGGATATCTTCACATATTAGTATGTAAACATCCACTCAACCTTTTCAAAGCCTATATGTCATTGTGCTAATTTATATCGTTATGTTCATTTAATCCATTTATTGTTTAAGGGTGTCCATTATTTTCTTTAAGTTTCTGTTATTTCAAAACATTTGATAAATTTCCCTCAAAAAAGGTACACATGTCAACAGTGTATAGATGGGCTTATTTCTTCCACTCATTAAACCTTACCATTCTACAAAGACAAACACTATATCTTGATTTAATTGTCTTTGACTGTTAACCATACTTATGAAACATTTTTAGTTCCTTTATATAATCTGTCTTTTGTTTAACCTTTTAATATTCTTTAGCAATTGTTATTTTGGATTTTTGCTTTTTATATACTAAATAATGGTCTCTGTCACATGTAGCGTTCATCTGTAAAAATTAAATATACGAGAATAAAAATATTATGAAAAGTAAAAATTCTGAAATTTAATTATATAATATTCTTATTTGAAAGAGCTTATGGCACAGGAATATATCAATGGAATAGAATAGGCAGTCCATGAAAAGATCATATGCAAATGGGAATCTAGTATAAAATGCATTTAGCACTTTAGGTCAGTGCAGAAAAGGTGGTGTACTTTTTTTAAAATAAATATTTAGACATCTAAATTAGCAAGATCTTTATATCATTCCCTCTAGATGGAAAAAGTGCATAATCATAAAAGTCCTTTTATAAAATATGGATGAAGCTTTTTATAACACTAAATTTGTCTATGCTTTGAAAGTCCATTAGTCCTAAAGAAAAGTTTGGTATATTTGAATCCTTGAATTTACATAAACTGTATTAGAACCTCCTGCCACATTGCTTGATACCTGTGCCCTACATATTTTACATTTGTTCTTTAATTCTAACAATGATTTTTATGAGAAAGGATAGAACCTAATATTAGAATACAAGAAAAAAGCTTATGCTGAAACCTTCTTTAATCAAGCTGTTAAATGTTTTGTTACCCCCTGCTAGTTTGTAGCCCATCCAAACTGTCAACAGCAGCTCCTGTCCATATGGTATGAGAACCTTTCTGGGCTGCGGCAGCAGACCATGGCGGTCAAGTTCCTCGTGGTCCTCGCCGTTGCCGTGGGACTGCCCTTCCTGGCTCTCGTTTACTGGTTCGCTCCGTGCAGCAAGGTACGTCTGTGAAGCCTGGACCTCTGTCAGCCCCTTAAAGTCTGTCTGGTTTATGTATCAGATTCAGTTAGGCAGGGAAAATTCTATTTCTCAAACAAAAATGTCAGGAAGTCAGAGTTGGGTTCACATTATAAAAATAACATTTGCTATAAGAAATTTTAAAAAAGCAATGGAAAGAAAAAATTCACCTGTAATATCACTGTTAGTAACATGTGAAAGAAAACATCAGTTAGATTATTACTATTTGTCTTCTCTCTAGTCATACCTATGCATATATTTCTACATTTTTAATGAAGCATGCATTGAGCAGAATTTCAAATAACTTCCTAAAAGAACGCTTCCTTTTGTTTTTCCCCCCGCTGGCAAAATTTGAGATGAAAATTTTTGTTTATCATTTATTTTAACTAATAAATCTTAATATAAATAAAGGACAATTGTGTAAATACTCCTATAATGCTTGTTTCAATGAAGAGGATTTATTTGGGGACAGTATACATTGTAACCTGACAGCAAAAATAGCTTTTATTGTTTGTTTGTTTTTATTTTTAGCAGACTCCCTCTGCCTAGACTTTGATGAAATTGGTTTGTTCAAATGAACCTAGCCTTTCAGAACAAGTTTGGAAGATGTTGACCTGTCATTCTTTAACAGGCATAGAAATTTGCCTTGCATTGCCAACAATCTTATTCTTCATATTTTGGAAGCCACATTTCTGGAATCTTTTAAGTTTCAACTCTGAGAGTCAAACGTAAATAATTCTGAAGCTATGTAGCTAAAATGTCTATTGGACCATCTATTTATGTGCTATGTAGATATGCCAGTTGAATCACTTGCTGTTCTTAAACCTGGATATGGCTTATATTCACATGGGTCCAAACATCTTGCCATTATTTTTTTATTTATTGCTAACATTTAAAAAAATTGTTATTTAGTCACATATTTGGTGCTTTAACCTTATAGGAATGTTTCTAAGTGGCTTATAGTAAGAAGCTGGTGCAAAGCCTTTTTCACATAGTGGGAGCTTCATCATTACTTCCAGTGATGAAGATAGGAACCGCTAGAAACTGGGCATTTTCTCCTGAGGGTAAAATCTATCATCACAAATATTTGCCCCATAAAGGCCAAAAATTGATTCATAAATAAAATATAAAGGAGGAAAATAAAATGAAAATAGTGATATTTACTAGAATTTATTGCATGGATTTTTTTCTAGGAAGTTAAGATTTTCCTTTTTTTCCTTTTTTCATAGGAATGACAGATTTCATTTTGAAAAAACTAATTAATCCTCCTTACTAGAATATAGGCTACATCTATGTATGTGGTATCTATTCTGCTTCTACACACATTTCTGGGTTCTTCAGAGATGTATACTGAATTATGCTTGTTATTAATCTGGGATCAGTTAAGCTGTAATATATTTTCTAAAGTGAATAATTGCCCCTCTCCATAATGAGCTCAAAAACATAATGCCTTTCAGAGGGTTTGGTGTTTGACAGACTATTTTTGGCAGTCCTTAGAGTTTCACATTTCTTAATTTTTGATTAAATCCTAATCAACCTGATTTCCTTCACTATTTCTTCTTCCCTAACTATGTTTCTTTCTGGCATCTGTTTTTCATCCTCATTTAGATCATCAAGGCAAATAATCAAATTAAAAGAACACTGTCAATGTATTTTTTTCTCATATCTAAAATCTATTTTACTGACTCTTATTTAGGATTTGAAGGATGATTATAAAATATATTTTATATTTTCCCTTTAGTGATACAGATATAAATATTACAGCTTAGAGAATTGTGGTTTTTTTTAAATAAGGGAAAATTACTCAGGCTATAATGATACTTTTATTCAAAATACTGTTTTAAATACTTAAAAATTCAAAAACATCCATGAAAATTGTACCAGATCAAATTGCAGGCCTATGCACCTTGACAGAGTCCCTGTTTCTGTTTAGAGCTTGGTTTTCATTCCTCAAGTCTGCTGTTTAAGAAATTCTTTTTTGTCCTTACTTGTGCTCTGTTTTCCACCATAATCCAAATATGTTTTATGCTCATTATAGTAAAAATAGGTCATGCTGTGATTTCAAATCATTTTGGCTTCAGCTAGAACTAGCTTCAACTTTTTCTATTTACTATTGGTATTTAATAGCTATTTGATCACAAATACATACTTAAAAAGAATATGATGTAAAATTTAAAGTTCTTCCTTTCAGTCATTTTTCAGGTACATCAGTTTTTTTTTTTTTTTCTTTTGTGTAGCAGAGTTTTATAAAAGTGCAAAGGGACAGAAAAAGCTGACACAGATATCAGAAGGGGGATGGAGAATGCCCCTCTCACTAGTGTTAGCAAGGGGGTTATATACTTTTTACATTAGTTATTACAATAAATCAATAGAATGTCTCAAGGTTGTAAAGATCTTACTAGACCCACTCCCACAATTTACATTTTAGGATGACAGGATTAGAACTTAACAATAGAAAGACCCGACCAAACCCACTCCCATAATATATATGTTCTAAGATACCAGGATTAGTCAGAAGGTTTTCAGGAAGCAAAAACTGTCCTCAAGCAGGCTACATTGTTGTTATATAATCCCTAGTACAGAGTTTAAACTGAATTTTTTTTCTTATGTAATCATCAGTTCTGGGCTTAAAAACAACAACAACAACAATGTTTTATGTGACTAAGACTAAGGAATGTAGAGGAAGAAAAAAAAAAGTTTGTCCTTTCCTCCTCCTTGAGAATTCCAGACTCCTATCTCTTCCTCAAAAACCCCAGACCCCTCTCTCCTTGGGGACTCTGGAATTATAATCAATCTGTCTAGGAATTCACTCTCTCATTGCCCCCTTTTCTTTTAGGAGAATTATATTGTCAAGGGAAAGGGGCATCGTTTTCTTTACATAACTACTTCCTACTGTTGAGGGGCGTGGTCCCTAAATCATTGAGGCAACCTACTCTACTAACCCTCATATGGAGGGTCTCTGATCCAGGGGCCCCAAGTAATAGTTGGAGGAGGCTGTGGCACTCATAGGAGCTTGAACAACCTTTTGTAACCTAAAAGCTTTCAGACGGCAAAAAACAAATTCAGTTACACAGTTACAGATGTAAGTTCAGTTCAGTCGCTCAGTTGTGTCCGACTCTTTGCGACCCCATGAATTGCAGCACACCAGGCCTCCCTGTCCATCACCAACTCCTGGAGTTCACTCAGACTCACGTCCATCGAGTCCGTGATGCCATCCAGCCATCTCATCCTCGGTCGTCCCCTTCTTCTCCTGCCCCCAATCCCACCCAGCATCAGAGTCTTTTCCAATGAGTCAACTCTTCGCATGAGGTGGCCAAAGTACAGATGTAAAGCAAACAGCAAAAATAGAACAATTAGAATTATTATGATTAAGATAGTTTTCCACCATGGGGAGCTGGTTAACGTTTCCCAAAGTGAGGTGACTGCAGCTTTAGGAGTACCATAGCCTGATTCATTTCGTTCACGTGTTTAGTAAAGTGAGTAACATTAGTACTCATATCTGGTATATATGTACAACATTGGGTATTAATAATAGCACAAGTTCCTCCTTGTGTGGCTGCTAGAATATCTAAGGCCAATCTGTTTTGTAAAACCATCTTTTTAACTTGTATTTGTTCAGCTTTAAGGACTGAAAGTCAGAGCATCAACTCGTAGCATAATATCTGATCTATAGTTCCCAAACAGGGAATGAATATTGTAGCTAGAAAATCATACCAGTGAAATACAGACTTTGCCCAACAAATTTTTTTTTTTCTGGTGTGTTTTTTTTTAATTAATTTATTTTTTATTGAAGGATAATTGCCTTACAGAATTTTGCTGTTTTCTGTCAAACCTCAACATGAATCAGCCATAGGGATACAAATATCCCTTCCCTTTTGAAACTTCATCAGTTTTTCACTTTGGTCAATTATTCTTTACAGTTTTTTTTTAGAAATTTGTTTACATCACAGAATTTATAGATGACAAATTTTACTATGAGTAACTCATAGTAAACTCAAAGGAGTAACTCTGGTTCCTAAAGTCCACTGAATCTCTCTATAGGGAAATGCAACTCTCAATGATTTGTGATAATAAATGGAAAATATGAATATCCACACACATCACTTTAGTTTCCTGTAAGCCAACTTTTTATCCTGTAAGCCAACTTTTTATGCGTTTTCTTGTTTAATTTTTTCTTTAAGCCACAACCTTTAATAAGCAACAAAAGTGCTTGGTTTGATTCTCCTGTTTGCCCCCTGGATAGAGTGAAGGGGTCAATTGCAGAGGGCCAGGAACCCTGTGAAGAGCGAGAGTGAGCCTGCTCAGGAGGGAGGTGCAGCTTATCGCCCTGGATGGCTGAATACTGGCTTGAGATGTGTTCAGACAGCTGAATGCAAGCTCCAGGCCTCTCAGACTTGAGGTCCACTCTAACGTGGGTGGCTCTCTTCTCACTCTGTTTTACGTCCCTAGCCTTTTCTCTTCTCCTCTTCCTGTTTTAGTTTGTGCTTTCTTGAGTTTTTGTTATTTTGTGTTTTGAAGGCTGCCTCTCATTCTCCCCTGAACAAGGCAGGGAATAAATAAATTTTTCATAGATTTCACTACTAATAGTCAATGCCCCAATCCCAGTTTTCCACAACAGTCAAACAAATTGAGAATTTTAAAAATGTTCATTTAATATTTATAACAGTAGTTTTTTTCACCAGAAAGATATTGAACCTTGCAGTAAGTGATTAAATAAAGCTCATACACATGATTAAACTTTATATAATACATGATTAAATAGCCAAGTCACAATAAATTGTATATATAACAATGTCAAATTTAAATTGTATATGTCGTACACTATGGAAAAGTTGCATTAATGTTTGGTTTCTAACAGTCCATATTTAAAGAAAAACATGGCTAAGGACAATAGGCAAAAGGAAATCAGTCCTATTTTCTCTCCCATTTGTTTTAACTTTATATGAGAGTTCTATTTAAATGAGATCTTAAAAAGAAACACAAAAAAATACTTTGATTCAAGCTAAGGAACATTTACTTACAGAAGTGTGCTTTTCAGACATGATTTTTACAGCAACCTTTTACAAATTAATTTTGGATTGGCTCTGCAATATATCTAACTGTATGGATCGATTGACTTAAAACTAGATTGATTTATTAATCTAGATAAACACACACACATGCACAGCATGACATTCTGCCTGGCCTCAGTGAGAGAGAGAAAACAAATATTGTACATTAATGCATAAAAATGGAATCTAGAAAAAATGATACTGATGAACCTATTTGCAGGGCAGGAACAGAGGCGCAGACATAGAGAGTGGACATGTGGACACGGAAGAGGAAGGCAGGGCAGCACAGACTGGGAGAGCAGCACTGACATGTGTGCACTCCCAGAGATAAAATAGATAGCCAGTAGGAAGCTTCTGATGCCACAAGGAGCTCAGCTCGGTGCTCTGTGACGATTCACAGGGGTGGGATGCTGGGATAGGGAGGCTCAAGAAGAATGGAAAATGTATATACACATACCTGATTCACTTTGTCGTATAGCAGAAACTAACACAACATTGTAATGCAATTATACTCCAATAAAAATTTTAAAAAAGGTTCTAATTAAGAGAGAAGGGACTAAGCTATGTGACTCATTCTAGCTCTAACTTTTATGATTTTGAAAACCATATAGACCGATAAAGTTTGTAGGAGCAGAGAATATTGATTGCATTTCTTCCATTATAGCAATTAGCTTTGTTAAAAATCTTAGAACCTTTTTTTTCTCTAAGAATTTACCTGTATATGTACTTCCATTAGAAAATAAGAAATTGTGTTGTAAACCAAATAGAAACATTAACTCTTAAACAAATAGCTGTGCTTAGTTGCTTAGTCATGTCTCACTCTCTGCGACCCCATGGACTGTAGCCCAACAGGATCCTCTGTCCCTGGGGATTCTCCAGGCAGGAATACTGGAGTGGGTAGCCTATCCCTTCTCCAGGGGAACTTTCTAACCCAGGAATTGAACCGAGGTCTCCTGCATTGCAGGCAGATTCTTTACCAGCTGAGCAACCCGAGAAGCCCCAAGTATACCGGAGTTCAAATTCCACCTCTACCACTTAAGGAGCTAGTTTCTGGACCTTGCTTCCTCTTTTTTTTCATCTGTAAAATGGGCATTTCAGCAGCATATACCCCTTTGTATTGTTGTAACAGTTACATGTAATTAATAAAGCACTTAAAACAGTACTTAGTACTGGATAAGTGGTGGTGGTATTAATTTCTGTATTTTGTTAATTTCTATATTTTTCTGTAATAATCAGTTAACTTAAAAAGCTGTTGAAAGCTATGAGCCCTCTCCTATGAAAAAAATATCCTTCCATGTGTGTACTGAGTTTTGTTTACCATTCCAGGGGTGCAAAGAGCCCCTGAGACACATCTTGGGCACACACCACCCCTCTGCTCTGACTAGAATGTGTGCATCTCAGATGGGAATGATTCCTGCACTATTGATGCACGGGAGCTTTATGGTCTGCATATTTCAAATGAAGACTCTGATTTTCACATAATTTAGGAAGTTCACTCATTGCTAATGAGGGAATGAAACTGGAACCTGAACCTAAAATGTTGGACTTTCATGCAGGGTCATTCCAGGACGTTGGTCCAGTGCATGACAGGACTTACCCTCCTGTCTTGCCCTTTGCTGGGCGTCCTCTCCTCCTGACTTCTGCTCACTTACAGCATCTCCAACATACAATATCACTTGAAGCCTGACCCACACCCACAACAGTTCAGTTCAGTCACTCAGTCGTATCCGATTCTTTGTGACCTCAAGGACTGCAGCAAACCAGGCCTCCCTGTCCATCATCAACTCCTGGAGTTTACTCAAACTCATGTCCATGAGTCGATGATGCCATCCAACCATCTCATCCTCCGTTGTCCCCTTCTCCTCCCGCCTTCAATCTTTTCCAGCATCAGGGTCTGTTCTAATGAGTCAGTTCTTAGCACCCACATCACTGAAATACATATGCAGACAGTGCTAGTGCTAAGTCACTTCAGTTGTGTCTGACTCTTTGTGATCCTGTTGGCCGTAGCCTGCCAGGCTCCTCTGTCCCTCTGTCCATGGGATTCTCCAGGCAAGAATACTGGAGTGGGTTGCCATTTCTTTCTCCAGGGGATCTTCCTGACCCAGAGGTTGGACCCACGTCTCCTGTGTCTCTTGCATTTTCAGGCAGATTCTTTACCACTAATGCCACCTGGAAAGCCCGGAAGGCAAATATCAACCAAGGGTGTATACATAGCAAAGTAGATTCAGTTTAATATTTTCATTGCTGCTTCCTCAATACTTCATGCCCACTAAATTAGTTTGTTTTTTATGAATAATTGTGATACTCTGCTCTGCCTTTTGTTATTATACTAATAAAGTATTTTGTCAGTATCACATATATTTTAAGAACTTAAATATTATTTTATAGAACTGAATTTATTTAACTATCAATCCCAAATATCAGCATATGTAGATGAGCAATGAGACAAAATTTTATATTAGCATAAAGGATTATTTTTCTATTATCAGTTATAAATGTACATAAACACTGGACTGCACAGATGTTTGTTCTTGTGTATAGACATGTGTGTTTTGCAAAATGCACTCATCATTCTTTTGGTGTGTTTTGTGGCAGATGGGGAAGATAATGCGTGGACCATTCATGAAGTTTGTGGCACATGCTGCCTCCTTCACCATTTTTCTGGGACTGCTAGTCATGAATGCAGCTGACAGATTCGAAGGCACCAAAATCCTTCCTAATGAAACCAGCACAGATCATGCAAAACAGCTGTTCAGGATGAAAACATCCTGCTTCTCATGGATGGAGATGCTCATTATCTCCTGGGTAATAGGTAAAGACTGACTTTCTCTCATCATTTATTTTTGCAGCCATAGCAATAGGACTGAATGACACCTATTCTCTCACATGTCAGTTATATAAATGTATGCAGCATAATACAATGCTCTGCACAACATGATTTTGTTTTTAAAGTGAAGTTATCTAGGGTTCATTTTCAGTACCACAGTTCTCTCACATGCCACAAGCTTTTTAGAGTTCCAAGAAAAACCCAGGAAGAAAATGAACAGGATAGTATGAATCAAACCTTGCCAGTGATGAAAAACTGCCGTTCATATTTTGGGACAGCTGTGACTTCAAGCTTAAAAATAACCGTATGATTTTATGTTGGAATTTAATAGGAACAGAAGGTCCTAGCCACTCACATCTATTGAACATTTGTTATGTACTAAGAACTGTTCAGATCATTTTACATCCATCACATTACACACTGTCTTTGTGCCTTAGTGGTCTAATCTATCATATAATAATAACGTCTACACTATGGGTTTAGGTCTCCCAGATGGAAAGTGAAACAGAGAGAATGCAGTCTCAATTACTAGGCTGTCTTTATAATTAGTCATCCATATTGCCTGACATTAAATATAATGAAAATAAAAGATATTTCAATTGGATATTTATAAATGAATAGACTCAGTAGCTATTACCTATTGAGGATAATAATGTGAATAAAATGTAGTCCTTATAGTCAAGGAAGTTAAGTCTGCTGGAAGGGGGCAGGCAGGTCAACAAGTAAATCAATAAAGAAAACTATGTGACAAATAATATTACTGAGGAGCTATTAGAGGGTTATGAACATACACAGATTGGGCACCTAAATCTGAGTGGGTGGGATGTAGAAGGGGCAGAGAAGGTCTCCCTAAACAGTACATTCAATCTGAGACTTTGAAGATAAGGGCATGTTAATCCTACTGTTTATGGGGAGGTAAGGAAGGACTGATGTTGAGGCTGAAACTCCAGTACTTTGGCCACCTGATGAGGAGAGCTGACTCATTTGAAAAGACCCTGATGCTTGGAAAGATTGAGGGCAGGAGAAGGGGATGACAGAGGATAAGATGGTTGGATGGCATCACTGACTCAATGGACATGAGTTTGGGTGGTGATGGACAAGGAGGCCTGGCGTGCTGCGGTTCATGGGGTTGCAAAGAGTCAGACACGACTGAGTGACTGAACTGAACTGAAGGACACTATGAGGCATGAATCAAAATGCTGAAGGCAAAGATGTGGAACTAGGTCCACACTTGGCACCTCATTTGCCAAGTCATGTGTTAGGCTCAGCTATAACACAGGCTCATTTATGTATGTGAGTGATGGGAGAGAGGGGAGGAGACATGGTCAGAGGCTGATTTTCAGCTATTGGTGCTGTAATCACCTTTTATAAAACGCAGTTGGCTGTGAGATAGAGGGTGGCTTTGAGAAGGCGGGTCAGGAGGCTGAGAGACAACTGAAGTGATCCATGTGTGGAATGTGGGGCCAGAGGTGAGGGAGTGAGGAAAGGACTTGAGAGCTTTGTAAAAGATACTCTTCAAAAAACCTGGTAATGTATTGCACGTGGAAAGGGAGAGCTGTGGATTCTGCCTTGGGTTAAGGTGCTGACTGCAAGTCTCTAAGAGGAAGAATACACAGGGAAGATAAGGATTGAGACTGGGAGAATGAAAAGCTGGTAAGGAATTTTGCTTGAGATTGACTTCGAAGTGCCATGGAATTTCCAGGTGAAGATGTCTACTAAGTAATAGGAAATGCAACCCCAGAGAGAAGCCAGGCTGTGGACAAAGTTTCAGCTGTCTCCATAAGGTCCCGACTATGCAGGAAGTCCTGCAGGGTAGATATGTGGAGAAGGATGTGAGAAGAGAGCTCAAGGAATCTTTATCCAAAACCGCTGGCAGTCCGTGAGCTTGGTTCTCCCCTGGTGATCTGGAGAAGCATCTGCAGTCGGTTTTATGTCACTTATGTGGCAAGGGATATCATCTTGGCTTCCTTATTCTGGGGCTGATAGGATAATCAATTGAAATGTTATGAAGCACTATACAAATTACCTTATGAGCATTTTATGTGCATATGAGGTAATTCAACAGCATTGAGAGTTATTCAAAACTTCTGCATCACTTTATTTCCTGTTTATGTTCCAAGGAGAAATACAGTGTCTTAACATGTGAATTGCATTACTAAGGTAAACCTTCAATAAAGAAGAGTTTGATTGTCCACTTTTTCTTTTCTAATTTAATTGGTTTGTCTTATGCTATAAAGCTCTAAGAAATATCTCACTTTGAATATCTGATTTAAAATAGGAATGATCATTTGGACATTGCCTTTATCTTAAGCTAAATGCCTATATGCCATCATATTTTGTGCATGTTAGTATGTGTAACATACATAATATAGTACTTGGCACATTGGAAATGTCTAAGAAATTTCAAATGGCTATGATTATTATTAAACTCTTCATTAAGAGTTATGTTTCATATTTCCTACTGAAAAGATATTAATCAAGATACGACTCTTTCATTCAAGGTTAAACTTTGAAAGCATTTAATTTTATGTAAGGGGATTAGATATAATGAATGTTCATTTTATTCTTTTTCTTATTTTAAACTTTCTATTTTGTATTGGGGCATAGCTAGTTAACAAGGTTGTGATAGTTTCAGGTAAACAGTAAAAGGACTCAGCCATATATACATGTGCATCCATGTTCATCTTATTCTTTATCAAACATTATTTACTCTTCTCATACTAATATTTTAATATAAGCATTAAAAGTTTTTCTTTTTTCACCTGGAAACCTAAACCAAGAATGTTAACTTTTAATTTTATGAATAAAAGCATTTTCCTTGGAACAACTGGGCCAATAAGCATTATATTTGAGATTTGGAGATGATCTCAGTGTTCATTTAAAGGGAAAACAATGAACAACTCAGAATGGACAACTGGTACTTTGTAGCATGTGTTAGGCTCCTGGTTCATTTTCTAACACTGATATTTATTTTTCTTCTTGAGTTTTCTTGAAAGTTGTTGTACCTTCTGAAAATAATCATTAAGTGGGCTACTTAGGTCTGATGCTAGCTGGTTTGAAGGAAAAGACTGACATTATTGGTCACAGCAAGCAAATTGATATAATTTTTAGTGAAAAGTTGAAAAGCTGAATGATGGAATCTGCATTTCAGGAGATCTTGACAGAATGGCGAGCTCAAAACAAGAGAAATGAGAAGGGTAGCAGGAACACAGGGAGGGGGAGATGTGCTTGATGACACTTCACAGGAAAAGGTCTTAAGCAGCAGTTTTAGCCTAATGTCCAGTGTGAGCGCGGAGGAAGGAAATGCAAGGACTGCAGGCAAGGGCTGTAATTATGTCCTTGAGCCGCACTCTGTCTAGACCACAGCTGCGGGCAATTGGCAAAATAGGGAGCATTCCAAGTGGAAAGCCGTCAGAAAAGTGAGTGGCTTCTCCACAGAAAAGCCCCTGTTGGGACTGGAGAAACTTACTCTGGAGGGTGGGAGGTAGGGTGGGACCTAGGGATTGTGAAGCCTGAAATTTAGTTTTTTGGAGGGCCCCATTTAGAGAAAAAGAAGACAAAACAGAGACTTTGGAGGATCCTGGGCAAATAAGGCATCCTAGAGTTTAAATTTCATTCACTTCATGGGAAACCCACCTCTTCTTTAGAAGAATAAATTTAATGAATGCACAAGTGTTTTTGCTTTTTTTAAAATTTTAAGGAATTTAAAGGTGGAGGGAGCAGATTCATTCTCTTGAGGGCAGAATTAGTACTGACAGGTTCACAGTGAAGGGATACTTCCTGCAAAGTCAACAATGGGATGGGCAGTCTTCAGTAGGAGTAATTCAGGACCTATTCAAGCAGAGGCTCCACCCTGTGGAGGAGTTGTCTGCTTGTGGAGAAATTAGACTGGATGGAGGATTTCGAACTCTGCTTGGCAACGCCTGGGGGTCCCCAGAAAACATAACATGGAAATTCTTCCTTCAAACAGAATGGTTTGCTGTATCTGTTTTATCTTTTATAAGCTTTGGGAAGATATCATTTTTACCAAGAAATGTACCCCTTAAAGAGAGAGAAGATGGAGGAGAATTGGGAAGAAGGAGAAAAGCTTTGAAAACAACTAGACTATATGAATTTAAAACCCCCAGTAATCCGTCTTTCAGCTACACTAAACTACCCTTGTTTCCTATTGAGGAAGCTGGTGGGAACCCAGGGACAACATCCACACAAAGACTGCCCTCAGATTTTTTCACTCCTGCTCACAGTTTATGGGTGTGCACATGTGCACGTGTGTGTGCATGAGTGGACACATGCAGTGTTTCCTATTTTATTAATAAATTTGATCCACTGAAGTATATATGAATTCAATCCCAGCCTTCTCTATATTTGGAATAATTTCAAAATAAGTAAGTTGTGTGATACATTGAATGCTGATTTTGAGAAAAGTACAGTTAAGCTGTTAGAAGGGGATTCCCAGGTGGTGCTAGTAGTAAAGAACCTGCCTGCCAATTCAGGAGACACGGGAGACACAGGTTTGATTCCTGGGTTAGGGACAATCCCCTGGAGAAGGGCATGGAAACCCACTCCAGTATTCTTACCTGGAGAATACCGTGGACAGAGGAGCCTGGCAGGGTACAGTCTATGGGGTCGAAAAGAGTCAGATACAACTGAAGTGACTTAGCATGCATGCACAAGCTGTTGGAAGGACAGAGAGCATGGCTTTTTAAAACCCCTACAGGGCTTCACAATCATTCACATAGGTTCTGTGATACAAGTTCATGACAAATATGGGATTTGGGGAAGGTGATTAGTGACAGAAAGGGCAGAAGATTAATTTCAACTAGGGGACCCTGGAGACTTCTTGATGGAAGTAGACTTTGAGGAATTGTTGGTGTTTAGGTTGTGTTTCTCCAGATGGCTCTAGGAGGAGACAGGACATCAGAGATTAGGATATCTTAAAGATAATAGGGGTAAAGTTACTTTTTTTTAATAAAGAAAATATATGCCAGACATAGAAAATCTGAAATAGTAAATTCTCAATAAGTATTAGTTATATTTTCAAGTGCCAGACACTGTGCTATGCATTTTTCATATGTTATTTAAGTCTCATAACCATCCTATGAAGCAGGTACAAACTACTATCATCCCCATTTTGCAAGCTGAGTTTTAGAAAGTTTCAGTAAGTTGCCAAAGATTGCACAGCTAACAAATGGATGACTGTGACTGTTCAGGCACCCAGCCATGTCCGACTCTTTGTGACCCCATGGACTGCAGCACGCCAGGCCTCCCTGTCCCTCACCATCTCCCAGAGTTTGCCTAAGTTTATGTTCATTGCATCAGTGATGCCATGGTGTCTGATTCCAAAACCTGTGCTCCTAAGTAATACACTAAGTTTTAGAGTGGATGTGCAACATTATTAATAATTCTGCCATGAAGAAACTACTGCTACTACTATACTCCTGTAATTCTGTCTAGTCTTTTACTGTGCTGTTTTAAACATAATATCATAGAATATATAAAATATTTACTTGGCATGCTAGAATGTTTATGACATAAACATTTCCCATTGTGTATTAGTCTAGGTCCTCCAAGAAGCATATGCAAAGACAGAATTTAACATGCAACAATTTTATTAAGGGAAATTCTATGTGAGAGAAATGGGAGGGAGCTGAAGAAACCTGCAAGGGCTGTAAGACTGCGATGCAAGGTTGATGTTGAGGGCAGGAGAGAGGGAAGGAACGTAGGACAGAAGCACTCTAGATCTCCGTTCTGTCTAAAGAAAGTTTGAAAAGTCTGTCAAGAGATCCTTGAGCCGAGGTCAGCCATCGGAGGAGTCCCATGACTCCCAAGAAGGGGTGCCCTCAGTCACTGGTGAGGAGCAGCCCATGGGAAGCATAGCCTTAGGGCAAAAGTGTCTATAGTCTTCAGAGTGCTGCAGCATTGGCCCATGGCCAGTTGAATTCCTGTATTTGGAGGCCTGTGGGGCACATTCTTGTGGACACTATTCCATGGTAATTAAAATATCATATGAAATGGCTACATAATAGTCTATTTGTGAAAGTCCCATGATTACTTCTAGTTTGAGGATGTTAGTATTGGTGTGTTTACATACTTTTTTATTATAAAGAATCCTATAATGAACATCTTATGTACAGAATTAATGGATCAAGTCATGTTTGCTGTTTGAATACCCTTAATGAACTTTGTCAAATTGCTTTATGATAATGCACTGATATTTTTGGACTATAGGATTTGTAGGGACAGGATAATTATGGCTGAATGGGCAAAATGAGGTCATATTTTGAAGGGTTTTGAATGTCAGCCTGAGACCTTTTAAATTTGTTTTGTTGAAAACTAAGGCTGGAATGAAATTGGATTTTTACCCCTATTTTAACCTCTTTCCCATACAGGCATGATATGGGCTGAATGTAAAGAAATTTGGACTCAAGGCCCCAAGGAGTACTTGTTTGAGTTGTGGAATATGCTCGATTTTGGAATGCTGGCAATCTTTGCAGCTTCATTCATTGCAAGATTCATGGCATTTTGGCATGCTTCCAAAGCACAGAGCATCATTGATGCAAATGATACTTTAAAGGATTTAACAAAAGTCACACTGGGAGACAATGTGAAATACTACAATTTGGGTGAGTTTACAGTACTCAGTCAATATGTTTATAAAATGCAGAATTTATATGATATCATTTGTATGCAGGATCTTAAAAAAAAAGGTACAAATGAGCCTATTTACAAAATAGAAATAGAGTCACAGATGTAGAAAACAAGCCTATGGTTACCAAGAGGGAAGGGAGGGGAGGGATAAACACGAGAGAGATTGGAATTGACATATACACACTACTATATATAAAATAGATAACTAATAAGTACCTACTGTATAGCACAGGGAACTCTACTCAATACTCTGCAATGACCTACATGGGAAAAGAATCTAAAACAGAGTGGGTATACATACATATAACTGATTCTCATTGCTATATAGCAGGAACTAATACAGCATTGTGATTCAACTGTACTTTAATAAAAATTTATTTAAATTTTTTAGATAAATAAAATGATGAAAGAAAAAAAAGGAACACATCAGTAGCAGTTTGGTGGTTATTCAGTTCTCATAAAATTATTGGTCAGTTTCCAGCTTCTTCAGATTATCTATATCTTTTATTATGCTTTCTACTTCTTTCCTGATATTTCTTCTGGCAGAAAACCTCTCAATAACAAGAATCATCTCCCCTTATCTCTGGGATTAATTGGCTAACCACCAAACTTCATTGAGAATGCTTGTATTATGTTGTGGATTTATTTTTTTCTTGTTTATTAAAAATAGTACACATTTAAGTACCACTTCTGTTTAAGCCATATAAACTATTTGAAAGCAAGTGAATCATCGAAGGCTCCCAATAAACAGCACCCCTTTTTCTCACCCAGACTTTGAACTAGTGCTATGCTGTGCTTAGTCACTCAGTCGTGTCCAACTCTTTGCAACCCATTGGACTGTAGCCCACCAGGCTCTCTGTCATGGGATTTTTCAGGCAAGAATGTTGGAGAAGGTTGCCATTTCCTCCTCCAGTGGATCTTCCTGACCCAGGGATAGAACCCACCTGCTGAGCCATTAGGGAAGCCTTTGAACTAGATGAAAAAAATAAAACAAAGAGCCAACATTAGGTCAAATCATCACCTTTAATACTGACAAAGTTTAGCGTGGATGATATAATTCTGAGTTTATTAGTCAACTGGCTCAGCAATACTGAACCCCAGGCTTAGGCAGATGTATCCTCCAATTTCCAGGCAGCCATGGACAGGGCAGTCATACCCAAAGGGGGGTATGGTAGCAGGTATCTGATCATGTGAGAGTCCTCCATGGAAGATCGAAGGAAATTCCCAAGATAAAGAGGGCAGAGCTGAGTCCAGTATGCTCAGATTCCACCCCAGTTTAGCAATCAGATAAGTCACTCTACCTCCCCAGGAGGATAGTGACTAAGGACCAGAATTAGGTTCAGTTATTGCTTAGAAACCTAGGGTGAGAAAACCAGATTCTCTTTGACTACTTACTTCAAGTCCTCCTCTGATAAGATGTCAGTTAACATACGGTTGATATCTCTATGAGTTTTATTGACTGTATCACATAGGGATTTCTTTTTTATTATTTCTCTTTAATATTTTCATACTTAACAATTTTTAGAGCATACGTAGGGCTTTTATACAAGGATACATTGTACAGCACAGGGAATATAGCCATTATTTTATAAGAAAATTTTTAATATATGGAATGTTACAAGTCAAACTATTTATATACTGTACTTATATTCAAGGTGCTATATAAAAAGAAACTGCTTTTATTACTTTATTGTTCCTAATTCTACTTCTCAGCAAATAAGCAAATACAAATTTATAACTATATTTTTCCTCTCTGTTACACACTGCTTTGCATTTTTCTTCATAATGGCTTCTTAATTAGATTTTTGATGTTCTGATGTAATAATGTCAGAAAAATTCATAAATGAATAATTACTACATTCTATGATAAAAATAGACTTGAATGACCAATATAAATTACCTTAGTAAGTTTAAATAACTACAAGTACTGCACAGGCCCCAAATTACTTTATAGTGTAATTATAGTTTAAGACTAAATAATGATATCATTTACTAGGGCCTTATTTTCTTTTATTATAGTTTAAGATTAAATAGTAAATGCTACTATTTAGCTAGTGCCAAGCACTTTCTAAATAGTGAATGTATGTTGACATACTAAATTCTCACAACAGATGATAGGGTATAAACAGTATGTCATTTTTAAAGATGGGAAAATAAAACTATTAATAAGATAAATAATTTGTAATAGTTCTTCTAGTTGATTTTAGATAGATAGATGCATGCAGAATGTGTGGTAAGTTGCTTGAATTGTGTCCAACTCTCTGCGACCCTACAGACTACAACCCACCACTCTCCTGTCCGTGCAATTCTCTAGGCAAGAATATTGGAGTGGTTACATAAGCCAGCTCCATGGTTTGTACTCTCAACCATTAAGCTATACTATTATGGAAAACTGCCAGCAAACCAGGGGGTAATTTTCTTTGTAAATTCAGAGGCTGAAATATACCTGACACTTAAAGAAGCTCCATTAGGAACTGGATTGCTAATGTAATTATATTTCTATCCTAGAAAAGAAGTTCAGTTCAGTTCAGTCGCTCAGTTGTGTGTGACTCTTTGCGACCCCATGAATGGCAGCACACCAGGCCTCCCTGTCCATCACCAACTGCCAGAGTTCACTCAGACTCACGTCCATCGAGTCCGTGATGCCATCCAGCCATCTCACCCTCTGTCGTCCCCTTCTCCTCCTGCCCCCAATCCCTCCCAGCATCAGAGTCTTTTCCAATGAGTCAACACTTCACATGAGGTGGCCAAAGTACTAGAGTTTCAGCTTTAGCATCATTCCTTCCAAAGAAATCCCAGGGCTGATCTTCAGAATGGACTGGTTGGATCTCCTTGCAGTCCAAGGGACTCTCAAGAGTCTTCTCCAACACCACAGTTCAAAAGCATCAATTCTTTGGCACTCAGCCTTCTTCACAGTCCAACTCTCACATCCATGCATGACCACTGGAAAAACCATAGCCTTGACTAGATGGACCTTAGTTGGCAAAGTAATGTCTCTGCTTTTGAATATACTATCTAGGTTGGTCATAACTTTTCTTCCAAGGAGTAAGCGTCTTTTAATTTCATGGCTGCTTTCACCATCTGCAGTGAATTTGGAGCCCCCCAAAATAAAGTCTGACACTGTTTCCACTGTTTCCCCATCTATTTCCCATGAAGTGATGGGACCAGATGCCATGATCTTCGTTTTCTGAATGTTGAGCTTTAAGCCAACTTTTTCACTCTCCTCTTTCACTTTCATCAAGAGGCTTTTGAGTTCCTCTTCACTTTCTGCCATAAGGGTGGTGTCATCTGCATATCTGAGGTTATTGATATTTCTCCCAGCAATCTTGATTCCAGCTTGTGTTTCTTCCAGTCCAGCGTTTCTCATGATGTACTCTCCATATAAGTTAAATAAGCAGGGTGACAATAGACAGCCTTGACGTACTCCTTTTCCTATTTGGAACCAGTCTGTTGTTCCATGTCCAGTTCTAACTGTTGCTTCCTGACCTGCATACAGATTTCTCAAGAGGCAGGTCAGGTGGTCTGGTACTTCCATCTCTCTAAGAATTTTCCACAGTTTATTGTGATCCACACAGTCAAAGGCTTTGGCATAGTCAATAAAGCAGAAATAGATGTTTTTTTGGAACTCTCTTGCTTTTTCCATGATCCAGCGGATGTTGGCAATTTGATCTCTGGTTCCTCTGCCTTTTCTAAAACCAGCTTGAACATCAGGAAGTTCACGGTTCACATATTGTTGAAGCCTGGCTTGGAGAATTTTGAGCATTACTTTACTAGCATCTGAGATGAGTGCAATTGTGCGGTAGTTTGAGCACTCTTTTGCATTGCCTTTCTTTGGGATTAGAATGAAAACTGACCTTTTCCAGTCCTGTGGCCACTACTGAGTTTTCAAACTTGCTGGCATATTGAGTGCAGCACTTTCACAACATCATCTTTCAGGATTTGAAACAACTCCACTGGAATGCCATCGCCTCCACTAGCTTTGTTCGTAGTGATGCTTTCTAAGGCCCACTTGACTTCACATTCCAGGATGTCTGGCTCTAGATGAGTCATCACACCATCGTGATTATCCGGGTCATGAAGATCTTTTTTGTACAGTTCTTCTGTGTATTCTTGCCACCTCTTCTTAATATCTTCTGCTTCTGTTAGGTCCATACCATTTCTGTCCTTTATCGAGCCCATCTTTGCATGAAATGTTCCCTTGGTATCTCTAATTTTCTTGAAAAGATCTCTAGTCTTTCCCATTCTGTTGTTTTCCTCTATTTCTTTGCATTGATCACTGAAGAAGGCTTTCTTATCTCTTGTTGCTATTCTTTGGAACTCTGCATTCAGAAGCTTATATCTTTCCTTTTCTCCTTTGCTTTTCGCTTCTCTTCTTTTCACAGCTATTTGTAAGGCCTGCCCAGACAGCCATTTTGCTTTTTTGCATTTCTTTTCCATGGGGATGGTCTTGATCCCTATCTCCTGTACAATGTCACGAACCTCACTCCATAGTTCATCAGGCACTTAAATCTATTTCTCACTTCCACTGTATAATCATAATGGATTTGATTTAGGTCATACCTGAATGGTCTAGCAGTTTTCCCTACTTTCTTCAATTTAAGTCTGAATTTGGCAATAAGGAATTCATGCTCTGAGCCACAGTCAGCTCCTGGTCTTGTTTTTGCTGACTGTATAGAGCTTCTCCATCTTTGGCTGCAAAGAATATAATCAATCTGATTTTGGTGTTGACCATCTGGTGATGCCATGTGTAGAGTCTTCTCTTGTGTTGTTGGAAGAGGGTGCTTGCTATGACCAGTGCATTTTGTTTACCTAAGTAAAAAGTTTCCTTCTCCAGGAGATCTTCCTGACCCAGGGATCAAACCCAGGTCTCTTGCAATGCAGACAGATTCTTTACCATCTGAGCTACCAGGAAAGTCCCAAGTAAAAAATGTAAATAAACTCACCATAACTTTTGTCTTTCCTTTCTCCTAGCCAGGATAAAGTGGGACCCCTCTGATCCTCAAATTATATCTGAAGGTCTTTATGCAATTGCTGTAGTTTTAAGTTTCTCCAGAATAGCCTACATTTTACCAGCAAATGAAAGCTTTGGACCTCTGCAGATATCACTTGGAAGAACGGTAAAAGATATCTTCAAGTTCATGGTCATATTCATCATGGTGTTTGTGGCCTTTATGATTGGAATGTTCAACCTCTATTCCTACTACATTGGTGCAAAGCAAAACGAAGCCTTCACAACGTAGGTGTTTTTGGTTCTTTTAATCATGATGATTGTCAATTAAACTTTAGCCTAATAGTGTTCATATGCAACAGTGGGATAAATAATGTTTTAGTAAAGGTATTATTTCCAGTTACTCTTTAGCATTATGAGAAAAGTTTTAAATGTGTTATAAGAACTCAACAATGTAGGCAATCTTTCTAATAGTAAGTAATAATAGTTAGTTAACAATTTTAGGGCCAGGAGCTACCTCACACACATCATCTTATTATTTCTGTTTCACACAAAAAGGTACTGAAGCTCAGCGAAGTTAAATGACATGCTGAGCATCTCATAGCTGCTAGTATGTAGAAAAGCCAGGACATAGTCTCTTGTCCACTGACCCTAGCATCTGTGCTCCTCACTGTGGTGTTCTGCTCAGTTCAGACTCCTGGGGCCCTACGAAAATGGCTGCTTCCAAAATCAATCTGAGTTAGAGCAGCAACAAGGGTTTTAACTTATGTTCACCATGGATACATGTCTTTTATAAAGTATGTTTGGAATAAATTACTCAAATACTAGGTATTCATGTATACTTTGGCCACCTGATGCAAAGAGCTGACTCATCGGAAAAGACCTTGAGGCTAGGAAAGACTGATGGCATCACTGACTCAATGAACATGAGTTTGAGCAAACTCTGGGAGATGGTGAAGGACAGGGAAGCCTGGCACGCTGCAGTTCATGGGGTCACAAAGAGTCAGACACGACTGAGCAACTGAAGAACAACCAAAAAATGTTACAATGAGAAGTACTGATCGAAGCATAACCTATTATTCATATTCTGTAAAGTTCAGTTTATCAGAGAAATTGAACCAACTGACCTAAGCAGAGGAGCTTCATTTTGGTTAATAATTATGCATAATGCATTGAAATTCCTAAGACATGTCAGTGATTTTAGTAACACTATGTTTATATTGTCATATTTTCCTTAAGACACCTTAAGACACATACCATTATCTCTTTATTGGATATCAGAAGTGTAGATGAGCAGAAGACACAAAAGGACTATAAATTACATTATTACATTACATATATAAATTATAAATTACATATTACATTATTTTTATTAATACACTTAATATTTTCTTTACCAAAACTATGGATTATTTAAGTGTTAATGTCTGTGCTTTGAAGTTATGTTAGCATTTATTGAGCACTTATTATGTGCCAGATAGTGAGTTGTGTGCTTCATATGCAAAATATTCCCTTATCCTTGCAACAATCCTGAAAATAGTTATTGTACCCATTTTACAAAAAAGAAAACTGAGGCTCAGGGAAGTGAAGAATTTTCTCATGAATATCTAATAATTTTCAGACATTAAATCAGCTTGCTTTCATTATGGTATCATTGTCATTCATTTGTATGCTTTATCATCTCCTTTATTTCTTTCTTTTTACCTAGAGTGGAAGAGAGTTTTAAAACACTGTTTTGGGCTATATTTGGACTTTCTGAAGTGAAATCAGTGGTCATCAACTATAATCACAAATTCATTGAAAACATCGGTTATGTTCTTTATGGAGTCTATAACGTTACGATGGTCATTGTTTTGCTAAACATGTTAATTGCAATGATCAACAGTTCATTCCAGGAAATTGAGGTATAATCTCTATACATTTGTATAATATGTGGTATATGTTTTAACTTTTCCAGGGATCAATTCAGCAATGGTGATGATGCTATAGACTACTTTCTATCTGTTCTTTACCTTTTTATATACTTCTTTATATATTTTATAAAAAATTTATATTTTTTATATTCTTTGTATGTAGTAATCAGAAAATAATCCTTTGCTTCCAAGCACAACATCTATGGGTGTGTTAGGATAGTAAGGAATACGGATGAGAAATGTTGTATGATTTAGTATTATTATTTATAAATTCTTAGAGACACTATATCAGCACAAATTTGTATTTCATTTAAAAATTATTGCTTATGGATACCACTATTCTCCAAATCTTGCTTTAAGTGATGTTCAAAATTGACTTTTTCTCAAATTTAGAGTGATTTTTATTCCAAGAATCTTGGTGTGTGTCCCAAATTCATCAAAGCAGTGATCTGTTGCAAAATATAAGAGTGAATAATTTTTCATTGTGTTTTTCAGAGTATAGGAAAATAGCTTTATAACTTTCAGTGTATTTATAAATACATGCAAGTTTTGAGATCTGTAAGAATGATAAAATTTTAAGTAAATTTTCCTAAAGTTTCTTTCCTAAGAGTGTGTGAATAGTACCTTAACATTTTTGAGAATATCTTGGGGTGGTGTTTGGGGTCTGAGATTGTTGTAGGTAACATTACTTCCACCTAGCCACACAATGTCAGAAGCATCCCAGTAATTCTGTTTATGCATTTCCTTGCTGAACTGTCATATTTGTTTGTATAGGATGATGCTGATGTGGAATGGAAATTCGCAAGGGCCAAACTTTGGTTTTCTTACTTTGAGGAGGGAAGAACTCTTCCTGTTCCCTTCAACCTGGTGCCAAGTCCAAAGTCCCTGTTTTATCTCTTATTGAGGCTTAAGAAATGGATTTCTGAATTGTTCCAGGGCCATAAAAAAGGTTTCCAGGAGGATGCAGAAATGAACAAGGTGATTTGACTTAATAATTTGAAATTATGTTTTTAAACACTAAAACCATGATAAGCACGATACCACATCCCTTTATAAAGAAGCAGTTTGTGATGACATGCCCATCCATTCCCAAATGTAGTCAGTTAGCTCAGAGCAGTCCTTTGGCTTTTGTCTGTTTATTAGGAGCACACTGAACATTTTTTACTAAAAAATATAAGAAAAATCCATGAAATGTAGCTACAATAATGTGTCACATTTTCCAGAGCGGGTATTAAAAGGGAGAGGTATTCTGGGGTGCATTTTTCCTGTTGTAGCTACATGTCCCTCCCTTTGCCTTCAATTTATACAGCTGGGTGTAGTTATATACCTCAGCTTATGCAGCTTCAATTTTTTTTTTTTTTCACCTTCAACTTATACAGCTAGCTGATTATGACTTCGAGGACACTGACAGACTCTTAAGTTCTACACAGAGAACTTCAGAAATCAATTGCTCACATGTAATATGGGAGATGAGGCTTGGCATTACATCAAGAAAGATCTATCTAAGGGTACTAATTGGAAACTGTAATCTCATGAAGCAGGGCCAGCTTAAGAATCCATGGAAGTGATCTGTCTAGTGCCTGATGAAGGAGTAGAACCATCAGAGGGTTAAGGAATGCGTGGAGCATGCGGAACGCTATGTGGACTGCACGGAGGTGGGGAGGGTATTCTCTGCCAGGAATTCCGAGGGAACAGAACTCTGTATCCAGGAGGAGCACAGACTAGATGCCACCAGAGGAGGGCCAGGAGGCAGACAGATTTGGATATGATGTCATAGATAAGTGATGCAGTCAGCTGCTTCTAGAAGGAAGACTGAAGGGGAATACAATGAATATTTTTTACAATTCTGAATTTTAATGAGGAAACACATTTGTTTATTTTTTTCTTCAAATATAGGAAAAGAGGCCATGGGCAAAAGTTGCTAATAGTTCAATTTTAGCTTTATGTAAAAAATTCTTTTTATGAAGATCTGTCCAACAGAATGGTGGGCTTTCTTATGAAATAGTCAGTTCCTTATCATTTTAAGTAATCAATAAGTGCGAGATGACCAGTATTAGGATTTTATAGATTTTCTGCACTGGGTGGGCAACTGAGCCAAATGATCATAAAGGTCCCTTGCAATTATAAGGTTCTATTATTGAATAAAAAGGAAATATTTTAATTCCTGCTGGGTTTGCATCTTACTACTTGGGATTCTCAAGTTAAGCTCCCTGAGCTCCAATTTCCTCACCTGTAATATGGGAATTACAGTTATATCTATGTCATGAAAATCTAATCAAAATAAATATGTGAAAGTGCTTTGAGAATTCTTAAGCTTTCTTTAAATGTATGACGATTATTTTGGATAGGAATTTTGGAAAAAATATATGATCTTTGGTGCTCTCCCAGATGTATAACTTATAGAACTCAATGGGTTGAATAGCAAAAATTTCCCTCACCTTACTCCATGCTACTAAGCATGTCGCTCTTAGTAACTTGTGGTTAGAACTGCAACCCCAAACAATTCAGTGTCCAAACGTATTCACCAAAGGGAGGACCCTAGTAAGAATATGTTCCTCTCAAAGAAACTTGCTGGAAAATTAGACCAGATGGCTTTTAGAATATGGGATGAAGGAAGAGTGAAATTCACCTTACAGTTCTCAATGTATAATTAATGATTGTATTCATTTTACTCTCTATCGTTAAAAGAGAAATGAAGGAAAGAAATTTGGAATTTTGGGAAGTCATGAAGACCTTTCAAAATTATCACTTGACAGAAAACAGGTAAGATCACATTTGAAAATATGGGGCCACACTTATGATCTGGCTTATCTTCTCAGAGAGAAGGACAAATATTCAGAAGCAATTTTAAGAAACAGTAGACACATTAAAGAGTTAACAGTTTGGCAGGGCTCAAAGAATCTGCTAGTGAGAAGTTAAAGCAAGCCTGTGTCCAGCGCATCAGCAGAAAGAATTACAGGGCTGTTTAAGGCAGATATTAAACATATATTTGGAGTACTTTGGGGTGATAAAATATAGAATTGTGATGTAAAGAAGGAAAAATTAAAGTAACAGAGGAACTTGTCAGGGACCCAATGGAGATATAATTAATATAATTCTCCACAGCTCAGGTGGCAATTATGCTCACCTAGCAGAGCTGCGTTATTTGTCAGTAATCAAGAGGTTGTCAAAAGAGGCTCCCTGAGAATTCAGTGGCTGCTCCAGTCAGCACAGTTTATAATGAGCAGTGTACCTGAGAGCTACATCAGCTGCCTAATTTGGAGTGGCAGAATCCCTCATGATGAGGACTTTTGATTCATTCTGGCAGCAGGCACATAGTAGGGGCACAAGGCAGAAGGAAATTATGAGTGAACTAATTAGGAGAAGAGCAATGTATTAGGTGGGACTTGCATTCAGTTGCATATAATAATAATAATAATAATAATAAACATGGTGATTTAAGCAAGACAGTTGTCTTCTCCCCTCTCATTTAACTCTCCAGAATTGGCAATGCAGGGTTCTTGTCAGGAGTGAGTCTCTGCGATTCCCCTGGATACTTTTATCGTAGTCAAATACAAGATGACACCTTTACCTCCAGACATCATACCCACTATTCAGGCATGAAGAAGCAAGGGGGCAGAGGAAAAGTTGGGCACCAGAGGAATCGGTCACCACCCTCAGAAGTGCCTCCCAACATCTGTTACTATATCTCATCAGCCAGAGCTCTGTTCCAGGGCCACTGCATGCAACACAAATGCCAAAGAGGGCTGCGATTTTGTTTTGTTTTTAAGCCAAGTGTGTTACCTCTGCTAACAAAATAGGAATACTCTTAAGTATTGATATAATATTGATATAGTGAGAGCACTGAACTAAGTAGTCAGAAGACTGAGATCTCATCTCATCTCTGCCACTTCAGCAATTCATTTAACTTCTCTGAACCTTAATTTCCTCATTGACGAAATAGGCTCAATCAAGTTGTACAACCCATCACACAAAATTGTTGGGAGGATTCAGTTGAAGCTTTATAAATCACAAACACTAGTAGGTACTTATTACAGAGAAGCAGCTTTTGTCCTTTGATTATAATTAACTCAATAAAATTTTTCAAAAAAATAGGTCAGTGTAAGTTGGATTTGGGGCTTCCCCGGTGGCTTAGATGGTAAAGAATCGGCCTGCGATGCAGGAGACCCAGATTTGTCCCTGAGTCGGAAGAACTCCTGCAAAAGGGAATGACTACATACTCCAGTATTCTTGCCTGGAGAATTCCATTGATAAGAGGAGCCTGGTGGGCTACAGTCCACGGGGTCGCAAAGAGGTGGACATGACTGAGCAACTAATACTTTCACTTCAAGTTGGATTTTATAATTTTGCAGTAAGAAATTGCTTAAACTGAAAGTATGATGAGTGAATGATAACAATAAATCATTGAACAAGTATAAAAAATTTAAGGGAGATCAAAATGCTTTTTTTCCCTTTATGATAGAATCTATGTGTGTGTTGGAGAAGGAAATGGCAACCCACTCCAATACTCTTGCCTGGAAAATCTCATGGACAGTGGAGCCTGGTAGGCTACACAGTCCATGGGATCGCGTCAGACACGATTGAGCAACTTCACTTTCACTTTTCACTTTCATGCACTGGAGAAGGAAATGGCAACCCACTCCAGCACTCCTGCCTGGAGAATCCCAGGGACAGAGGAGCCTGGAGGGCTGCCGTCTATGGGGTTGCACAGAGTCGGAGACGACTAAAGCGACTTAGCAGCAGCAGCAGCAGCAGCTATGTGTGTGTGTTAGTCACTCAGTTGTCTCTGACTCTGTGATCCAATGGACTGTAACCCTGAAGTCTATGTCCATGGAATTCTCCAGGCAGATAGAATCTGTAGTACCTTTTAAATGAAATAATTTTATTTTCTCTGTAGTTTCTCCAAAAATGTAGAAAATTAAAATTTGTTTAAATCATCTGAAAAATACACTTTATATCCTTTTAACATGGCTTGGATTACTTTATGCTTTCCAGTAGCGTATATTTCAACCCCAGATTAAAATACTCTTTAAGATCAATACAGAGCCTCTGGTGTTTGACCCTAGTGGTGGATCAATAAAATGTTGATTTCAGTGTCAGCTGAACCTTCTGTTGTGTGCGTGCTAAGTTGCTTCAGTCGTGTTCAACTCTGTGCATCCCTGTTTACTGAAGCCTGCCAGGCTTCTCTGTCCATGGGGATTCTCCAGGCAAGAATGCTGGGGTGGGTTGCCATGCCCTTCTCCAAGGAATCTGCCCGACCCAGGGATGGAACCCAGGTCACCTGCATTGCAGGCAGATTCTTTACCTTCCAAGCCACCAGGGGAGGCCCCCAAGGAACCTTCTAGAGTGGCTGTTTATTTTGGCAATCATGGAGATGTATGGCTCGTATCTTCTTTCAAGAAAGAGAACCTACTTCGGGGAACTTGGTCAGCTGGCAGCCTCCTGCTGCAGCCTCTTTGGGGTACCCTCAGCTTTCCCAACACCGTCATGCTTTTTTGGGTCCTGGGCATTTCTTGCCAGCACAGGACCTCTCCTGGGGCACTCTGTGCCCAGCTTTATCAATCTTCCTACCTCTCCCTCTTTCACAAGTGAGCCAAGCCTCATGGTCTGGAAGCTTTTTCTGTCATCTGCTCACACTTCCCATTATGTTTCGGAGGCATGATTGTGAACACATTTCATATTTCTGATACTGTCTTGGCATTTGATTACCAGAGGACCAAACCAACACAGGTGTCTATTTCCCCTTGCCATGTGAGCTTATGATGAGCAAAACTAGGCACATTTCACAGTGTGCTTTTGCATGATACATTAACTATATTCCCGAGAAAATGCTTTTTAAAGCAACCGTTTGTAGTTCCATTTATTTTTGCCTGTTGTTGCTGAGGTGAACTCCTACTGGAACATGTTTGACACTGTTATGTACTAAGAAGAACTCTTATGGTGTGTTTTCCCTTACTCATTTTGTGTAGCTTTTGCTCACTTTTTCATGAAGTCCATGTTTAGTTTTGTCACGCGAGTGTATGTTGTTCGATTCTTTGTCTCGTCACAACAAAGATTTGGAGTGACGGACATTCAAGCCCCCTCGGTGTGTCACAGCTCTCAGGTCTTGGTTAGACCGTGTTATAGCTCTCAGGTCTCAAATGGACCATGTTATAGCTCTTAGACAAATCATTGTTACAGCTCAGTGTTACAGCACTATTTTATTTAGAAGATAGCAGGAAAATCCATCTTTGAGGCGTGAGGGCACGTCGATCTAAAGACACGAGAAAGAGAGCGCCCCGGCGCGCAGGAGAGAGCGAGCTAACTTTGGCTCTTCTATTTATATGTTTATCTCTCCCTGGGCCTGTCCTATGTGATTTGGGCCAGCCAGGAGTGTTGTTTGTTTTACCTGAGGTCCTCACTCCAGTCCTCGGACCTTCTTTTGTTTCATTTTCGCGGGCGTTTCCCTTCCTTGTCTGTAGCCACTGCCATTTTGGACTCCTTTTCCCTGTTCTATCTACCTAACAGTTTCTATTTCACTCGGGTCTTCTTTCTGACTCCTTGAAGGTTAAAGTGGTTAGGTCATATGAACATTCCTTCACATCTTCTTCCTGCATATCTGCTCCACGTAGACTATAGAAATCAGTCAGATGAGCCATAAAACAATACTTTTTGAAACAAAGTAGCATTCATTATCTTTAGTCATCACTTTTAATTCTGTCACTCACTTTGGTGGTCTCTAGCATTAACTTTTCAGACACAGAGTCTGAAAGAACAGCATACATTCAGTCTCTGCTGTACATATTATATATGTAAACCTAAAAATGCCAGATAGCTTCTTGAATATCTGCTCTGTTCCAGTTCTAGAACAGATCACCTTCAAGTGTCAGTTTCAGAGCAGGTTTCACGTGACCCAGACATTAGGCCAGTGTGGAGCATAAAGACGTTATCTTAGCATTTTGGGTCCATTCTGCACTATATTGAATGAAATGTACAGATTTTTTTCATCAGTTACATATACAAGAATTATGTCCTTTAGTGTTCAATTAGGTCTGAGGCTGTCTTTTTAGTCATCTGATGAAATAGTTATGATGAAACAGTTCCAATTACAATCACCAGGGTCATTTTGCCAGACAAATTTGTGCAAATCACCATCCTCTGCTCTAGAGCTATCAAGTTAAAATCTCTGGCCATAGGACCTGGAAATGTGTATTTTATTAAGTTCTTAAGAGTTTCTAATGCTCATCTGGGTGTGGGAATCATTGAATATTTCATTGCCTGAATGCCTTAGTCATGGAAACATAAGTGAAAACCAATATTCAGTGAAGTACCTCCAGAAAAAAAAAGAAAGAAAAAAAACAGATTCAAACTAACCATGAAACAGGTCTAAAGCCATAAAGTAGATATTTATCCTTCCATATACTAATAATAGTTGTTGACATTTGTACAATATCAACTGTATGTCAAGCTACATATTCTACACCACTTATATCTTTAATCTTCACATTAGCTCTAGGGATGTAAGTAATATTATTTTCCTTATTTTATACATGAGAAACCTGAGGATAACAAAGGTGAAATGAATTGCTCAAAGTCCCATTTCAGACATGTGCCAAAGCCAGAATTCAAATCCACATCTACCTGATTCCAAAGTAAGAGTTTTTACAAGCACTGTACCACGTGGCTTCATTCCCACACGTCAGCACCCACTGCTGACTGATCATATTGCCTATACCTTTTCAGTTCATTGCTTTGATCCCAGCCTCAGGCCCTTCAATGCTTGTGGAGAGTGGGAAACTCTCAGAACTGTTGCTATGTCCAAACATAAAAAATTCCAAAGACTGAATGAAGCTTGCTTGCTCCACTTAATAAATAACAACAGTTATTTAGTATTCCTCACTCCCATCCTACAGTGAAGCTGCAGCAAGATGAAAATGCTAATATAAAACTAATTACTAGGAAATGAAAGAAAGACAACATAAAGAATGCAGGAAATGTGGTAGAAGGTATGAAAAAAAAGGAGCAGGTGGTGCTTCCTTCAGAACTGGAGTGTATATCTGCATATTAGTCAGGTACAGAGCTCACACCCAATCATCCTGCTTCCACTCACCAAACCCCCTTCCTCACTCTCATCGCATATTATACATCAGTATCATCTGTCAGTGTCCAAATCACTAAGGGTTAAATGCTATTCATACTGCCCGCTGAATTGCTTCGACTGCTCAGTGTATTTTAGTGGCTGTACATCAAAACAAATATAAATTAGAATTTTCTGCCACCAAGTGGTTAAAATGTTTCTTTGCACCATTGGGTAAGTTTCTTCTTACATATTATTTCTTGGGGTTTAAACATGTGCTTGTTGAATACCTACTACATATTAGAAACTGATTAGAAATTTTTGCTGTATAGATGTTAGATTTGCATTCAAATTCACATTGCAGATTTAGAGCAGAATTCATCACATAAAAAGATCCAAGTGGATTTATTAATGTTTAGTCAGGTACCATTTAATTATATAAGTGGTTCCCAGTGAGAGCTGATTTTGATCCCACATGACCAGCAGTCTAGGGTGCATTTGTAATACCTGGAGACAGGTTTGGTTGTCAAAACTAGTGATGGGTCCTATTATTGGCATCTAGGGGTGAAGACCAGGGATACTGGCAAACATTATACAATACATTAGAAGACCCCCACAGTAAGGAAGTACCCAACCCATAAATGAAATGAAACGGGAGCATTGAATATGAAATAGAAAAAGTGAAACAGGCTAGATAAAAGATCAAATTAAAAACCTTGTTTTAAAACATGGCTGCTCATTGGAATTACATCTGGAGCTTTGGAACAAAAAATACCTGGGTATTTGTATTTTTCAAAAAATTCCAATGTGCATCTGGATTTTAAAAAGTGATTATAGATTTTTCTATTAAATGGCAGTGTTAGTGATATAAAATTCTATTATTTTCTGTTACACATATTTTCTAATTTTCCTTGTAATGGCTTCTTAGATACACCCATCATTGAAAAGTGGGCATTTAATTTTCAAACACATGGAATTTTTAAAGTAAAAAAAAAAATTACTCAGCCCAAAGTGTTAAAAATGTTGCAACTGAGAAACCCCAGACTCTGCCTACTGGGTGCATGCAAAGGGAAGCCATGTGTTATGCTAAAACTGTATGACATACTGTAGATCTACACTTTAGAAAACCTATAATTGTATGCATTCTTAAAACTGTTTTCTGGTTTTCCCTTGCCTCTTTTGTGTCATCCAGTGTGTCAGTTTGTAAGTCATCTGCCTCAGACCTTAAAACCAGCTCTCCAGGTTTCAGATATATCTTTCCCATGTGGTTGAGTTGTAGCCAGCTGTTTCATAAACCAAGATTGTACATGCCTTGTACAGCAAGGTGTCTGGAAACCAAGTGATCTCCATTAGTTACCTAAAAGTACTTCATTCATTTCATCAGCCAGCTACTTCTGAGCATTTGCCATATGTCTCAGAGTAATGGCTCTGGGGAAACTAAGATGAACTAAACAAAGTCCCTCCTTCTGTGGAGCCCAGGAGGATGTAGACAATAACCATGTAAACAAGCCAGTGAATAAAGTAATTGGCATGTTATGAAGGATACGAGGATTCTTAGGTGGTGCTAGTGGTAAAGAACCTGCCTGCCAGTTCAGGGGACATAAGAGACATGGGTTTATTGT
Source organism: Oryx dammah (assembly GCF_014754425.2). Classification (NCBI taxonomy): domain Eukaryota; kingdom Metazoa; phylum Chordata; class Mammalia; order Artiodactyla; family Bovidae; genus Oryx; species Oryx dammah. The sequence goes on from NW_024070201.1 coordinate 7,031,892, forward strand.
CTGGGTTGGGAAGCTCCCCTGGAGGGCAACCCACTTCAGTATTCTTGCTTGGAGAATTCCATGGACAGCGGAGCCTGGTGGGCAACAGTCCTTAGGGTCACAAGGGGTCAGACACGACTGAAGGAACTTAGCATGCATAGAGCACGAAGGATACAAAAGGCCTAGCTTTCTCAAGATCTATTTTCATGGAGTGGGCAGAGAAAGCCATTTGAGGAGCTTATACATTGATCTCAACTCCAGAGGATCAGACAAAGCAAGTCAGTCAGGCAAAGACCCAGCAAGATAATGTGGAAATTGGGAACAACAAATTCAAAGGCCTTAAGTTAGAAAAGAGCAAATGAAAGACCACCTATGTGGTTATTAAGTTTTCAAAAAAGTATCATTGCCATAGGTGTGGTGTGTTGTGGAGCTGCTTTAATTTGGGATTATTGGCATATCATGTACTAAGGTCCACACATTCATCTCTAAAATAATCTCAAAGAAGTATAAATTTTCACTTTCTTATTTCCATGAACACCATTTGGATATGTCCGTGGCCTCCAACAAAATAAAACATTAAATTAATAACTTGCCACCATGAGGCTAGGTGTCCATAAGTAGATGGCTGTGATGCCCCCAAATTCCCTTTGTCTGGATCCTTTCCCTCTGGTTATGAACCTGTCCTCACCCTCCATGCTTTAGCTTAAAAACTGAGGGGTGGAAGTGAGCTTGACTCTGGTCATCATGTTTTTTTTTTTTTTTTTAATTTTATTTTTACTTTATTTTACTTTACAATACTGTATTGGTTTTGCCATACATTGACATGAATCCACCATGGGTGTACATGAGTTCCCAAACATGAACCCCCCCGTTCCCACCTCCCACCCCATGTCATCTCTCTGGATCATCCCTGTGCCCCAGCCCCAAGCATCCTGTATCCTGCATCGAATATAGTCTGGCAATTCGTTTCTTACATGATAGTATACATGTTTCAATGCCATTCTCCCAAATCATCCCACCCTCTCCCTCTCCCTCAGAGTCCAAAAGTCCGTTCTATACATCTGTGTCTCTTTTGCTGTCTTGCATAGAGGGTCATCATTACCATCTTTCTAAATTCCGTATATATGTGTCAGTATACTGTATTGGTGTTTTTCTTTCTGGCTTACTTCACTCTGTATAATCGGCTCCAGTTTCATCCATCTCATTAGAACTGATTCTAATGTATTCTTTTTAATGGCCAAGTAATACTCCATTGTGTATATGTACCACAGCTTTCTTATCCATTCATCTGCTGATGGACATCTAGGTTGTTTCCATGTCCTGGCTATTATAAACAGTGCTGTGATGAACATTGGGGTACATGTGTCTCTTTCAATTCTGGTTTCCTTGGTGTGTATGCCCAGTAGTGGGATTGCTAGGTCATAAGGCAGCTCTATTTGCAATTTTTTAAGGAATCTCCACACTGTTTTCCATAGTGGCTGTACTAGTTTGCATTCCCACCAACAGTGTAAGAGGGTTCCCTTTTCTCCACATCCTCTCCAGCATTTATTGCTTGTAGACTTTTGGATTGCAGCCATTCTGACTGGTGTGAAATGGTACCTCATTGTGGTCTTGATTTGTTTAATGATGCCTTTAAAGCATAAGTCACAGTTTGAAATTCAGGAATCATATCTAATGTTATAGATTAATATCATTATATTTTATATTATAAAAATTAATGATTGTTATTTTCAAATGAATATTAAAATATGTTGAAGTTTATATTTATCTCACAAATTCATAAATTAATGGGGTTTGAAGGACTCCAGAGATTAACTAGGGCATTCTTTTCACTATCAGGAGAGATTATAGGATTTCAGCTTTTCACCTGGTGTTCCACAGTTAACCTGAAGGAAGAACCAGATTTGAGTTTTCAGGCTTTTGTCAAGAGTTCTTCTACAGAACCTAAGCCATCTCTCTGGTTCATTTGGTCAATTATATAATCTTATTTTGTAAAAAGTTGATATCAAGTTAAAAAAATACAGATATTTTCTTGACATTTTTAGAAAGGGTGAAAGAGAAAGGGAAATAGCTACATGGAAAAGCATGTTATCTAAAGAATATCTTCACAATTATATATATTTTTATGAATCTTGTCAGGCTTGCCATATTTTTCCTATTATTATAACTCAGCTAGATAATTATTTATGTTCTTCATTAAATACCAGGACATAGCACAGTACTTTACATATAGAAGATGCTCATAAAATACCTGTTTAATGGATGAATGTGTGCACAGCTGCTTTACTTCAGCAGTGTGCTATAAATGTGTGGCCATTTATAGCATCAAAGAATTGGAGTTAAGGATTTTAATTGAATTTCCTTGGGCTTCCCTGATAGCTCAGTTGGTAAAGAATCCACCTGCAATGCAAGAGACCTGGGTTTGATTCCTATGTTGGAAAGATCACCTAGAGAAGGGAAAGGCTACCCACTCCAGTATTCTGGCCTGGAGAATTCCATGGACCGTATAGTCCAGTGGGTGGCAAAGAGTTGGACATGACCAAGCGACTTTCACTTTCACTTTACTTCTAACAGAGGAGGAAATGGCAACCCACTCCAGTGTTCTTGCCTGAGGAATCCCATGGAAAGAGGAGCCTGGTGGGCTACAGTCTATGGGGTCACAAAGAATCGGACACAACTGAAGCAAGCAAGAATTCATTAGCTCTAACAACATAGATATCACTGGGAAATAGAAATCATGGCTGTCTTAGTAAATGGTCTTGAAGTTTCTTTACCCCTGAAAAAATTTTGCACCTCGCAAAATATATATCTGGAGATACTGTGTTTTGTTCAGTTTCTCCTACTTATTTCTTTGTAAAGCCATTTTCCCTTTAGAAAATATGTTAAAGAGGTTTCCAGTCTTTCTCTTTAGCATGTTAATATGGTGCTTTACTACCTCTCTTGCAGATTGCTTTCATTGTCATTTGCCTCTTCGAGCATATGTATTATTTGAAAAGTGCTGCCCAGATAGGATATTATACAGATCCTAAAATTCAAATAGATTTATTAG